>NC_134720.1:22361666-22664696 GCF_049634645.1 Pelodiscus sinensis | reverse complement strand
TCTTCCTAACCCTTAGTAAGTATTTACTTATTCTTAGAAATTGTTATCCATTTCTGGATAAAAAGCACTTTTGTACTCGGGCAATTTGACATGTGTTAACTTTCCAGCAAGTTAGGGTGGTGTGTTTCACGTAATGGCCCAATGCAAATGCATTGTATTTTTTGCTAACAGGTATATTAGTAGATTCATGCAGCACTGGTATACTCCTGTACTGATTCTAGCATTAATTTTCTGCAATTCAGTTCTGTAAAGCCAAGTTTCATAGGGCCACTGTGAAACCCTTAATTCCACCATGAGCAACTGCTCACACAAGTAATCTCATTGGTTTCACTGGGACCACTTCCGAAGGTTCACTATTCTGACTGAAAAAAAATTAAAACACAACAATGGTCTTTAGCACTTTAGAGACTAAGGGTACGTCTAGACTACAGGGTTTTGTCGACAGATTCTGTTAACAAAACTTCTGTCGACAAAGCGCATCTAGACTACATCAAGCCATAGACAAAACTATTTGCTTTGTCAACAGAGAGCATCCAGACACCAGGGCGCTCTGTCGACAGAAGAAAGTACCCAGAACTGCTTTGCCAAGTCACAGGGGCAGCATGTACTTCCTTGTTCTGCTGCCTGCACTTTGCAGAGACGCATGCTAAAAGGGACACCCCCCACCCCTCCCGACTAGCCATTGCTCTACTGCTGCAGCTGCCTAGAGGGATAGCAAAGGTTCTGCAGTGCCTGTTTGGAGTGCGCCCTGCTTCCTGGCACAGCACAGTAGTGTGGGGTTTTGTTGGGTTTTTTTGAAGGTTTTTCCTAACCTTTGTTTACCATGGAGCAAGAGCTTCCCCTGGCCAGGCGCTGGCCCCACTCCACGGTGCTTCAAATGCTGCTGCAACTGCATGAGACTATCATGCTGTTAATGCCTGGTCCGGAACCTGAGCCTAGACTGGAGCCTCTCCTTCAGGATGCAGCAGCACTGTTCCTGCCTCCGAACTTTTTCCCGGACTGGCGATGTTGGAGGATGGAAACAAGCACGGACTGGTGGGACCGGCTCGTAATGGAGCAGTGGGATGATCAGGCTTGGCTCCAAAACTTCAGGATGCGGAAGTCCACCTTCCTGGAGCTTTGCAACTGGCTTGCCCCCACCCTGCAACAACAGGACACCCACCTGCGCCCTGCCATCCCGCTGGAGAAGAGGGTAGCTATGGCCCTCTGGAAGGTGGCCACTCCTGATAGCTACCGGTCAGTGGGACAGCAGTTTGGTGTGGGGAGATCTACTGTAGGTGCTGTGTTGATGGAGGTAAGTCCCTTGGGGACGGGGGGAGGGCAGTCCGTAAGGGGACTGTAACCGAAAAAGGGTGCGTGGGGGGCAATGGAGGGGAGGTGGTGGAGGGCTCCTGTGTCTTACACCAGGATACCACTGGGAGCAATCACTGGGGGGGGGGAGGTTCTGGGTTCTTGGGGGGGGCGGATGGTCACCAAAGGATTTGGGCAACCCCTCTGACTTCATAATCTGTGTGTGTTTGTATGTGTCTATTTTTGCAGGTGGTGAGGGCTATCAACTCACAGCTGCTGAATCGGATTGTCCGCCTCGGAGACCTAGACACCATCATGGCTGGTTTTGCAGGGCTGGGATTCCCAAACTGCGGAGGAGCGCTCAATGGAACGCACATTCCCATCCGTGCACCACCCCATCAAGCCGCCCGGTATATCAACAGAAAAGGGTACTTTTCCATTGTGCTGCAGGCCCTGGTTGACCACCGTGGACTATTTACGGACCTGTGTGTGGGGTGGTTGGGCCGGGCGCATGATGCTTGGATTTTCCGCAATTCACACCTGTACGAAAGGCTGCAGACAGGAACCTTCTTCCCCCAGCGAACCTCTGCTATTGGGGACGTAGAGATGCCGGTCTGCATTGTGGCCCATGCGGCATACCCCCTCATGCCCTGGCTTATAAAGCCATACACAGGGCATCTGACCCGAGCAAGGAAGTGTTTAATGCGCACCTGACACGCGCCTGTTTACAGGTGGAATGCACATTTGGCCAGTTGAATGGAAGGTTTAGGTGTCTGCTAACTCGCCTTGACATGGGAGAACACAATATCCCAGAGGTGGTGGCAGCATGTTGCATCCTCCACAACCTGGTGGAGAGCAAAGGGGAGGCCTTCCTCCCAGGTTGGGGGCCAATGGCTGAAGGGGAGGGCAGGCGGTTTGTGCAGCCTCGGACAGCTGCCGTTCGCCAAGCCTATCAGGCGGGGGTTCGCATCTAGGAGGCTCTGCATGAGCACTTCTCAGCTGGAGCCCTATGACTCCCCAAGGTATCCCCAATGGGGTCTGTGGGCCTTTCCCCCCAATCCCAAAACCTTCCCTCCCACAATCCATCCCTGCATCAGCCTCTGAACAATTAAGGCGCACACACCATGTTAAACTTGAAATATATGTTTATCAAGGAGTAACGTTAGAATTTAGATCTGTTATAAAAAATAGAATTGTTTAAAAACTGTGAAAAATAAACTTTTTTTTAAACTATAACTGTGGTAAGAGGGGGGATTTCAACCTGGAGGGAGGGAGGGGGGATTTCCAACATGGAGCGAGGGAGGGAGGGCAGACAACTTAAGGGTAATGGCGGCCTCGCCTGGGCCGCAAGGCTTTGCCACCTCTTGTCCGTGGACCCTGCCATCCTCAGGCTTGAGTTGGGGCTGACAATGACTCTGCTCTAGCGGGGGGGGAGGGGGAGGCAGGGGCTGAGGGAGAAGAAGGGGGGTCAGAGGGGGCTGAGGAGGAGGATGGGGGGTCAGAGGGGGCTGGAGCTGGATGGGCAGGAGGAGTCCCCAGGGGGAGAGGACCTGGCACAGCCAGGGACTCCCGGACAGTGGCACACATTGTGCTCCACTATGGGAGGAAGTCCTGCAGCAGGGGAGTATGCCACCGAGCCTCCTCCCTCGCTCTTTCAGCCATGGTCTCTTGCATTTTGGTCATGGTCCCCTCAATTTTCTCCATGGCCTCCACATGCCTCCTCAGGAGATCGTTGTAGGTCCTCCAATGCCTGCGGGTGCTGTGGGACCGGGTGGGTAGTGGCACAGGAGTTGCTCGGCGGACAGCAGCAGCAGGTCCAGCTGTGGAGAAGAAGAGGGAGAACCGATCAGTGTTAGCAATTCACACACAAGTCCATACAACAAGGGATGGGAATGTTGTTACTGGTAGGCCACATCTGGCCTTGCCAGACGCCTTGGCTGCACAGGGGACCCGTTGTAGCTAGGACAATGTCCACCTCCACCCCCTAGATGCTCCCGCCCTCCACTGTGGCCGTCCAGGCCAGATCAGTGTGCAGCCACAGTAGGACAGGAGCCTGCTGCACCTTGGGTCTCCCATGCCCCCCCCCCCCATACCCACCACCTGCCCGCCTGCTTGTACATGCACAGAGAGATTCAAGCTGTCCAGGAGGGAGGACCAAGATGTGAACACTGCTCTGCATCCTCTCTGCTCCCACCTCCCCTGTGCTGTGTCTGTGACCCTGCCTGCACTCACCTGATGTTCCTTCTCCAGCGTCGGAGGGTGCCTGCGAGGCTTCCTGCATCTCTGGGACAGGCTGCAGAGTCAGGGTCAGGGTGTCCTCCATCTGCTCCTCCTCCTCCTCCTCCACATCTTCCCTGGTGACCTCCTGCCGGCTCTGCTGCACTGGTGTGTGCAACCCTGTCTGCACGAGCACTGGTGCAGACATAGGTTCCTGGCCTCCCAGGATGTGGTCCAGTTCTTGATAGTAGGTGCAGTGCACTGGGGCTGCACCTGAAGCCGAGCTCTGCTCTCGGGCCTTCATGTATCCCTGGTGAAGTTCCTTCACTTTGGCCCGGACCTGTTGGAGTGTCCTCGGGTGGTGCCCTTTACCGGCCAGCCCCTGAGCCATGCGGCCATAGATGCTGGCGTTCCTGCGCCGGGTGTGCAGGGCCTGGACTGCTTCCTCCTCCCCCCACAGTTCAAGCAGGGTCAGACTCTCTTTTTGTTGCCTGTGGGCACCAGGGCTGGCTCCCTCAAAGGTTCTTGGGGGCCTTGTGGCGCTGGAGCTGCACACATGGCCACGTGCAGGTGACGCTGGGAGAGCTCTGGGCTGACAGGCTCTCACAGTGGCCAGCTTCCTGTCACAATGCCTGCCAGCGGTGTCTGTGCCTTTAAAACATGGCTACAGACAGGACCAAAAAGAGGTTTTTCCTGAAGGACTGTCCAGCAGGGGGCTTGCTTGGAGGTCTTTTTCTGTCGACAAAAGAAACCCCAGCATCCAGACTGCCCTTTTTGTCGACAGAACTCTGTCGACAAAGACGTTATGCCTCGTAAAATGAGGTTTACCAGCGTCGACAAAACTGCTGAGTTCTGTCAACGTTATGTCGACAGAACTCAGTGGTAGTGTAGACGCTGGTATAGTTTTGTCAACAAAAGACCACTTTTGTCGACAAAACCCTGCAGTCTAGACACACCCTAACCAAAAAACATACAGATAGTATCATGAGCTTGTGTGTGCACAACCTGTTTCCTCAGAAGACAAATATGGTGCAAAAGGCATAGAGCTTCAAATAAAAAGCAGAAAGACAGGAGAGGGGGAGGGGGGAAAACTTGCCAATAAAAGTGTCTATGCTAAATGAGGCTAATAGAGTGGGCTGTGAGTACCTGATACTTAGCTTTTGATGTCATTTAAGTGTTGAATATAACAGCCCATCCAGTTCATGTCTTTGTTCAAGCCACGAGACACTGTCAAATTTGCATATGAAGGCCAGTTCCGCAGACTCTCTCTCTAGGTCCATGGTGTCCAACACACTAGCCACATGTATCTATTTGGGCAGTTGAGTGTAGCTAGTTCACTATAGACTACCACTTCAGAACTGATTGGATACCATAGTTCTAGCTGATTTCTGAAATTCCTTTGTAAGGGAATAGCCACCTTTAAATCTATGAAATGAGTGCCCAGGCAAGTTGAAATGTTTTCCAACAGGTTTCTGATTTGTGTCCATTAATCCTTTGTTGTAGACACCATACAATTTTACCAATACACATGTCAGAGGGGCATTGCTGGTACTTGATGGCATATCTCAGATTCGTGGATGTGCAGTTGTATGAGCCTCTGATGTGGTGGCTTATGGGGTTAGATCCTGTAGGTTCTGTGCCTTTTGCTCCATATCTGTCATCTGAGGAAGTAGGTTGTGCCCACAAAAACTCATGATACCACCTATAGGTTTTTTGGTTAGTCTCTAAGGTGCTACAGGACCATTTTTTTTAACGTTACTTTAGTTACAGACTAACACAGCTACCCCTCTGAGACTATTCAGATTGAAGGATTCCTAACCTGGTCCTAGCAGGCTCATAGTCGCCAAAGAGGTCCATTGTCTATTTCATATTCATATTTAAATAGTCTGAGTCCACAGGGAATAATTTTCCTCCAGGTTAAATTGCTTTTAAACTGGTGTGTGTCTGTTGACTTCAATGGAGTTATTTACATCAGCATAAGGAAAAAGGAGATCAGACCCAGAATAGTTTTCCATTTGACTTTCCTGCTTCATTTCACTTTCTGACCCCAAGACAATTTTTATCAGGAACTTCCTCTGTCAACTATACTCCAGATTTTGCAAGTAGAATAAATTGTATCACAAGCTATCCAGACTGAAGCTGTCTAAGCACAAACCTACCATACACCTCATAGAGCTAATGAATCTCAGTTGGCTGTGTGTGTGAAGATATATAGTGACACAGACAAAATATTCGTTTATAGACCGAAAAACCAATCATGTATAAAAAGCACTGATTGCACAGAGCCTAGTATTTTTCCATTCATACACTATGCTGAAGTTTCTCCATTTCTTAATATATTGACTCTGTCATCTTTTTGTATGCCCCCAACAAACCACAAAGTAATTGCTAAAACCAATAAAAAAATTATATGGGATCTGAGACAGAAAATGATTTATGGAGTTAAATACTTTGCTAAATTCTTAGAAACCAGTTTCTGTTAACCACACAAAATAGTTTGTTGTGGCCAAATGATTTTTTTTCCAAAGCACAGTAATTACACCACTTTTTAAAAGCAGAGGGAGTCAGTTCTAAAGTTTCACTCTAATCAAAGAAGTACTTGGATAATGTTGATTTTAAGTAGGTGTCTCCAGGTGTTTGCCCTGAATTATAAATTTTAGTCCTCTTCCTGAGTCACAACTCTATCAAGTATATGGCACAGTACATTGGTGATGTTAGGTAGATTTCATTTGCTTAAAAGAGCAAAACACTCTCATAACAAAACTAAGTTTTGAACTTTTTTGGGGGGGGAGGGTGGCTAGGGCTACTTGAACAGCAAGTTATTCCTGTTTGGTTAAGTAGAGACAATGTAAAACAAGAAAACAAACTTCTAGTAAAAGATTACTGACTTTTAAATCACTGTGGAAAGTGTTAAAGTTGGTTCTGTAACCATTTCAAAGGCAAAATGAAATGATTGCTTAAGACTGTTTTTTCTAACTTATGGTAATATATTATGAAATAGGACAGAATTGTTATGATCTTTTTCAATAATTTGGGCTATGAACCACAGGTTGACATTTAATAATAATTCAAGTCAACATTATTTTGTCAAGTTTTTCTGATTAAATAGCTAATCATTACAAAAAACAATAGTACCAAAAAAGCACAATTTGATTAATACTCTCAATGAAGTGTGTTCCACGCAGTTAAATGACAATGCAAAAACAAAGTTGGCATTAGTGCTATAGGAAGTTTAACTTTTACATAAACTGTCAGAGTTGTTAATGAAAGTTGAATTCAAACAATTCCTTGGACTTCTTACATGTCTCCTCAAAATGTCAAATTTCAATTCCATATGTCATTTCAACAATGTTTTGCACAGGGAAACCCTTCTATAAAATTCTTCTTTAAAGTACAAAATTCAGAAAGGTATGGGATAAGAAGTCTAACAATGATTAAGTTTCTAAAAGGATTCCATACACTGAGAGGATAAATTTATGATGAAAACTTTTACAGGAGGTATTTGCATATTCTGACTTAGTTCTGTGAACTTGAAGTACGTTGAATATAAACAAGAGAACAAAATACTAGCCAGTGGGTTTTTTCAACTTTAAACAAAGAATTCTATTGCATATAAAGGTAACCCTCAAAAAGATAATACCTTTTCTCATCATATTAACCTGCACTTATTTAAAACAACGCCTCTTGAGGCACTTTCCTCTAGACAAATTTTGGCTGTGATCTTTCACATACTCTACATGGGTATGTCTACACTACCACCCTAGTTCGAACTAGGGTGGTTAATGTAGGTAACTGAAGTTGCAAATGAAGCCCGGGATTTAAATATCCCGGGCTTCATTTGCATCTTGCCGGGCGCCGCCATTTTTAAAGCCCCCGCTAGTTCGGACTCCGTGCCCGCGGCTACTCACGGCACGGAGTAGGTAGTTCAGATTAGCCTTCCTATTCCGAACTACCGGTACACCTCGTTCCACAGGTCCTAGAAGCAATAAAGGGACTGTAGCAATCAAAAAACATACATCAATGTCCTGTGGAGCTTGGAAGGATTTGCACACAAAAAGGACAGATTCTGTCCATACTTGAGGAAGGCGCAAGGTATTGTATAAAAAGCAGCTGAGAGTTTCCACCAATTTCTAAATTTAAACAAAGCCACCTTTATTTAGTACTTGCTATTATAGTAAAGAACAAAGATCTTCTTTTCTCTGTATTAATTATGCCTTTAAGAATAGCCTTTATTGAGAGCAGATTTAGGCAATCTATTCATTAATGCACAGAGGTAACATAATATATCAATACTTTCTCAAAACATGGCAACATACAATCCTGTTCACAATCCTGCTAGAAAGGTATAACAAGTGGGGTTCTTCAGGGGTCTGTTTTGGGACCAGCTCTGTTCAATATCTTCATCAACGATTTAGATATTAGCACAGAAAGTACGCTTATTAAGTTTGCAGATTATATTAATCTGGGAGAGGTTGCAACTGCTTTGGAGGACAGGGACATAATTCAAAATGATCTGGAGAAATTAGAGAAATTATCTGAGGTAAACAGGATGAAGTTTAATAAGGACAAATGCAGAGTGCTCCGCTTAGGAAGGAACAATCAGTTTCACACGTACAGAATGGGAAGCGACGGTCAAGGAAGGAGTACGGCAGAAAGGGATGTAGGGGTTATAGTGGACCACAAGCTAAATAGGAGTCAGCAGTGTGATACTGTTGCAAAAAAAGCAAATATGATTCTAGGATGCATTTGTAGCCACCACCAAGCAGATTTGAACATGGGATCCCTGGAGCTGAGTATAGGAGCCTCTATTCTCTGAGCTTCCAGCCTGTGATGTAGAGGTCTCTTGGTCTTAACTGTTGTTGTGGTCTAGGTACCACTTGCATTGTTCAGTAACCACACTAGGGCTATGTCTACACTCGCGGCTTGTTGCACAAGTATGGCCATTCTTGTGCAAGAATCCGCAGAGCGTCTACATTGCCCGCCCGCTTTTGCACAAGGAAATTTACAGTATGGAGTGATAAGAGAGGGCTTCTTGTGCAAGAGCTACTCTCTTTTTTAACAGGTGTAAGCCCTCTTGCGCAGGAGCTCTTGCGCAAGAGGGAAGTGTGGAGGCTCGGCAGGGATTTCTTGTGCAAGAAAGCCCTATGGCTAAAATGGCCGTCTGAGCTTTCTTGCGCAAAAGAGCGTCCACGCTGCCATAGGAGCTTTTGCGCAAAAGCACAATGCACACATGGCAGTGTGGATGTTTTCTTGTGCAAGGACTTCTTGCACAAGAACCCTTGCACAAGATGTTCTTGTGCAAGAAGCCACGAGTGTAGACATAGCCAAGGTGTGTGGGTTGCACATTAACAGGTGTGTTGAGCAAGACAAGAAGTCATTCTTCTGCTTAACTCTGCACTGATTAGGCCTCAGTTGGAGTATTGTGTCCAGTTCTGGTCACCCCATTTCAAGAAGGATGTGGAGAAATTGGAGAAGGTCCAGAGAAGAGCAACAAGAATGATTAAAGGTCTACAGAACATGAGCTATGAAGGAAGACAAAGAATTGGGCTTGTTTAGCTTGGAAAAGAGAAGATTGAGAGGGGACATGATAGCGGTTTTTAGGTATCACAAGGAGAAAGGAGAAAAATTGTTCTTCCTGGCCTCTGAGGATAGAACAGGAAGCAATGATCTTTAACTGCAGCAAAGGAGGTTTAGGTTGGACATTTCAAAAAAGTTACTAACTGTCAGGGTGGTTAAGCACTGGAATAAATTGCCTAGAGGGGTTGTGGAGTCTCCATCTCTGAAGATATTTAAGAGTGGGTTAAATGTCGATCAGGGATGGACTAGACAGTACTGGGTCCTGCCATAAGGACAGGGGACTGGATTTGATGATCTCTTGAAGTCCCTTCCAGTCCTAATATTCTATTATATTCTATGCAAACACAAAAATTGGCTGAGTATGTGTTAGTGTGGTAAGAAATCAGCTCCTAAGGGAAGAAGCCTATTCTGACATTTTCACTGGATCCAGATTTGTATATATAACCAAGGAAACTAGTGAAGAGTAAGAAATTCCTAGCAATGAAGAATAAATTTTATCCCAGGAATAAAGGAAATGAAAAATAAGTTTGGATTGCATTATTACTTCAAAATATATTCATGGGAGCAATAAGTTTATATTTTCAAGATAAAGGAGGACAATAAAAATGTAGCCTTAATGATTATGCCTTCTGAGGAGGACATCTAGCAAACAGGAAGCTAATATAATACACACAATTGTGACAGATCTTCAGTGTAGATCCTTTAATTTCAAAGATGCTTTTCTAAGTTTACACTAGCTGAGAATCAGTACCTGGTTGTAGTTTAGCTAGAAAAAAAAATCAAGATGCAGAACATGCAAATATTATCTTGACTCTGCAAAATAATCATTAAAGAAAACTTCTTTAGCCCATACCAGCTTTTCAGAGGGAAGAAGTTTAACATTCAATTGGACAACAAAAGCAGAAAACAAAGAAAACCTATTCAGTATTTAAAAGGTATATTGAAATGTGAAGAGTCTTAAGTACTTTTATAACAAACTATAGTGAATGAAAAAGTAAAATGTGTCAAACCCACAGGGGGCAATAAGTTTACATTTTCAGTTTTGTTCAAACTTATTTTTAATGATAAACTTAAACAACAACAAATGGTCTGGTAGCACTTTATAGACTAACAAACCATGTACTGTAGATGGTATCATGGGTGCAGGCCCATCCTAAACTCAAAACTCCAGTCATCTGAAGAAGAGGGCTGTGCCCACAAAAGCTCATGATACCATCTACAGTACATGGTTTGTTAGTCTAAAGTGCTACCAGACCATTTGTTGTTGTTGAAGTTTATCCTGTACAGACTAACTCAGCTACCCCTGAAGCTTCATTTTTAATGGACTGCTATAACAGGGTGCATCTCTCCAAATTCTGAAGTGTCCCCCTTTTACTTATTTTTCCCCCTTCTTTGCTGATAGCAGAGCATCTTTCTTCCCTCAAGCAAATTTTGAGAATCAATTTTAAGAGAAAACTGGGTGATCGGAGACAGACTGATTGCTCTCAGGGGAGTGATAGGGATGATATCAGTCTTTACTAACAAGTAAAAAAAACCTTGCCTAAAATATGTTGAGTAGGTTGAGCCTCCTATTATAGAGCATAACTTGACAAGCATGGTTAGCCCTTACTAAACAGAGACAGCTGTTCAGCTACTTAATCTCAAGCATGTGTTCAAAATTCACCATATTTGCAAGAGCAATAAAAATATCTGAGCAGAGAGCATCCCAAAACACAGACAAAGCAAATAACTACTCAGTGCTTAACAGCTGTCTAAAAAGCCCAACCGTCATGTAACGGGGCTATGAATTAGTATGACAATGACGAAGAGCAAGTGGCAATGAGTGCAGATTTGAAAAGGTTTGGTCCCATTTTTTTAAAAATGACAGGCTTTAAGAAGCAGAAGGGGGAATGTGCAACACGATGGCAGAGACACGTTATGTAAGATGCTCTTTAAAACAAATCCAGTAAAATTAATAGGTTCATGGCAAATTCTGGTGAAGTGGCACAGCTACCCAGTTCTCCCTGGGAGCACACAGAGCAGTTTCCCAATGGATTGCAAGTGTCCATGGAGTATCTCCACAGACCATCACCACTCCCTTCCTCTATATACCTCCACATTTCCTCTGGACAGGTGTTGAGCAGAGCTTTAGCTATTAACCTCGCCGATTCAGAAAAGCACCATCATGCTTAAGCTTGTCACAGAGGTCATGGAAGTCACATATTCTGCAACTTTCCATGACCTATGTGCTTTCTGCAGCAGCCCAGGAGCCATCTGAGCAGCTCGGGCAGCCCTTGGGTTAGCCACACTGGCCGCTGCTGGGGCAGCCTTGGACTGTTCCAGCTCCACAGCAGCAGGAATTGGCACAAGTCCCAATTGAAAAATTCCCAATCTCAGGGCTGGGAGTGAAGGTGCAGAACGGTATTTACAGGGGGAGCTCCTTGGAAGGGCAACAGGAACTCCCCTCACTCAGCTCCTACCTCCATAACCTGCCTCTGCCCACAGGTACCACCAACTTAGCTCTTATTTGCCACGGTTCCCAGCCATTGGGAGGTGCAGAACTGGAGTGAAAGTAGCATGTGTAGCTAGGTCATCGCCGAGGAGCTAGGAAAGGCACCTGACCCTGACCCTCCAACCTCTGGAGTATTTGCAGTGCCCTCTCCCCAATTTTAGTCAGGTATATATAGAGAGTAAAAGTCAAGGATAGATCACAGGCTATGTATTTTTGTTCACCACATGTGACCTGCACATTACTTTTATTAAAAATACCCATGACTAAAAGAATCTTGCTTAATTTTAAAAGCATATGCTTAAATCCAGTTGAAGATGTCAACAGGACAAAGCATTTCTCAGCCCAAATCCCAAATATATTTGAACATGCAATCATTATATCAGAGCCTACAAAAGGTAATGAAGGAAAGGACATTGCACTTCAAAGTATTTGATTGGGGGCATAACTCTGTTCCCAAAGACCAGATGGGAAACAGGACTGGGCCCGGTATGATTAATAGCTCTGGGTGCTGTAGATCACACAGAATTAAATCCTTTCTTTGAGCAAGGACTATTGGATTGTCCTACGAAGTTGTAATTTCTGCTGTTCTCCTGCACTCTTGACCTTTTGCTCATTGAGACAGATAGAACAATTTCCTCCTCCACTATCATTGTAGATCTTATTGTATTAAACGTATGAATCACTGTAGGCTGGGACTGTATGTAATCTCTCTTGGGGAGAGATGCGATACATTTGAGACCAGAAAGTTCAAAAGATTATACTGAAAATATGCCAGACAAGCATAGACATTTGGGACCATAAGGGTATTTCTTGGGCAATATGTAAGGAGAGATTAAATTCCCAACTCCAGTTATGCAAAACCCCAGCATTTCAAAGCTAAGCCCTGAGGAAAGGATCACTGTCTGCTAACTACCTGTGGGTATGTCTACACTACCACCCTAGTTCGAACTAGGCTGGTAATATAGTTAACCGGAGTTGCAAATGAAGCCCGGGATTTGAATTTCCCGGGCTTCATTTGCATGTTGCTGGGCGCCGCCATTTTTAAATATCCGCTAGTTCGGACTCCGTGCCCCACGGCTACACGCAGCATGAACTAGGTAGTTCGGACTAGGCTTCCTATTCCGAATTACCATTACTTCCACAAGGCAGGCCAGAGTGAGATGTGCTTCTCCACTTAAGAGAGTTGATGGCTGGGAACCCAGTAGATTTTATTTCTTCAAAACCTACAACTGGATTTTCCTCTTGGTTACGAGTTCATCCATCTTAGATCCAGAACTCATTGGTGAACCACAGAGGGAAACACAGGTGCAGTTGTGACACATTGTTCTTGCTATATGTTAGGACAAGTCTTATACTGTTTACCTTGCCACAAATATATTGCAGCAACTCTTATACAAGAAAGCCACTACAAAAAGGGGACACTCACAACACTACAGATAAGCAAATATTAATGCTTATTTAGAGATGAGAGAAAGAAGAAAGATTAGACCAACTGGCTGAAATAAGTAAGATTGTGAACTGGAAAAAAACATAAGCATGCTGTTTCCCAGGAATTGGGTTGGGAGCTCGCCCCAGTCCCACCATCCCTTCTCCACACTCGCATGTTACCCACAAAGCTGTCGTCCCAGTAGCCTTGGAACTGCAGGGCTGCCCCGAGCCCTCCTCCTTCACAGATGCAGGGGTAAAAGTTATGGACAGGTCACCGGCTGTGAATTTTTATCTACTGCCCATAACTTCTCAAAAAAACCCACTCGTGACTAAAAACATAGCTTTATACATAACTCAACAAAAGCTCATCTTTGGTTCTATAAAATGTTGGGCCTAAGTGATAAATATATTTTTGAAAATTGTATGTACACACACACACACACACACACACACACACACACACACCCCTCTCCTTTTTAATTTTATTGAAAACAGGCAGTATGCTCAACACTGACCTGTATGTACTCTCTTTCAAAATATTCCTACAATATGCTGGATAGGTTTCTTAAAATTTGTTGCGTTTGGTTTTTGAACAGTTTAATGGGATCCTGACTTCATCACTTTAGGTTAGATATCAGATAAGAAAAAAAATCACCTTATGACAGTCAATTGGCATCTACCACTACTGCAGCTAGCCCTGATTCTGGTGTACCAGCTAACACTTTGAGCCCAGACCTTGCCTATTGGTTCACAATGATATTCAACTGAAGGAAATGGCTTTATCCTTAACTTTTCCTAACTTCAGAATCTGTATATCTGTGGAAACTAGTCCTGCCAGAAAAAAGTGCTTGCCTATTGTGAGAGGAAATGAAAATACCTTACACAGCTCTAATTTCCTTTTCTTTGCAATCTTCTCTTATAATTTAGCTTGCTGCTTGCATTTTGATTTTGAGGAATTGAGCAGCAACATACTGGACCCCAGTTTTCAACCAGAAATATTGTAGGCGGGGCTTCCCACTTTACAAATGACACCTACACCTCCCCCTGATTACTAAAGTCATTTTTGAAAATGTAGGTCTCCTACTTTTTGTTTCTCTTAAATGCTAAGAATACTTCTTAGTACAAAGAATAATCAAAGATAAATTACGTTGACCCAAACAATAGGTGCAAAATTACTAGGTATAAATTAGAAATGGAAATGAAGGTCTCTAATCCAGTCATCAAGTCCAACCTACTAAAATCCAAAACCAGAAGTTAGGGAGGCAGGGAAAAATACAGAAAGAAGCGATGAACTATTTAGTAGGGTTGCCAGATGGTTTAACCAAAAATACAGAACCCTCCCCCCACAAAAAACACATCAGGGAAAAATTCTGTTGAGGGGGACAAAAGGAGGAGGGAGACCAAAGTTGTTGAGAAAAAAAAGGACTCAGTTATTAAGCCAAAAAAAATTAATAATAAAACAGCATTAAAACAGCATGGCCCCTTTCAAAGCGCCTGCAGAGTCAAAATAGGTATAGGAACAGGGGAGAAGTTGAGCACTAAGACCCAGGGAAGGCATTGTTTTCCCTTGGTCTTTAGGCTTTTTGCCAGTGGCCATTTTATTTTCTTGATCAAGACAAAATGCAGCTTCCCTGCAGAACCAGATAAGCAAGGCATCCAGGGGCGGGGAGCAGGGGGTCTCAGGGACCCAGGATGGGGGAAGAGGCCGGGGGCTGGGCCCAGTTGCCAAGTGTGTCATAGGGTTGCCAGGTGTCCGGTATTTTCGTCTCCTGGCTGGGGAAAAAAATCAGAATATACCAGACATTTTAGGTGCCCAGTATTTTCTGAATTTTTGTTTTTTACCGGACAGGAGGCTAAAATACTGGATTGTCCGGGTCAATAACAGACACCTGGAAACCCTACTATTTAGTGATGTTTGAGTTTATTTGATCCAATAGCAGGAAAGTATACAGGGAGACAGTATTCATTAGCATATTAGGCACTAGACTTGAATTCCAACAGATGTGAGTTTAATTCCTGGCTTTATCACTGACTTGCTTATTGACACTGGGCAAGTCATTTCTCTCCCTGTGCCTCAGTTCTTCCATTTATAAAAATGGGATAGTGATGCTGACACCCTTTGAAAGCACTTTGAGATGTCTGGATGAAAAATGCTATATAAATAGTACAGTGTTTCAGCAAAATGCTGCTTCCGCTACCACAAAATACATTTTCTTTGCCAAAACATCTACACCTTTAAAGACAGTTCAAATGGTAAAAGTCTGGAAATAAACTGTTGAGGAATCTTACTGCATGCCAGGGAGCTCAGAGAAGCATTGTGCCTCCTTGATGTACAATCTTCTCCAAAGCTTCCCCATGGGATATCATCTCAAAGCAGGCTCTTGGCTAAAAGTCACCACTGAGTCCATTTTTATTTCTAGACATTTTAAAATAGGTACAACTCAGTACACTCAAATCTCTCTTCCTAATTAGAAGCATTTAGAACACAAAGACAGGAGCTCCTGAGCTATTTTGACATTTCCACAAAAGCGGAAGTGTTTCTATCTCTAATGATCTTAGTAGGGCTACTATAGTGACTAAAAGTTTCTGTGGTGTTTTGGCATTAAAATAAAATTCATGGAGCAGAATTTTCTGAGTGTTGCTGCAGGAAATGCCTGAAGCATAAAGTGTTCTTTATAATACTAAATTGCTGTACAGGCTCCTTATTCATTTTAATCTGTTAAAAGTATCTTAGCCAGAAACATCTTAAGAATGGTTTTATCAGCTTATCTGTCCTGGCAAGGAGTACAGCTCAGGTCAACTTCTCTGGAGCACAGAACATTATAATAATAGAAGGGGATAAATACCTTCACTGTAAAAAGCAAGGAGAAGCCTTTCAGAAAGATGCATTCCTCTGAGCAAAGTACTGGAATCTATTATCTAGTATCTATTAATGGGACATCTAAATCTTTGGTCAGAGTGGAAAAAAAAACAATGATTTATTTTGGACTCAGCTATGATGTCAGTCATAATTCATCCTGCTGTGATCAGTGATTACTGGAGATTTATTTATGGTAATTTTTTAGCTGTTTCCTAATGAACAAGAGATTTGTTCTCTTTAAGCTTCTTCTTAAGTTGCCTTGTGAAGTAAGTTGCTTGAGAGCTGAAGTATCCCTTAAAGCCTAGAATTAGAAACCACCAAAAATGAAAGTGGAAGGCTGGTTTGATTTGCTCAACAAAAAGTTTCTTATATTTAAATGTTTAACCACTGGGCTAAAGCAGAGACTTATTAAGATTAAGAAAATAGATTCAATTTGTTATGTGGTCATCATGTAAAATAGAAGCTAATAGTTCATAATGTGTATTATTTGCAACCATAAATATAATGAAACACCAACTTATATGTTAATTGCAAAATAAATATAACAATGACTACAGGTGCCTCCTGCAGAGAGAGTGTATGGTGAATTGACTCCCTACACATGGAAAATTATTTTTTCCTTTATCTGAGACAGACAGGCCTGCTCTTCGGTTGGCGTAATTCAGCATAACTCTATTGAAGTCAATGGTTCTTTGCTGACCTACATAAACTGATGATCTGGTCGTATGCTCAGACATATAGATGATGACTGCTCCATGTAACATTTGACAGGTACGTGAAGCAAGCTCCTTTAAAGCAGATATTTGGGAATTGGATACAAAAGATTTGTTCTGGAATACTCCATTCAGATCATATTGCCATGCTGCTTTTAGCATTTCTGTGCACTGTACAAATCAGAACCATATATCATTGGGCAAAACACATGAAAATACAGAACCACAAATTTAAAGATACATTTGACAAAAAAAATGCTCTAAATAATATTGATAATCAAACCACATATCCATCTGAAAATGTTTGCAGAAAAAAGCTGAGGAAATAGGAGAAAGGATTGAACAGCAGGTGCATTTTACAGCTGCAATCTTCCCCCCACAGATGACAGAGACAGCCCTACATTACATCAGATTTGGAACAGAATTCGAAGTCCTTAGATTATATCAGAATAAAAACTGGCACACATTTTTGCCTTGTTCATTGTGTCATTCATCTTGCCCATGCATGCAGCGATGAACTGCACAGAACCAGTAAGTTTTAGATTTCTATGCCATGATACACTGTGAATATAATGTTTACAACCAAAATTATAATGCAGTTAAAAAGAACAGGCATAAAAATGCATCTTTTGTTCATTGCTCTGTTATATGAATCCTGTCTGATTTTAATCTGCGTCTCAGTTTCCTCATCTATAAATTAATATTTTATCTATCTTGCAAAAGCTCATTTATTTAATGTCTTCAAAGTAATTTGAGATGTTTGGCTAAAAGACATTAAAATGTTAACCCCTTATATAGTATGTATTATGTGTGCGTTCTTTATGCTTCGTTTGTACTTTATGTAGTTCTCCACACTTCGTTAAAATTTCTTTTAACCACATTGTTCATCAGGCTGCTATTTGATGTAGTGGGTATTTTTGTTTCTGGCTATTGCTATGGCTGTATAACTAATGGAGAGAGAGAGAGAGAGAGAGAGAGAGAGAATTTGGTGATAACACTCTTTAAAAAAAAAAAAAACAGTTTCAGTGGGTACTGAATATTATTATCTGAAAAGCATGAATTCCCCCAAAGGTGTATAGACATACTGACTGCACAGAAAGATGGCACCGATTATCTTCAAACACAGAAAGGTGGCTTTGTGAAAGTAAAATCTATGAATAGCCTAGAAATAAAAATGAATGGGAAACTGCTCTCTAAGATCTTTGATATCTTATTAATACAGTTTAAGATAAGGCATAGGGATCACAGTCATATCAATCTCATATCGAGAGAGAGAGAGAATTTGGTGATATCACTATACTTCTACGGCACGTGTAGAATTTATATAATTTGTTTAGAACCTTATTAGGTGTATAATTTTTTTCCTCCATTATGTATCAATTTGCATTTATTGATACTGAATTTCATTTATCATCATGTTTATCATCAAAACTAGTTTAGAGCTCAGAAATGTATATACTCCTCTCTGGTCCTCACTAACCTAATCCTTGTTTGTTTCCAGACCATTAATGAACATATTTAACAAGAGACACAAGGTACAGAATCCTGAGATACCTGATTTAAACTTTTGCCACAAAACAAACTGAACATTTCATGCTACCTGTTTCCATTGGTCTCAACGCTACCTGTTTCCATTGCACCGCAGAGTTAACTCAGGTTAGCACTTGAGTCTGAACATCCAGGGCAACCTAGTGTGGATGCTAGCAACTACAACGTAAAGCCCTGGGTGAGTTACTGTGTCCGCATTAATGTTGTACTCACTTGTTGTCACTAGCAAGTCTAGTGTGATGGAACTGACACTATAATAATTTATTAGGAAGGTATGTGGACTATGTTTGGCTTGTTCAAGAAGGGGGTTATTAGGAAAAAACAAGCAGAGATTATAAAAGACTGGTAGCAGTCTTATAAAAAAAAAGAATACTCTCTCAAGGTGGGAGGGAGCAACACAAGTAACTGTTCTAAGGAATTGTTCAGGAGTACCAGACTGACACCTGCAATCTGCTGGAGTGTCTGAAAACCTTACGCCTGCCCTCATTACAATTCAGGGGATAGTGAGTCATTCGAAAAGATAGCCATGCATGTCAACTGCTTGTTGTTTAAAATGGTGTTTTTTGGTCAATGCTTGTTTCTTACTGCTAAAATAAACAAAACACCATGGTCTCTCTGACTCTCAGAGGGAAGAGCCACAGCTGTCCAAGTTCAATAGGACCCTCAGGATAAGCACAGGTTGATCCAATAAATTATATTACCTCCCTCACCTTGTCCCTCTATTTATGCACTGGTGACAATGTAGCCAGCTGGGTTCCTGGACATTAATGTCAACCAGTTCTATTTTATTCACTACTTTGTCCAAACAATTCTAAGTTGTGCATGGGAGACAATTTTCCTTTGAAGAAACTGTGCTGGTTAGACGCTATGGGTATGACTGCACTGCAATTAAACATCCATGGCTGGCCAATATCAGCCAACTCAGGGTGATGGGGTTCAGGACTGTAAAATAGCAATGTAGATGTTCAGGTTCAGATTTGAACCCAAACTCTCATAAGGGGAGGAGTCCAGATTTCTGGCTCCAGCCCAAGATTGAGTATCTACACCACTGGTTTACAATCCCACAGGCTGAGTCCTCAGCGCAGTGTTCAACTGCAATGTAGACACACCCTATGACAGGGGAAGCTTTTTTGGGTTGGGGAACCACTGACCCATCGACAAGTCAGGCAGACAGGGGGCAGCGAGGGCTGGAGTGCCAGCACGGGCTCCCCAATTCTAGTGGGGAGGAGTCCTGCGCCCCAAGGGCTGGATCCAAGCAAGCTGGGGACAGCATCTGGCCCCTGGGCCTAAGATTCCCCACTTCTGCTCCATGAGAAGATGATTTGTCAGATGATGTATTATTCAGTCAAATCATCATTTCAGACAGTGTTCCTGATGCAGAGATACAAACCACAATGGTGTGCCATCCCCCAGATCACCCAAAAGGCTTTTGAAAATATAGGTACGTTTTCCATGCTACAATCCTCTGGAAGAGAGACTATTTCCTTTTTTGGATCCCTACTCCAAATCAGAACTTGGTGTGCTTTTAAATATAGCCAGTAAAAAGCCTGGATATAAACTACCAAATGTTTCAGGGTCTGATTCTTGGCTTTACCAAATGTTGGTGGAAAACAGTGATAGAAATGTAGCCGTGTTAGTCTGGTGTAGCTGAAACAAAATACAGGACTATGTAGCACTTTAAAGACTAACAACCCTGGTACTTTCCCTTGCAACAAACCCCGTTGCCAGCTTTGTCCACATATTCACTCTGCTGATACCATTATTGGGCCTAACCAAATGAGTTATAAGATCAAGAATACATATTCCTGCGCATCCAGAAATATAATTTATGCTATCATGTGCTGCCGAAAGTGTCCATCTGCTATATACATTGGATAAACATCTCAGACACTTCGCCAAAGCATCAATGCCCACAAAATAGATATTAGACAGGATCACAAAGAAAAAACAGTTTCTTGCCATTTCAACCAGAAAGGACACTGTCTCAATGACTTAATTACATGCATCCTACTCCAGAAGACTTTCAAATCTGCACTTGAAAGGGAATCCTCTGAACTGTCATTCATGCTAAAATTCGACACTCTCCGTGGGGGGCTGAACAAAGACCCCAACTACCTTACCCATTACAAAGATAGCTTCCCCAATTATCACCTCTAATACCATTAGCTCACAGACATTTACCTTTCCCTACCTCTAATATCATTAACTCACAGACATTTACCTTCCTTCCCGCCCCCCCCCCCTCCCGCATTCCCCTTCTGTTCTGAAATGTGATTTGTCCTTTTCATATGTGTTCACTTTTTTTTAATTGTATCCTTTGGTATATATGGTTGTGACTATTTTCTTCCACTATTTGATCTAATAAACCATCTTGTTAGTCTTTAAAGTGCTACATAGTCCTGTATTTTGGTGGAAAACAGCCATTTCTCTTGCCTTCTCACCTGGTCAAGTCCACCTTTCTCAGCATTGGGTGCACACGTTTCTCCAATGCACACAAGCAATCTGCTTCTCTTCGACTGAGCAGATCATTTCTATCTTGTAAATAGAGTGTTTTTGCCTGAACTGTAAAACACATAGTGTGGAAAAAAGTTTGCCAAGTTCACCTTCTGAAATCTTTAGTTCTGGAAGGTAGGGAAGAAAACATTGGCCATTGATCTGATAGGCTTGGGACTTGCTTTAGTGCTGAAGAACAATCATGGAGATAAATTCTACGTCTCGGGAAATGCAGTTTTGTATTGAATCATTGTCAGGGCTTGACAAACGGCAGCAAAACCTACTCATCAGCCCCGCACTGCGCATGCGCAAGACCCACATTGTGCACGCGCGCTCCCTTGGTGAACAGGGTGACTAGATTCAGTGATTTGTCTAGCTCTGTTCATTGTGAATGCTGAAAGGAGAACTATGGTAACTAGACCTTATCTAGAGTTCCTAAGGCAGGCAATCTTTTGCGCTCACTGAAAACAGCCACCACTCACTACTTTCAACAGGCCGGAAGCCACTTCCACACAATCTTCAAGGTGGCAAAAGGCTTCTTGTACTAAACTTGCCACTGCTGCCCATTCCCCCTCCCCCCCCCCCCCCCAGAACTCTGTGTTCTAGGTGTAGGGAATGGGACAGGAAACTAAGAGGACAGATGAATATCAGGGAGGTTGATAAAGGAGAATGTGGGAAGCAGCCAGGAGACAGAGTTAGGGAAAAAGAGGAAGAATGTGAAAGAGGTAGGAGATGTTGGTGGCAAATGGAAGGAAAAGGCAAGGGTCAGAAGAATGCAGAAGTGGGGAAAATAGGTTGCTGTTGTGGAGCACAATGGGAAAATGTGCATGAGGCCTGGAGGGAAATGGGAAACAGATGAATTTCTCGGAGTCTAACTTTCAGAGATGAAAGTAAGGTTGTGCACCCCAGTCTACAGCTCTGGTAAGAGCTGGGTGGGGTGCTGCACTGCAGGAGGAGGTGAGGCACATTCCCAGCTGGGCTCCTAGGGCTCTCCTGCAGCCTGCTGTGTTACACTGTAGGCAGGTAACAGGGGCAGCTAGAGGCATGCCCCACATAAATCCAGGACTGTGCTAGACCCAACCACCATCATGCACCTTTTAGAAGGGCAGCACACAGCATCCCTGCATTCTTTTCCCTCCTAGCTGAAGAGACGAGGGGGCAGAGGAGTAAGTAACCCACACTCTGTGTTTCCCTCTCGCTCCCTGACAGTGACAGGAAGGGGAAGAGGAAGCGCAAGCAACAAGCAGCATCAGTAGGAATCTGGAGGGTTTCAGCCACCCTGCCCTCCCTAAATTGCACCCCTGGCTCCCTGCAGTTCCCATCACACCTCAACCCCCTTCCCTTAGCCCTCCCCATCCCCAGTTTTGTGCTCTGATTCCTGCACCCTACACCCCACACACACTCTGACTTGAGTTCCTCCTCAAACTCCCAGCCCAGACTCCTGCATACTTTTACACACACAGCACTGACTCCTGCATTCCCCACATCCCTCAACTCCCCTGCACTCCACCCCCACCCAATTGTCTTACAGGTGCTATCATATCCTTCCCCCTCCCAAACTCCCTGCTCTGAGGCCCCTCTGAGAGGGAAGGGCATTACAATAGTACCTGTAAGAAATTTAAGTTACTTTCACCCCTGCTAATGCGGATGCTTGGGCCTGACAACTGTGCTTAGCCATGTGTGACATCAGCACAGCAGAAACTCACTCTTTCAGAAAAAGGGCATTTGTCTTGTAAAAGAAGATTGCATGGTTTGGAAGGAATTGAGATTTTTAATTAACTGGTCCTTTCAAGAGCCATGGTGAAGAATTTGAAATAATAGTATCTCACATCTACCAAACTTGATATCACAAACCAGACAATTTTAAATGCCTGAAATTTTTAATTGACTCCTATGATGATATTTATTATAGCTTCTGATAAAAAGAAGTAGCTCAGTATTCATGGAATCAATGTGTGCTAACCGAAGAACAATCGTGCAACATTAAACAGGTAACTAGAGCTTTTATCCTCATGGTAAAAAAATGTGCAACTGTCCTTTTTTGATCAGTTCTTTACATTTATGAGTGCACAAATGCATTTGTATCCTTCCAATTAAATTCTTATCTGTTAGGCTCTCCCATTAAACATTTTTCCTACTGAAGTAATCTGAACGTGTCATATAGTAACTAAAAGTTGCATTAGGTTCTTCAAATTAGTCTGTTGTTCACCAACTCGCAACGGGTCAGGGAAAATGTTCATGTTCACGAGTTCCCTTACTAAAATGAATACTGTAAGAAGCTTTAAAAGTCTCTTACTTTGGGTAAAATTATTCCAAAGTAAGTTTCTCATAACACATGCTGCACCTAGTACAATATTCCCAAAACACATATTGCAGGGGCTTTGTCTAGGGTTCCCCTAGCCCTGTGCTTTGTTTCTTGTATCTTATCTTTGACTAAATCTATAATCTAGACTCTCAACATTTGTGAAAAACTTAAAAGCATTAGGGTTGAAAGTTGCATTACAGTCCATCTATTTCATATATATTGCTCTTTCACAAAAAAGAGCTACACCTTTTAAAAGCAAAAGTATTACAATGAAATAAACATTTAAAAACCCCAGCCTGTTCTTTACTTCCTTACAATCCTTCATTGTTTCTTCAACAAGAGCAAAATCTATAACGGTATGTCTACACTGCCCCCCCAGTTCAAACTAGGAAGGCTAACGTAGGCATTCAAAGTTGCAAATGAAGCCCAGGATTTAAATATCCCGGGCTTTAACTGTGTCTTCCCGTCCGGGCGCCATTTTTAAATCTCCTTAGTCTGAACTAACTGCCCGCGGCTACACGCGGTAGTCAAACATTAACTCGAACTAAGTCCTTAGTTCAAGGTAACTGTTACACCTCATGGAACGGTTGCATCCCTCAATCACAAAGTGGGAGAAAGAGGTGTGGGGTCTGGGGGGAGCCAGCTTAAAAGCTGCTTCCCCTCAGCTCCAGCTCCGTGGGAGGGGGCAGCAGTGCAGCAGCGGTGTTCCAACTTTGAAATGTACAAGAGTCCCTACTTACCTTTTAAAAGAGAAGAGGCTAAAAAAAAGAAATGTACAAGATTGAAATGCTGTGTAGAGCCCGGGGTGAATGGGGGTCTCCCCACTCGCCCCGTGCTCCATGCGACATTCCAACTTCGTAATGTACAAGAGTCCCCACTGTACATTTCAAAGCAGAAGCGCCGCATAGAGCCTGGGGTCAGCGGGGGACTCCCTGTTGGCCCCAGGCTCCACGCAGAGTTTCTGGGGCTCTTGTACATTTCAAAGAGGAAGCACCACGCTAGTCCTTATCAACTAATCGAACAGTCAATGGAAATCCCATCGACTATTCAGTTAGTTAATTAATCTAAATTTAACATCCCTAATAAGAATGGCCATACTGGGTCAGACCAAAGGCCCATCCAGCCCAGTATCCTGACTTCCAACAGTGGCCAATGCCAGATGCCCCAGAAGGATTGAACAGAACAGGGAATCATCAAGCAATCCCTCCCCAATCACCCATTCCCAGTGTCTCCATAGGCTAGGGGCACCATGCCACCCATCTGGGCTAACAGCCATTAAAGGTGAACCATTGTAGGAGACTGTACAGCAGAGCTGTGCTAAAGTAAGGTCTGTAGTGTAGACAGCCTTAATCTTCCAGTTGTCTGACAGACACCTGAAAAGAGCTGGGCAGTTGGCGAGCTGTGATTACTGCTAGTGATTGGGCAAGTTAAGAACTGTACCTACAGCTAGTCTGCCCTAAAATTGAATTTTCTGTATCCCTTGTTCCCCAACCCACTTATTTCTCTTTTTAACCTCTTCTCTTTTAAAGAGTAAGCTCTTTGGGGCAGGGACTGTCATTTACCTTGTGTTATTACAGCCCAGAACAGGACACGGAGGCCTCTAGGTGATATGTCAATATAAATGGAAAACAACATCCTTGCAGCAATCTTGATTCAAAACTGTATGAAGTCCCACAAGACTCCAAGTCTGCAATTGCTATGCTTTCAGACAGGGCCTAGATTCCATTGAAGGCAGCTGTGAAGCAGAGAAATGAAACTAATGAAGAGCACATTCTTTTCCTTCTGCCCCCTCCAGGATACCAGAAATTAAAACCCAACATTGCACTGACTTACAGCATTCTTTTATTTGGCTTGTCAGGTTTATTGTCTCTGTACAACAATTCCCATAATAGATTAAGAAGCCTTGGAGGCTCTTGCTGTAGCTAAGCAGCAGCTCTTACTATAAGCCTCTTATTCTCCGTGTTTCTATGTTCTCTGCTGTCCACATGATTAGACCAACAAGTGTATTAGATCTTTCAGTACATCTGTCACCTTAGATCTCATCAATTTCTCTCAACTTATTTCTGACAGTGCCCACTTCATGGATACTTTGCCTCTGCCCTTCACCTCCAAAATGCTTTAAGTCTGGCTCGTAAGTATTCTCAAGGTACAGCCACAGGAAGCATTGTGTCTATTCTACTTCACTAACATCTGGTAAACAAAAACTGCAGTTTGTTGCTCTCAGCAGCCTTTCAATACAGAGGTCTATAAGAAGGTGCCATACAATTCCATTACAAAAATTACAAGTGACACTGGATGGATATGTTCAGTGAAGCAGAATATGCTACCTAAAGGAAAACTCAGCATCAATCTTCATTTTGAAGTAAAACGTGACCATTAGTTTTATGTCTCTATGCTGCCATGGAAAGTAGACATGATCCCATCCAAAAACATTCAATAAGTTTCCAGCATATTTAGATTAATGGAACAGTGTAGTAAACTTTTGTGCACAAATAGAAAGGGGGGTAAGTGCCTCAGATAAAGAGGAAAATAAAATACTGTAAATAAATACTGTCATGCATGGTTATTTTTCTCCCTTTTGCAATCAGACACTCAGCAGCTGGATCAGGAGATCAAGGAAGAAATAATACAAAGGGACATGCCTTGAGTGCTTTTCATTAAGTAAATCAATGTGCCAAGAAAATATTTGCTTTTTATTTTGAACAGATCTGCTTTTTTTCCTCATTGCAATAAATAAATAAATAAATAAATACATTTCACTGGTGCAGATTACAGGACAAATATCTCTGGTTTTAGGAGATTTATGTATAAACATACACCAGCTTTCAGAACAATGACATGTAACCAATTTGTTCTAACCTTAGGTCCGGTCTTCAAAGAAGTTGCGTGCTTTCTAGAATGGGGGCTGCTTGTGACATAGCTTTTTGTGTTTACATAGAACTAATACTTTCAAGATTATATCACTGCCAGTTGATGATCCCTCATTTTCCTCCATGTTTCTTACAAAGCACAATCAATGACAAGGTAACCCCTTTGCCTTGGGTGGAGTGCTTCAGGTCAGGGACTATTAAATCCTCCCATAAGAGATCACAAGTTTGTGCCTGGGATATTCACTATGGGTGGTTCTTAAAATACAATGAAAACAGAGTACTACTGAAAGACCCATGCAAAAAGTGAAGTTATACTGAAAAAAAATGAAATTAAGTAAAGGCTGCACATTATCACTGTTCCAAAGAAACTAAAACTTCATGTAAATAGATCACAAAAGCCTGAAAGTTTTCTGGGATAGGTTTTTCTCCTTTAAGGCTCGGTCTACACACAGATTTTGTGCTGGTGTATCTATTTTAGCTAGATGTGTAATTTAAAACAAACAGAACACCCTTTGTACCAACACATGAACAACAGTGGCATAAAGGTGCATTGTAGCTATAAGCTTATTTCTGTATAGGAAGGGGAATAAGCTATCTTAGAGCATGTCTAATACAGCAATGAAACATAACTGCTGCACTGCTTTAGAGTGTAGTCTCTGCCTACACTGACAGGAGAGGTTCTCCCATGAGTAAAGGTAATCTGCCTCCTCAAGAGGTAGTAAATTGACAAAAGGATTCTCCTATTGACCTAGTGAAGTCTAGATAAGTATTCATGGTTACATTTCTCATAAAACATATCTGTACCCATGTGTAGACTAGTAGAAGCACTTCAATACCAACGTAACTGCATCTACAATAAGTGATTAAATTCCTTTAATCATATTGATATATTTAAAGCAACTTTCTTAAAGGAAGACCTTAGATTGAAAGCACTTTTTGGGAAGGGATCTTTTTCCCCCTGTGTTTTTACAATGCCTAACACAATAGAATCCTGGTGCATGACTAGAACTCCTGACAGGGCAACTGCAATACAAACAAACTCATCAGAAATTCAAGTCTGATTCTTGCTTTAAAAAAAAAAAAAAAAGAACCACTATGGGATGTCTATGATACAGATCTTACAATGCTGCATTGCTGTAAAGTGTGCTGGGTGGTCGCTGTATGTCAGTGGGAAGCGAGCTCTCCCACGAGCATAATTAAACCACCCCCAAGGAGCAACCGTAGATATCTCAGTGAGAAGTATCTTCTACCTATGATATATGGAGATTTAGTGAAAAGATACCACCAGAGCCAAGAGAATGCATGCTGAGCAATTCAGAAGAATGGAGTGCAAGGCTTTGTCTAACACTTTTGTCGATCAGAGGTGTGATAAAAACCAAGCCACTGACAAACAAAAATTTCACCAACAAAAGCACCAGTGCGGACATTGCTAAATAGCGAGGAGATGCTCTCCGGTTGACATAGCTTGTCAATCATTAGGGGTGGTTTAGTTATACCAGCTGGCAGAGGAGCTGCAAGGGAGACCTTACAGCAGCACAGCGACAGCAGTACAACCAGGCTGCTGTAAGATCTGTACAAAAAGACAAAGTCTGAAGCCTTGTCTACACTAGCCTTCATCCCCTCCCTCCCCAATCAATCTAATCTATGCAACTTCAGCTATGCAGCTGAAGTCAACATACTTAATGAGGTGTCTTCTGTGCAGTAAGGTCGGTGGGGGCTGCTCTCCTGTTGACTCCAGCTATTCTTCTCGTAATGGGGGAGTAAAGGAGGCAATGGGACAGTGCTAGGCAATGGGACAATGCATTTATTGTGTGTAAGCAGATGGATAAATCAACCATGAGGGAGGGGATCAATCACTTCAGCATCAACCCACTATGAAGTGAAGACAAGACCTAACTCAGAGTATTAAAAAAAAAAAAAAAAAGTTGTATTTATTTGCACCCATATAACACCAATGTCTAGCTAATATTTTGGATAAAGAAAGCCTTTGTTAAAGATTCCCTCATCCTTTCCACTGACATGAAACAATTCACAATAAACAGACCATATTCAAGAGCAATCAAGAGAAGAGCAGAAAACCTTAACTTTTCAGGCTGTCGTTTCATATGAAAGAGGCAAAAATAGTGCACGCCTAATTTTAAATATTAAATCCTCTGTAAATCACCTTTAAGATTACAAATGTACTAAGTCAGATAATACAGCTGTTGATATTTTGCATTTCAATCTCTCAAGCTGCCAAGGTCTGTGCATCTCTTCTACCATTATAGGGAACAATTTTATCAGCAAGTCTCTCTCAGAGTATTCAAAACAGGGATATGAGTCGTCTTTCCCTTTTCCAACCCCTATCCCCTGGTTTCTATTGTAAACATAGGGTCTGATCTGTATCCCTATTCTGTCCCCTTTACGCCAGGTAATGGACCAAAGCGGCATAAGGGATTCCTTGGTACAGGCTGTGATGATTCCCCCCACCCATACTTTATGAAATTGGCTGATGAGTATAGGTTGAAGATGCTTTGGGCAAAATACCTCATGTAACATGTTAGAAATACGAGGTATATAATTGTTTATGGGTTTAAATGTACAAATGTAAACCCTCAGTGGTGCTTCCCCACAAAGCCTTAATGACTGGGTGATCAACTTGAGAACAGCCTTGTTTGTCCTTTAGGTTTAAGCAGTGCTTAGTCTTGGGAAGACATGTGACCATTCCATGGGCAGTCAGTGAAGGCTGAGGGAGGCAAACCTCCAGCCCCACCCTCAACCACACCCCTTCTGGTGAGGCTCCAACGCCCACAGGAGTCACACACACACACCATGGGGAGTGGGGCAGTACACCATATGTGCCTCCCCAACACCATGGGGAAAGGAAAGTGGGCAACCCCAGCCTTTCCAGGCCCAAAGCACAGGGGAGATAGAAGGATGTATGGCCCCAATCTCCCCAGCCCCGGAGCATGGGGAGGGCTGGCAGCATGTGGCTTCACTGTCCCCAGCCAGAAGCACTGGGAGGGTAGGTGCTGGGGGCAGCAACATTCTCCCCCCTTCCCTCCCAAACTCATATAGTAGGCAGTCTCAGGGAGAAGTGTGCATGGGGCCGGCTGGCGGTTTGGGAAGCTTGTGCCTTCCCCCGCCTATTATACCAGATGCCCATGGACCATACCACCAGGTAGTGGAGTGCCAGTTTCACCAGGTTCTCTTCCATAGATGGTGGGGGTAGAGAACAAAATATTCCCTCCCGAAGAGAATTTATATAAACCATGGGAAGTTCTCTGTTCTTTTGCCTTCGGCTGGCCTGGGGAAGGGCCTGACACACTACAATACAAAAGAAACAAAGGGAACCACTGGAAACCCAGTTGAGAGCAAACAACCATCTTTTACTTGAAGACTGATCTGAAATAAGAACAAGCACTTTAGGGTAAGGGACTGCTTGTAATAAGTGCATTAGTGAATTAGAACTAGCTATGTGTTTTCATTTTAATTCTGTAATTTACTATCCTCTGTCCATTTTCACTTGCAACCACTTAAATCCTACTGTTTGCGCTTAATGAAGTTACCTTTGTTTATTATCAAGCCCAGAGTAAATAACTGTTACCTGGGGGCAGGGGAAGGTGCAATCAGTGTGCATAATAAACACTTTCATTAATAAAGAGGGTGAACAGCCTCATGAGCTTTCTTTGTGTAAAACTTTTACTCAGAAAGACAGATATAGATGTCAGAACAAGGAGCAATGGTCTCAAGTTACAGTGGCCGGAGGTCTAGATTGGATATTAGGAAAAACTATTTCACTAGGAAGGTGGTGAAGCACTGAAATGGCTTACCTAGGGAGGTGGTGGAATTTCCGTCCCTAGAAGTTTTTAAGTCTTGGCTTGACAAAGCCCTGGCTGGGTTGATTTAGTTGGAATTGGTCCTGCTTTGGGCAGTGGGCTGGACTTGATGATCTCCTGAGGTCTTTTCCAGCCCTATGATTCTATGATTTATTTGGGGTTTTGTTCCCTTTTGGGGGTGGGATTCCTGACTGCTGTCTCTCAGAACTGTATTCTCTCAGAACTGAGCTGGTTCAGTGTCTGTGCTGCTCTTCAAGGACCTCAACGCTGTGCTTTGTCTTGGGGAGACCAGAAGATCTGACCACCAGGACAGGGAGGTGGGGAGCCCCAGAGAGCAAGGTGGCGAGTGTCAATGGCATAATCAGCACAACAGGGAATGGCTCCAAGGGGTCATCTGTGACCACATCCCATCACACAGGCAAAGACAACAGGCCTAAACTTGCCCCAGAGCAGTGGGTGATTTTCCCCAAAATACAAATTCAGGACTTACTGTACATTGTGAAATAAAGACCAGATCAAACCTTGCCCTATGACTATGCAATTCAGCAGTTTGAGTGCTACTTTGGGCTTACCACACAATTGCATCTCCCCCACTTGAGTGTAGTCCATTAACATTTATAGTCATCCTTATCCAGATTGATGTGTTCCACACTTAACTAGCATTCCACCAAGCCCCATGCAGTTTATTTCCATCTTTGCTTGGCGTGGTGGACAGAGAGAGGCTCCTTCTCAAAACAAGTCTTACAATCCTGCTGAGAGATTTAGGACACCTTCCCTAGTGGTTGTAAGGAAATCCAGGCCCTCCCTCTCCTCTAGGTTCAAGCCCAGGGACCATAAAATCTTCCCATGCTTTTTGCTACCTCAATATGTCAGTAGACCTTTCCCACCGCCCTTTTATAGACATACTTTCAGGATACTTCCCTGGGAGGTCAAAAAACCTCAAACCAAAAATACCAATTTAAATCGCTTTCATCCTTCCTGGCCCTCAACTTTAGTCCTTCACTAATCTGTCAGATTATTCCACTTCTCAGCTGGACACCAGCTACCTCACTGAGGTCTTGCCCCTATTTTCAGACACAGGAACTAGCTTCCCTCATGTCTTTTCTCAATCTCCTCTCTTGATTTTTATCAGACCAGGAGCAAGAACTCCCAAGCCCCTTCCTCCAACTGAGCTCTCTCCATTCTTTTAAGGAAATCTGACTCCATCCTGCTAATGAGCCTCTTTAACACCCCTCCTCATGGATTAATTGAACCCCTCAATTTCCTGTAAAACTCACTGAGTACTAGTGTGGTGATTATACTCAGAGATGCACTGAGTGATCAGTATTTTCCTGTTCATTGTAATGGCTAGTAATCATATATATGCACCCTAATACAAGGCTCCCTTCATACTTAAGGCCCTACCAAATTCACAGCCATGATGAATGCATGAATGGTGAAATCTGGTCTCCCGCTGTGAATTCTGTTCTTGTGTACTTTTACCATGTACTATACAGATTCTTCAAATTGGGAGTCATGACAAAGTGGCAGGATGATCACAGGGTTATTTTAGGGAGGGTTGCAGTATTGCCACCCTTACGCCTGCGCTGCCTTCAGAGCCGGGTGGCTGGAGTGTGGCAGCTGTGAATTGAGCACCCAGCTCTGAAGACAGCATCCCAGCAACAGTGCAGAAGAAAGAGCAGTAGTACCATAACCCACCCCCTCTCTCCCTACACTCGCATTCCTTTTTGGGTTGGGTCCTCTACAATTACAACACCGTAAAATTTCAGATTTAAATAGCTGAAATCATGACATTTGTGTTTTTAAAAATCCTGCAATGATGAAGTAGACCATACTAATGGTTCAGATGGAAGTTCATAAATTGTCTCAAAAGAATTAGTAAGTCACTGTATATGGGAGGCCCATTATATTCCACTATAGGTGAACATGCTCACTAGTTTATGTACCTATACAGTTTCCTATTCTGGCCAGGAGATGAGAGCTAGTTGATCCACTGGTAGAAGACTCCTCTGATCAGGGCTGAGCCACACTGGCAGTAAAAGCATGGGAAGTTTACCCTATTGATAAACAAAAGTCTTAATTCAATAGATCTGTCAAGATGATGCCTTTCACCAACATTGAATCTACAATTTTTAACTTGGGGAATGTTAATGTTTTAACTGTGGGGGGAACGAAGGGGCGGGCCTTGGGATATTGGAGGTATACCGACAAAACTCCACCACATACAGGGAACGTGTTTGCTCTTCTGCTTTTTTTTTTTTTTTTTTTTTGGCGAAAGAGCAAATGCGCTCTTTTGGAAGCCTTTGTATTCCTTTTTCTACAAGGAAGAAGGGGGCTTCCGAAAGAGGGGCTTTTTCCGACATTGGCCCAGTCTAGAAGGGCCAAATATCTGAAAAGCCTCTTCCGACAAAAGAATTGAAAAAAGGTACACAAAATGTGGAGTGCATTTTGCATACCTTTTCCAACAAAAACTTGTAGTCAAGCCCTATCCTTGATGTTTACAGTTCCATGCAACATATTTTATATGTAAATTAGCTCAGTAATTGGCATAAGATGTCATATATGCAGTACTGCCAACACAAGCATTCTAAAGGTCATAAGTCAGATCCCCAAAAATCATGAGATTCAAAAGGTGGGTTTTTAAATTATTTTTCCCCAAAATACTGGTTTATTTACTTTGGTTTTTAACCTTTAAGTTACACTCGTGTTAAATTTTCAAACTTCTCTCCACAACTGAGGGCTAGAAAGTTACTTAAACCCCCCCAAAAATGAAATTTTAATGAGTTCTCAAGAGTTTGGTAGCTGGGGCTTTAAGCAGAAACATCAATACCGCAAGACTTGCAATGAAATTTGCACATAAACCTATACAACATATGGCACTTTGGCAAATCCCTTCGTAGGCTTCTTTTTGCATAGCTCCTTCCTAGGTATATCCACTATCATATCTAGTGAGCAATCTAGACTATAACTCCATGGTTATGGCTTGCACCAAGACTCAGCTAGAATACTGGCCACAGTTTGGTTGTGAGACTTTCAAGTCTATGGTAAGAGTAGAGTGACATTTCAAGCCATATCTGTATGGCCATTAGCTGGCTGGGAACCAGACTCTAGGTGAGGTTTGTATAACCAGAGTCATAGGAAGGAGGGGCAAAGTGTTCAGTACCAAAGTAAATCACAGATGTGCTATAAAACAGTGTCGCTCCCACAGAGAGACTGGAAGATACCTGAGCACTCATACTACTCTATGGTGAGGTAGGCATGCTAGGGACTTACAAACTGCTCTTGCAGACTACAGGATGCTAGGGGCAGTTTCATCCAGCTGCTCTGAGTGTTGCTGAGATTGGATTTAATTCCACTATTAGAGTCTACCAGCTGGAAGGGTTAAACATGTTCTTAGGGCTTCTTACAGAGGGAATTTGCTCTAAGGCTGAGTTTTTATCGTTGGGACACTTCTGACCTTTACATAGAAGAGACAATCCACATTAGGTACATAAAGTAAAATTAATCCCCCAAACCAATATTTTCAGGGCCTTCAGTCTATATTTGTCTGAGCAGGACTGCACATTCAGTGTTGTGATCTTTGGCACACTCAAGGATTAGCTTTAAATCAGTTGCACACACTGCAATTTTTCCATACATCAAATTTCAACTGTTTCAAAAATGGCAAAAGTGTCCACACTTTGTTGTATATTTTTATACTAGAAGATCTACCCAGCATTGCTCGGGTCCTTATTTGGAAAATAAAATGGTGGGGCTGGAGATGTGGGATTCAGTATTCAGGATGCCCCAGGGCAAGGGGACAACCCTAGACCTCTCAACTCAGCATCTTGGGATCAGGTGAGAAGTGCTTGGCCACTGAAGCTCCAGCAGGCACAGGTCCAGGTTTGTCTGCCTCCTGTACTCCCCAGCTAGAGGCAGCAGTGCAGCAAATTGTGCACTTTCTCCTGGGGAACAGGTAGCACATTTCCATGCAAGTTGGGGGGAGGTGGGGTGGAGAGCGTCACCCATCCTGCCCTGCCTAAGGGATGCCCCTGGCTAGTCCCTTTTCCCTGCTGGGTAATTCTGTCTTTTCTGTATGGGTTTATGAGATGCAATCCCATTCCAGGAACATCCCATTTTCCTGGCACTTCCAAACCCAGATGTGCTTTAAGTTATGATAAGGGGAAGCTGTATACCAAATTTGGTGGTCCAAGCTCCTACCATTTAGAAGGAAGACTTCTTAGACACATTCACTCAGACAGATAAACTCTCTTGAATATATACTTACTTGTTAATATCATTTTGTAGTATATAGTATTCCAACTGAAAGGATAGTGTAGAAATTTTTAAATGGTCCACCAAATGGTGTGTTGTATTTGAATGAATGAATGAATGAATGAATGAATGAATGAATGAATGATTTTTAACTATTTATTCTAATCTTCAGATTTGTTATTAGGAACTAGTTTTTTAAAAAATTGCACTATTTTTGTATCTACCAATGCTTGTGAGATTATTACCCAACATCACTGCTGACAGACTAACTTTCAAAAATCCCTGGATAGGGTTAAAAAAAAAAAAAAGTTAGCCACAGAAACTGCACTTAGCATCATCGTCATGCTCCATTCCTGGTTAACAGGCAGGAAAAGAGGTGTCACATTCCCGCCGTGTGAAGAATCACTACCCTATGAACAAGCAAAAATTACTGAGCACTCACAATCCTCGGTAAAAACAATGGAACTGTGACAACAGACTTAATATCTACTACAGTGATATTCAGAAGGTGGCCAGGCACAATATAATCTCTGCTTCCTACCACCTATACCTTCCTCCTTAAATTGTCTGTTAAATATGTTTGGCCCAGACTAGTGAATTTGGAACTGGAATATGTGGTTGAAACCTCAAAGGAACAACAGATGCCCATGAAAGCTGCTGTTCATATCCCAGAAATCCCATATAGATGCAGATCTGTATTCCAGCACATAGCGTAATTTCTCCTTCTCCCCTCTCCCTTTTTCTGTGTACAATGGGAAACTCAAAATATTTTTGTAACAAAAGACAAACTTCTCTTATAGTCTGAAATAGGAGTGAACTAATTCCTTCTCAGTTTCATCCTGCTCCCCGCAAATAGAATCATATAGAATCATAGAATTCTAGGGCTAGAAAGGACTTCAGGAGGTCATCAAGTCCAGCCCCTGCCCAAAGCAGGACCAATCCCAACTAAATCATCCCAGCCAGGGCTTTGTCAAGCCAGGACTTAAAAACCTCTAGGGATGGAGATTCCACTCCCTTCCCCCTCCCCCCGCCCCCCCACACACCCAGGTAACCCATTCCAGTGCTTTAGCATGCTCCTAGCAAAATAGTTTTTCCTAAAATCCAACCTAGATCTCCCCTACTGTAACCTGAGACAATTGCTCCTTGTTCTGTCATCCGTCACTACTGAGAACAGCCTCTCTCCATCCTCTTTGGATATTTGTCCCAAATTCACAGTGAACCTTAACTTCCCCTTACTTGAGTCAGAAAAGTTTACAAATACCTTTTCCCCCCATCCCCATGTATGCACACCATTGAGCTTTCTTTCTGTGGCTGCCAAAACCAGATTGTTCCCTGTTTACTTCCAGCATCACCCAAAACATCAGAAACCTTATAGGCAAGGGATCAAACAGCCTCCATAAGCCCCTGGGCAAGGTGGCGGGGACCCTAACTCCATGTTCCTGGAAGGGTTGGGGCCTCAGGTGGAAGGGGACAACTGGCCCTCAGCTAGCATTCTGCTCTCCCCAGCCCTTAGAGTTGCCAGGAGAATGCTGCCTGACACTCCAGGCCAGCAATTTAAAGCCACAGCAACAGCAGCCATATAGGTCCAGTTCCCTTGGCAATTGTTCCTGTGCTCCCCCCTCAGCAGGCCTACTTATGGGAATGTGGGGGAGGGGATTGGTTCTCAAAGCAAGTTTGCAGACCCAAAAGGTTGAAATAAAGTTCAATGATCATCTAAAATGTGTGAACTAATAATATATCTTAAAAACTTTTGAAAGTCACCAGCCATTCATGATTATGAGGGCTGCTACTGAGGCAACTTAATTCAGTGAGATTTTGCCTGAGAAAAGTTTGAGTAAGGGTCACAGGTTTTGGTCCCATGTTAGCTTGTACAATGGTATATATTGCTTTGAACACTAACCCCCTTTTTCCTCCCCAGGTTACTCAGGAGCAGGTCACTCGCACAAGTGTGCCTGGGTGCCTGATGGTTTTAACGTAAAAGGAGATTCTGAGTACTCCAGTGGTGATGTTGTTTAGTTGGGGATTTCCACCCCCTTGCTGCAGGCCCTTGCTCATAAAGAACATACAATAGCAGTGCCTCCACCTGGCTAGCCCTGTACACACTTAATGGTGTGCCTTGGGAACCTCCAGGAATAAAATTATTCCGGCAATAATCTGGATATAACTCCAGAAGAACAATTACAAATTATAAATAATATACATCTAATTGATTACATTAGAATGAACCCACCTTTACTTAACTTAAAAAACAGGGTTTAACAGATTAACAGTGAATACAATTAATTAAAGTACACAGAAGTAATAGGAACTTATCTAACTGGCATTTGCACTGTCACCATCAATCCCACCCCAGAGTGTGCCCTCCTCTGGACTCAGAGTCCCAGACAGTTGGTTGCATGGGTGTGCTTGAAGATCTTCAGGAGGTTCTCTGTAGGTTGTGTTTGTGTTAATCCAACCTATGCAGACAGCTGCAAACTCCCTCTGCCACTGGAGCAAGCTCCACCAAGTGCCAGCAGTTCTGGTTCCCTGGGTTGGACATGATGCCTCTCTTTGGACCCAGAGTTAGTCTATATCTCTGAGGTCTGACCCAGGCAGCACTTTCCCAAAGAGCCCATTTCCTTACAGCCTCCTCCTGTGTGCTGGCTGTTGTGTAGTCCTTCTGATACACAGGCACAGCCAGAGTATCTCCCCTCTAGGGCAATCATCTGCCCCAGAAGCAGCCTACTAGATCCAAGTCCCAAAGGCTCTCAGTCCCAAGCTGTAGCTGCAACAAAACAGCTCCTGGACTGGATAAGGCTCCTCCACGGCAGCCTGGCTCCTCTGCCAAAAAATGGAGAATCCCAGACTGAGATTCCCACTCTCCATATGCCCAGAAAAGCCTTCTCTTCCTGATTTCCTCAAGGGCTCATGGGAGTTGTAGTCTCTAGGGCTAGATTGCCGCACACAGGATCCTCTCAGAAAAAAAGTCAGAGGCACCTTTAATAAGAGGACTACATAAGCTATTGCTATATTCCAGGAAAACTAATTTAAGGGAAAAACTTTAAAAAACAACGAATAGTACCTTAAAGACTAACAAAACAATATTCTTTAAGGCGCTGCTAGACAATTTGTTGTTTAAGTTTTTTCAGTTACAGACTAACTCAGCTACTCCTCTGAAGTAACTTAAGAGAGTAAGTCTAAGTATTTATGTAAGCCTGCAATAAGGAAAACACTAGTGCACATGCATAACTTGAAGCACAACTGAAAACAATTTATAGCACTGAGACCTGTTTGTAAATCTCTACTCAGAGTGGGAGTTTTTCCAACCTTGAAGAAGTGCAATGGAAACCTTTTAAGGATATGTTAACTAGTTTGAGCCAAATAAAAAGCAACATCAAGGCCCCTCACTCAACCCGTTTCTTGGCTTTGTACTTTTCTGGGTTTTTCCAAAAATGTGGTTAACTTGTTTGGGGTTTAGGATTAGAGTTTAGGTTGTTTGTTCGTTGTAACCTCTCCACTTCCTGTTTCTAGTTCACAGGGGATTGTTTCTGTCTAGTGGATGCAAACAGTAATGGAAAACTACTCAAAATTGGAAGAATTATCACTACAAGAAGGTAGGGTGGTACAGTCCAGTAACACTACTGGCAAGGTATCCATAGCCCTACAGCATACCAGAAACACCAGCACAGCTATACCACCCCTTCAGAGTCTCCTCTGTGTGCACAGCAGCCCTGCCAAAGAACAGGGTTAGGATGGTGGGGCTGGTACAGTTGCGCCAGAGGACCTGCATGTGTTCCACAATGACAGCTCCTTCTGTTCCACCCTCAGCCTTGTCTTCCATGGGGCTGTTGTACAGATGGAGGAGACCATGTGCTGAAGGGCTGGGGGCAGAACAGCTGCGCCAGAGGAGCTGCCGGCACTCTGCTCCTTTCCCTGCTGCAGTTCCCAGGAGAGCCCTGTAGTTCAGGGGCCATCCCAGAAACCGCAGCGGGTAAAGGAACAGAATGCAGGCAGATCCTCTGGTGAGGCTGTAGCAGCCCTGCACCCTCCCCACCAAGTCCTGTCATCTGGTGGAACGGCTGTACAGACCCCAGATAGATGCAGGTGCACAGAAGGGCTAAGCAGGCCAGCTCAGAGGTCTAGAGAAACTTGGGCCACTTCCAGCTGTTGAGGCCTGTAGCCATAAAAAGATACAAAATGACAACAGCTGATCTGAGAGGACACACTCATCATAGTCTACTCTGGTGTCACCAGAACCAGTATATTTTTATTAGTATTTATGAACATTGTAAACTCTTTAATATGACAAAACCTATATCAGTTAATACAAAAATTAATGTCCTTTACCAAATCACATCTCTTATTTGCTTAAATTTGCAGCTCTAAGCTGAGAGAGCGTGTCCCATTTTGGTCCAATAAGGATGTTCATAAAAACAAGTTATGAAACTAATCAAGTGCCAAAAAGTTAGCAAGTGTCTAAATTCGAGGCTCCCTTTGAGCTTGAGACCCAGGGCAAATGGGCCTCCCCATCCTCCCTAAGATTGACCCGGGGGCTGACAACAGAAAGATGACAGACCTAGTCCCTCCCCAGATAAGGGGGGGAGGGATGGGAAAATGTGGGGCCCCAGGCTAAGAGGAGTCACTTGGAGGGTGACATGTGGAGGTTATGTGCCTCCTGTTAGCTGGTGCTCCCCCCCCCCATAAGAAATTGGTTCCATTTATACCTCTGACTACAAGGATGGTGATTTACTACATAATTTTGTCTTGTTCCTATGGTTGAAAAAATTGGAGTTTCACTCAAGATATGAAAGAAAAAAATCATATGAAGATAAAAAAGTAATGCACATCCCACAAATCTTGTTATGAAAACAACCAAAAGAAAAGAGAACTGTTCTAAGAAACCACCTCATACAGCAGTTGGTACATAAGGCCTTATAGAACTAACATTAGAAATGATCTCTCTAATATTGAGGTGAGAAACATTTATGGCTCAGTTTCAGGATTATTATATTGCTAAACTCTGGGGGGGGGGGGGTCATTTCAGCACCTTTCATAAGCAGGTCATTTAAAATATAGATAAAAGTATAACTCACTTCCTTTACTCATTAAATGATAAACTCCTCTAAGGTTAGCCATTCACATAATAGCTTGCACATAATTTCCTGCCTGTAGTTGGCTACATGTCTGAGGAGATAGGAAAGGAAAAAGGCAGTACAAAAGTTCATTTTGTGTCATTGACTTAGAAAATAAGGTTTTAAAATATTAATTGAATGTGTAACAATCCTAGGGGTTTTTACTTGAACTCAGCTGGCGGTCTATGGTACTGTAACAATGTACTTGTGCAAAAAATCAGCTTTATAGAGCCAATCTATTGCTATCTACTGCAATTATAGCAAAGCTAGGTATTCTGACTGTTATTTTGCAGTAAGTCAGTCTTGATGATCACTAGATCCTTCTTTCCCAGGAATCTGTGAGAGTCAAACAGAAAGAGACAGACCTTGAGCTTGGGGAGGAATCCTGGAAGGTGTTAACTCAACTTCCGTGAGGCCCTTAAGTAGTTTGTAGGGTCAGGGTCAGAGCAGTCAGTACCTTGCATGATTGATTTCCTGGAGCAGGCAGAGGCAGCATAATGGGGGTCACCACTCACTGCTAGCACACCTCCTTGTGTATAGGTCAGGGAATGGGGCCCTTGCTACATCAGGTGCCCTCTTTCTGCCCATCACTGCTCTAAAAATCAACCCTTTTCTGTTAATTTGGCCAACTCACCATTGTAACCTCGGAAGTGGTGGAATAAAATCCAAGAGGATCCCTGCCCTAATATTGAGATGGTGTTCAGCCTCGCCTTGGGCACTGAGCCACTATACCAGTAGGGAAACCGGGGCCTAACCACTACATCAGATTCTAGCACCAGACGCTATACCATTCCACTGAGGGCCTCAGACTGTATCCCAGTTGTTTAACTGGCACTGTTCCTACCCAACTTGTTTGTCGTCTCTTGCCTGCCTCTGGTTTACCATAGGAGCCTGCTATATTCCCCATCAGTATTTCACTCCTTGCTTCCTGTCACACTCCTTACTCCAGGGCATGCTCCCACTTCTTACTCTTCCACAGGCTTCCTCTTTGCTCCTGATGACCTCTCTCCTTCCAGGGAGTGATTTGAGGCCCCTTCTCTGTCAGGTGCCTTCTGCTTTCAGCCTCTTGGCTTTATATGCCTCGTCCAGATCTTACAATTGTGCCAAATTACCTGCTGATGAGATGCTTTCATGCCCTGTGGCACAGACAAACCACTGTTTTCACTTCCTGTATAGTGCCATATTTCTGGCTTGCTCTATTGTAGTCTAATTCTATGACTGTGAAGTCTTTCTCCATGCTCTTTGCCATCTTCCACCAAGTGGTATCCAGTCAAGAACTTGTCTAGGAATACGGGGGTTTTGCCCACTTACCTGATGCTCACAATTCCATTGGATTTCATAGACAAATGTATGGCCAGCATTAATTAATTAATTGTCCCAGAATTTAGGACAATAGGAATGAAGTTTTGATATACTGAGAACAAAAAGAAACCTATTGGTATTAATTCTATAATTTCCATCTACTAATGGATTATCCAAAACAATGCAGAAAATTCAGAAGTATTCCACAAACATTTCTGATTTGTATTTAGAAGTGGAGTGGGATTATAGGAAAGCACATGCTTGTCTCATCATATACTGGGGACACTTTTCCCATTCACTTATAAGCAGGAGAATGATAAAAGAGAAGCTACTAAAGTTAAAAGGTTTTCAAAATCAGCAGGTCCAGATAACTTGCATCTAAGAAATGTTGAGGGTGAGCAGTTTGCTAGACCATTAATGTTGATTTTCAATAAATCCTGGAATACTGGGGAAGTTCCAGAAGACTAGGAGAAAGTTAATGTTGTGCCAATATTTAAAAACGATAAAAAGGGATGACTCTGGTAATTATTGGCCTGTCAGTCTACAATCAATTCCAAGCAAAATAATGGAACAGCTTGTACAGAACTCAATTTATAAAGAATTAAGGAAGGGTAATAAAATTAATGCCAATCAACATGAGTTTGTGGAAGATCTATTCTGTCAAAAATAGTTTGTTATATCTTTGTGATGAGGTCACAAGTTTGTATGATAAAAGGTAATTGTATTGATGTGATATAATTAAACTTCTGTAAGGCACTTAACTTGGTGCTGCATGACATTTTGATTAACAAACAAGAATAAAATATTAATATGGTTTGCATTAAATGGTCTAAAAACTGTCTAACGGATAGTTCTCAATGATTCTAGCTGTTAAGCTTAACAAAGAGAAGCTTAAGAGATGACTTGATCAGTTTAAGTATCTCTAGAGGGAAGCAATTATTTGATAAAAGCTCTTCAAATCTAGCAAATAATAATATACAATCCAATGGTCAGAAACGAAAGATAGATTAATTTAGACAAAGTAAGGTATACAGTTTTAACAGTGAGCGCAATTAGTCACTGGATCAATTTAAGAAAGATTGTAGTAGATTTTCCATCACTAGCCATTTTTTTTTAAGGATATTTTTCTAAAAGCTCTGCTCTATGGATTATTATGGAGAAGTTCTCTGCATTTGTTATACAGAAGGTTAGACTGGATGATAAGAATGGTCTCTCATGTCCTCAAAATCTATGAATGTATCCATATATTTTGCAAAACACTGAGGAAGAAAGATCTGATATGAAAAAAATGTGAAAAATTAATTCTTACTTGATGTATATGGTGTAGACCAGTGTTTCTCGAAGTGGTCCATGGACCCACTCTCAGCAAGTTGCCACCGGTCATTCCAGTTTGTTTATTTGCCATCTCCACAGCAACTCGCAGCTCCCATTGGCTATGATTCGCCGTTTGCAACCAAGGGGAACCATTGGAAGCAGCGTGGCCCGTGTCATGCGACTTCCTACAGTTCCTTTGGCTGCAAACAGTGAACCACAGCCAACGGGAGCCATAAAGCTCTGTGGCTGCAGAGTTGGTAAACAAACCAGAGCGGCCCAGTAGCAGCTCTCTCAGAGTGGATCCGTCGGCCACTTTGTGAAACACTGGTGTAGCCCATCACAATGGTGGCATAGATGAAAACCTGGAAGAAAAAGGAAAACTGGGAAATCATAACTAAAGTTGTCATATTTAAAACATGGTTTATTATGCAACACCCATTTGTGATCTTAAAGTCATCAACTATCAGACACTGAACAAAACAAGCAAGCATCTTGATGCTATCTGGACTAGTTTTTAAACTTAGAAACAGACATATCACCATCTCTCTGAAAACCTGCTATCAGCAAAAGATACAAAGCACAACCACCAGCTTTACTATATTTGGTCATTTACTAGAATGCACCACAGCATGAATAAGCCATATTTCACTGTGAAATCTGTTCTTTTAAAAATATGGTTTTAATTTAATGGAACCTACGCAGGTTTTATGCTTTGGTTGTTTTTTTTTTTTTGTTTTGTTTTTTGGTTCCTTTTTTTTTTCCCCCTAAGATTCTTTAATATACAAGTTCTCTTTTGTTGACCTTTGTTTCCTAGAAAGCCTTTGCTTTATCCGTTGTTCTGTAGCAGTGGTCTACATTAAGAACTGTATTTTACATTCTCTCCCAAAGGTTTCATAGCTCCATTTTTAGTACCCTGCTGATAGACTACTTCTGTCAGTCCTTTCTCAGGTAGAGAGTTCAGGTAGCTAACCACCAACCCAAATGTACTTGGCAATCTGCCAAAAGCAGCATATTCTTCAGCACCACTGGATAAGAAACTGTAGCTGGCATTTGCAAACTAATTTTTTTAACTCAGGAGCTAAACTGCATCAACTATGCATACTAATTGGGACTCATTTAATTAGTTGAACTAGTGAAAATGTTTTGGGGGGAGGAGAAGGGGAGCAAAACCAGCCCATTTGTTTTCTTTAAATGTGTGGGGTGGCACTGTTCATTAGTCACAAATATTCACATATCTACAGGGTGTTCAAGATTATACTGTTGAATCCCAAGCATGTTAGCAAAAATAATTGTTCACTCCACATCCATGCCACAAAATAAATCACCGACACCAGACTATGTTTCCAACTGTGATGGATCCTTGATTCTCCCATGGCTTTGGTGTGTGACTTTGAGAAAGTCACTTCCCTCATATCCCAACGTGCCTCGGTTTCCTATTTTGTAAAATGGATCTCCTTTGTAAAGTGCTTTCCATGGATTTCAATGTTGTATAGGCTTTGTCTGTTCTATAGCTTGTCAATATAGCTTCTTAGTGGAAATGCAGTAAACATATACAAGTTGTTGGTATAACATATACAAGTTCTCTTAATGGAATAAAGCCATTTGACTTTGATAATCATCTAGTCCTCTAAAAATTAAGAAATAGTCAAGGGAAAGAATTGCAAACAAACTAGAGTCTGAAAAAAAATATTCATCCCGAGTATTGGTGGATACTTATAACCTAAAAATATATATGGAAAGAACATCAGAGTCAGATCACTAGCCATTCATTTACCAAAATGAAGCTAAATTTGCTATTCATAAGTAACAGCTTAAAACTGAAATTAGGGATCACTGAAAGATTTGAGTACAGTACTGGGAGAGGGGAGAAATATTTCACAGCCAACATACTAAGATTCTGATCTCAGTTGTACTAATGTAAACTTGGCATAAGTCAATTTTGATCAGAAACTGGCTTTAGATTTCCACAATCAGGTGAAGTCAGAGAAAGGTTTAAAAATGGAGAAAAGCTTTACAAAGGTGAACTATAAAGCCAAGAGAACCCCAAAATAACAGGACTTTCAGTCTATTCAGAAAATGCGCTGATAGTAATGATTGTAATTTCTTCTTCCGTAAGAAGAAAGGATAATAGCTTCTATAGAAACCTATCACAAGCTATCAAGGAAATAAAGGTGAAAAACATCAGGGCAGTTCAACTGCCTATAAAATTTTCCTAAAAGTACATGCATTCAACTAAAGTGCTTTAAAACTGAAATATAAGAACCACCTTCCCCATCATTGAAATGCAGCCACCTATGGGGTTGAAGGCAGCAATTTCACAGATAGCCAGTAGCCTCTTGCATTTCATGCTCAGCAAAGTGAAGGGAAGCTAAATCTTGTCAAGGACACCATTGGTTTTTCAACTCTTATGAAAGACTCACACATAAGTAGACTGTATGGAACTGAACTGTGTATCCTCCTTGAGAGATATAAACTAATCTAAGCGTGCTGGGATTCAAATCAGTGATTCCAGTAAACGTAGGTATTGCAAACCACTAATTCATCCCCTCTAGTTATGTGAAAAATCAAGCATTGAAATAATTCAAATTTTTACATGCAGAGTGGATTTATCTAAAAAGAAACGGATTGTTTTTATAGTTCTCTAAGCACAAAAAAGCCTTCTGAATGATATTCTCAAGGAATAAAAAAAATGTGCACAGACAGGAAATTCATCAATAGCAAAACTAAGTTTGATAAAATTTTACAAAATGTCTTTTTGGTTGTGAGCAAGCAATGCAGATTTCCAATGCAAATTATGAACATCTGAAAAGATGGGCTCTGAATGAAACTGACTTTTCCACCATAATTATAGCATAATGACAATACTACCATCACCGTAAGTGCATGCTACTGCAATGCTATAATTACAAAGCCAGACTCAAAACACTTGAAATCAGAAGACAGAATGGGTATGTAGAATTGAAGCCTCAAGGGCAGAGCAAGCAGAGTCCTAGAGAAAGGCTATTGTCATAGTGATGCATCCTCCTGGATATTTCATTAGTTGTTAGCAAGAGATGATGCAAGTTATTGTTAGGAGTAAGTGAATCCTCCCCCTCCCACATCTCTAGAACATAAGTAATACATTATTGGAAGTCAGGGGGGCCCAGAAAAAGAAGTGGCTTCTCTCCATGGGATCTGCAGTTTAATCATCAATACCTGCTTGATGCTAAATATCGTGCCATTTTGAAAGGGGAGGGAATGCCTAACGGTTAGAGCACCAGCCTAGGACTTAGGAGAACCAGATTCAATGCAACACCTAGCCACTCTCTGTGTGTGTGTGTGTGCGCGCGTGAGAAAGACACACCATGTGCAAATCACTTAGCCTCTCGGGATCTCCATTTTTCCATCTGTGAATGGAGAATATCACTTCCTTAATTCACACAGGGGTTGGGAGGATCAATACCTTAAAAAAATGAAACATACAGATAGTACAGTGATGCAGGCCATTAAAGTATCAAAGAAAGATTTTGCAATCACAGATCATAAGAGAGGAAATAAATCAAGGCCTGATCCAAAATTCACTTAAGTCAGCGGAAGTATTTTAATTGCATTCTCTGGGTACGTCTAGACTACATGCCTCTGTCGCCAGAGGCATGTAGATTAGGCTACCAGGCATAGGAGAATGAAGCGGCGATTTAAATAATCGCCGCTTCATTTAAATTTACATGGCTGCCGCGCTGAGCCGACAAACAGCTGATCAGCTGTTTGTCGGCTCAGCGCTGTAGTCTGGACGGGCGGGTGTCGACATCAAAGGCATTTGTCGACCACCCAGGTATACCTCATCCCAGGAGGCATGTAGTCTAGACGTACCCTCTGGTGTGATTCCTTACTGAATTCTCCCTGACATGGAGGGTAGGGAATTTTCTTGTCATAATTAGTTGTGTCTTAGGAAAGACTTAATGCCCTCATTACTATATAAGTATACAGGTGACATACAGCTTGGATTGCCTATATAACTCTGGGTAAATATAGCTTTATTTTCTTCCCTTTTCAGTTACAACTTTCACTCCACAGTATAGGAAAAGGCGAAGTGAAATGTCTAAATATTTCTCTGCTTACTTCCATTTTCATTTTCCTCTGCACCAATTTCAAAGATGCACAGATACAGCCAAATTGCATTTTTAGTGACAACTCAAGGTTCCTGAACCAATATGTTTCTAAATTACCTGCTCTTTTAGAAGGCTCTCTAGTGTTTGTTGTGGACATTTTAGCCTCAATCTCAAATTAAGCCAATTAAAAACAGCTCTACACACGCAGACACACAGTATGACGGTGAGTCAAACTCCATTAAACTACTGAAGCTTGCACAGTCTTTATGCAACACTGTCCTCATTAGTAAAAGGATAATAAATGTCACAACGGATTATAAAATCATCATTGTTAAGGGAAAAAGGTAATTGATCCAGTCCCAGATTTCAGATGACTTTACTTGTGCGGGCTTCTAAAGAGGAATTTGTATTTTAAAAAACAAACTTCCACAAATTCCCAATTCTGTCTTCAAATATATTACATAGAGAGCGCACACAGTAAGCTGTGGCTTCAAGGTTTCTGGTGAAAAAGCCACAACAATCTGGGATATGAAAAAAGTAGAGAACCAGCTACTTGTGAAACCAAAAATAAGGATGGAAGGGAAGGAAATGGAAATGGAAAGGAGCAGGCGAGGAAATATAGGGAACAGGAGCAGCACCATATCATTTTGAAAAATTGTGTGATCATGTGCCATTGCACTTCAGGATTCTCATTAACAACTGTGACAGGCCATCAGCAGCCCGCACACGGAACGGCCCGGACCACCAGACGGAGGGTGGAGGCACGGGCCGAACCCCCCCTCGCTGCGGCGCTGTCGGGGAAGGGCGGCGGGGCCACACCTGGCCTCCGTGCCTGCGCCAGCAGGGAACTGCAGGCCCCTCTCCTGGGAAGGCGGAAATTGACAGCTGAGTGGCTGCAGGGAAAGCTGCCACACAGCCAGAAGGTGGGGAGCCCCGGGTGACATCCGGCGTGGCGGGCCATTTTAAAAAGGCCTGCCAGCAGAGAGGGAGGGGGCAACCTCCTCTCTGGGAGGGAGAGGGAACCCAGGGCCCAGGACAGACTGGGTGCGTGACCAAGGCTGTCCGGCGGCTTGCTCCCATCCCTGGGACTCCCAAGACGGCCCCCACAGCTGGCAGGCGGTCACTCCCAGGTCAGCGGATGGCCAGGACAGGCCCTGACACCCACGGGAGGAGCAACTCGGCTGGGGCCGGACCTGCGGCAACAGACTGCCCCACGGGGCTTGGAAGCAGCAACCCCAAACCGGGACCCCAGAACTGCGGTAGGTCGTGTGAGACAGCGGGGGTACCCGAAAGGCTAGGGGAAGGGAGGAAGTAGCCCCGGGAAGGAGCCTTCTGGCATCCTTGGGCAGATGCGAGGCGAGAGGAAACACTCATAGACTTTAAGGTCAGAAGGGACCATTATGATCATCTAGTCTGACCCCCTGCACAGTGCAGGCCACAAAATCTCACCTACCCCTCCTAGAATAATTCTCTCACCTATATCTCAGATATTGAAGCCTTCAAATACTTTGAAGACCCCAAGATGCAGGGAATCCTCCAGCTGTGATCTGTACCCCATGCTACAGAGGAAGGCGAAAAACCTCCAGGGCCTCTGCCAATCTACCCTGGAGGAAAATTACTTCCCGACCCCAAATATGGCAATCAGCTAAACCCTGAGCATGTGGGCAAGACTCATCAGCCAGACACCCAGAAAGTTCTCTACAGTAACTCCTATCATCCCTCCATTGACTTATTTCCCACTGATAATGAATGGTCTCTGGGCTGGGACCCGGAGAGAGGGCGAGTCCGGGTCCCCCTCCCTCATCCCATTGGCACCCAACTCCTTTTTGTGAACCTGACCACCACCTGGCGTGCGGACAGCAGCGGCCGGGCAGCAGAGACGGCTAGGGCCGTGTCCTGTTGAGGGGCGAGACTTGAGGCGTGGGCCCCCTCTTTTGCTGCTGAGGCGGGACACCATCACCGGGTTCGCTGACACCCCCGCCCCCTTCCCGGTACTGTGGAGAGGGGGTGATTGCACCCACCAGCCGGGGCGTCCGACAGGGCGCCCCGACTGGACTGTTGGACGAGGCAGGAAGAGCAGGACGAAGGAGTCCGCTGAGCCCCCCTACCCACCCAGTAGGGGGTGATCGTGCCCCCCCTTCCGACCTCCCACAACAACCTATAGGCTAATGAGGTTGACCACGACAAAGTTACTCACTGGAACTACAGCTTCATGTAACCCCCTTTTTCCTCCCTCGGGAGCAGGTCACACTCATAGGTATGCCTGGGCATCTGATGGTTTTAACATAAAAGGAGATCCTGAATACCCCAGTGGTGATGTTGTTTAATTGGGGAAAAACCCTATCCACCCCCCTTGCTTCAGTCTTTTGCTCATAAAGAACATACAATGGCAGTGCCCCCACTTGGCTGGCCCTGTACACACTTAATGGTGTGCCTTAGGAGCTTCCAGGAATACAATTATTCCACCAATAATCTGGATCTAACTCCAGAGCAACAACTACAAATCATATACATCTAATAGATTACATTAGAATGAACAACCTTTACTTAAACCCTGTTTCTTTAAGTTGTTAACAGTTTAACAGTGAATAACAATAGCAAAGTTCACAGAAATAATAGGAAACTTATCTATCTGGCATTTGCACTGCCACCATTTATCACACTCTAAAGCCGTGGTCACCAACCAGTAGATCGCGATCTACCAGTAGATCTCAGGGACTCTAAGAGTAGCTCTGGAGCCCTTTCTGAACTGCGTGCCTGCGCAGTACATTTACATTAGATTTCCTCATTTGAGGAGCAGCTACTCACTGAGCAACAACACAGGTGAGTAGCTGCGAGGAATGGTGAGAGCTGGGAGGTCAGGAGGGCTGAAACACCCCAGCAAGCTGACTGTGGCTTTCAGCTGAAAGAGGCTGCCCCGCGCTCCAGCCTATCGGCGGCTTCTCCTCTGCACCTGCCCACGTGGAGCTTGGTGCATCCTGGCTGAGCGCCATGGCCAGCTGGACGGGCAGCCACTTCTCTTCCCTCCAGCCCGGCTGCCCTGCGCTCAGCCCAGGGAGGCTGCGTCTAGCTCCAGCTGTGCTGGAGCAAGCTTCCCAGGCTGAGCGCAGGATCACAGATGCCCGTCTGATGGACTCTATACGACTAGCAATCTCAGACTACAACCCAGACTTCAAGACACTGGCAGATACTGTTCAGTCACAGGTGTCACTTTGTTATTGGAAGAAAAAATATATAATTATCAATACTTGATTTTAGATTTACAAAATAGCAGAGAACAAAATGTATAACTGTAAATGCTTCATTTGACATTTAAATGGCATGAATTAAAAACAGACCATTTATTTCATAACTATAAAAATGTGATTTTAATTTTATATATTGCATAATTTAACAATAAACTGTGTAACAGAGTGTATAAGGGCTGGGGATAGCAAGTGATGGACAGGAGAATAGAGAGGGTGGGGCTTCAAGGAAGGGGCGGGGCAGTAGATCTTCACCTGTTCTGAGACTTAAAAAGTGATCTTGGGTGTAAAAAGGTTGGAGACCACTACTCTAGAGCATGCGCTCCTAGAACTCACAGTACCATAAACTTGCTTGCGTCGGCACGCTTGAAGATCTTACAGCTAGAGTGGATGATTCTAGTCTCCTGTGTGCTGGAGGCAGAGTAGCTTCTAGCCACAGGTACAGCCAAAGGGCAATCAGAAGCAGCCTGTTAGATTCCAGTCCCAAAGGCTCTTAGTCCAAGTCTGTAGGTGCAGCCTAACAGCTCCTGGACTGGACCAAACTCCTCCACAGCAGCCTGGCTCCTTTTTTCCCAAAAAACAAAGGGAAGAGTCCCCAGACTGCTGGGCATCCCTCTACACACCTGGGGAGAGTCAGTCCCAAACCAAAGAGAAACTTCCTTCCTGTTTTCCTCCAGGACTCATGGGAATTGTAGTCTGTGGGGCTAAATTGCAGCACACAGGGTCTTCCCAGAAAATAAGCAGAGGCACCTTGGCTACGTCTACATTGGCCGCCTATTACGGAATAGGGATGCAAATGTAGAACTTTGGAAGAGGCAAATTTGCATTTCATGGCCGCCGCTTTTTTCCGGCTTGGAGATAAGCCGGAGAAAAGCGTCCAGACTGGCGCGATCCTCCTGAATAAAGCGGAGAGGGCCCAGCTGTCAAAGGGTCCAGCTGGTGGAGAGCACCCCTCCAGCATGGCCTTGGCAGGCATGCTCCCTGGTGAGCTGCACTATAAAAGGCCCTGAGCTGGCTCACTTGGGATTGATAGCTGAAGAGGAAGGATCTGCAGAGCCAGCTGCAGAGTCAGAGGAGTCCACGCAGCCAGAACCAACGCCACTGTTGCTACACCCTCAACAGCAACTGCCGCCACCGCAACAGCCCTGGCTCCGGAGAGGTACAATCACAGGAGAACTGTGGGGAGATAGGAAACAGCCCAGAGCAGGGAGTGATAGTTCCCCGAGTGCTTAGCAGGTTGAGGGGAGAAAACCCTTGCTGAGCAGGCAGTGGACCAAGTTACTGCCAATAAGGCCCTGGGCTGGGACCCGGTGGAGTGGGGGGGACCCGGGTCCCCTTATCCTCCCCCTCTGCAGCACCTGGGAACACAGGAAGGCCTGCCAGCCTAAGGACTAGGCCACAAGGCTGTATTTACCCCAAGAGGGGGAACTTGTAAAGACTGTGCCAGAGGGCTATATGTACCCCAAGAGGGGAGTCCCTGACCGAGGGGCTGCACCCCTCGACACACCCATATTGGTCCCAGAATAACACACAGCATCACCCACCTTTTTTAAAAATGTAGCCTGAAAAGCAATTACTCTTTGTGATAATTTTCCTCTCCATGAGAAAGAAATAGGTGTTAACTGAACATGATCTTCAGGAAAACAATGGAGTCATAAGCCAGAATGGACAAAATGGTTTTCTGCTGGGATATGCTTGTCATACTAAAGAGAAACAAGGGAAAAAAGGAGAAGAAAAAATACAATTCTGCTTTCTTTTCTTTGCAGAGCAGCCAGAACAAAAGCAGAAATTCTTCTATCTCAAATAGCAGCAGAGCTACATAAGTAGCTTGATTTGACCAGCTCCAGCTTTAAGCAAGAACCTCTCTACTCCTTTCTCCCTCCCTCTCTCATCTGAGAGTATGTCTACACTATAGAGTTCTGTAGGTAAAACAGCCGTTTTTCCGACAAAACCTGAGTTATGTCCACACTGCAATTGTAACCACCACCAGGAAGATTTGAACCTGGGAACTCAGTATAGGAGCCTCTCTGCTCTGAGCTAAAAGCCAGCTGGCTCCCAGCCCATGCTGTAGAGGTCTCTTGATCTTAACTGTTGCTGTGGTCTAGGTACCACTTGCATTGCTCAGTAACCTCACTAGGGTGTGAGGGTTACACAATCGCATTCTTCTGAAAGTAAATTGAAAGAACAGAGGGGTTTTTCCAGCGTTGGTAATCCTCTTTCTATAAAGAAGAAGCCTTTTTCCAAAAGCACTCCGGAAGAGGGAGTTCTTTCGAAAGAGGAAAAAGCCCAGGTGTCCCAGTGGCTACTCCAGCAATAGTAATCACAGCTTAAATGTGAGATAGTGTCCTGTCAGTGTGGACACTTTTTTTTTTTTTGGAAAGATAAAGCAGATCACTTTTTCAATGTGCTTTTGTGTGTGGATGCTCTCTTTCAGAAGAAGTTTTTTCTGAAGATCTCGTCCAAAAAAAAGTTCTTCTGAAAGAAGCCTGCAGTCTAGACATAGTCTGAGAGAGCGCCAAAGGGATGAAGCTGGTTTTAGACCTATTGCCAGCAATTTGGCTGGGGCCTGGTGGCATGCTTTCAACAGAGGTATAGGCAGGCTTCTGTTTGCCACATTACTGAAGTTGAAGGAATGGTCACCAGGTGGCAGGAGAACACTCGCACACCTCAAAGAGCAGATAAGCAAAAAAACTGGATAGTCCAGTGGTTAAGATGCCAACTTTTTGCTTTACCTTCAGATTCAATTCTTTGCTTTACCTCAGACTTCCTGTGTAACTTTGGGCAAGTCACTTACTCATTTTACTGCAGCCCTGAGCAGCTATGTCATACTGCCTGGAGTGGCTCAAACTGAGGGTGCCTTCCTCAGTGCAGATGGTCAAAAAACAAAGGCCGACACCTCCAAGTGGTGTTATGCTTTATAATCAGATTTCACCAAGCCAATAACAAATGTGAATTCCTGAATCACTATCCCAATCTGATTATGGGGTCAAGACAAGCTCCTTATAGTCTCCGCCTATCTTGCCCTCCAAACTTTTTTTGTGATTAAAAAGTTACAAACAAAACAAAAAAATTACACCACATCAGCTTTCTCCCAGACCAAGAGGCTAGTCACTTACACAGATACAATAGATCTGTATCAGTATTGAACAACTCATGTTGTATTATTTACTTACTAGAAGATTTACCTGGTGTTGCTCGGGTTCTTAACTGAAATAAGTTCTATTTTCATTTAAACCATGGGTTCCCAAACTGGGGGTCATGCCCCCTTGGGGGGGCATGAAGAAATTCCGGGGGGGGGGGGGGGCGTGGGCGTGAGGCGACTCAGTTCCTCAGTTTTTTTTTTTTTTTTGCTCAACAAGTTTTGTTGCTATGGGGGGGGAGGGGTTTTTCAAAAATCAAAAAGGGGGTGTGATGCCAAAGAGTTTGGGAACCACTGATTTAAACCATTGTTCTGGGCTGGGGTTGGGGATGGGGATGGGGATGAGGGGTTCAGTATACAGACTGCCCCACAGAGAGGTGACTATCCCAGCCTTCCCTCATCACAGCAGCTTGGGGCCACCCCTTGGGTGGTAGGTTCCCTCTGTGGGGCAAAAACCCCTGCGCTTGTTGTCTCTCCGCCAGTGAGGAGACCCGACACCTGCCCAGTTGGGACCCAGGTGAAGCTGAAACTATTGCACTGCTTGTGTAAAACAGTGGTCTATCTGCCTCACCCTGAACCAGGGCTGGGCCTTATAAACTGTTAGCGTAGGCTTCATGTCAGGCTGGGCCTTATACCCTGTCACTCGGCCAATGACTAGGCTGAGGTGTGCTGCACAAACTTGTTGTCCACTGAGGCACCACAACTGCCCTCTGGTGGGGCACTCTAGGGAGTCATTGTGGCCTCCTTCTGACCTTGGACCATTTACAGAATAACTCTCCCTACTCCCAGACTCTTTCCATTTTGAGAGACAATCAAATGCCAGTTACATCCCTTTGTCCTGGCACAGCCAGATCCTTATCTTACTTTAAGTTATGTTAGGAAGAAACACAGACACACATACATTTCTAAAATAGATAGATAGATGGGGGTGGGGGGGAGAGAGTTACCAGGAGGTGAAAGCAGGTAAATTATATGCATCGCAGTTTATAATTCCAAATGGAGACTGATGTAAATCAACTGCCAGCTCCCCAAAGTCTCTCAGGGTACTCAGATTCTCTCTGAGATCTCCATTTTGCACCTGGCACACTTCCCTGTAAGAAGTTCAGACAATGAGAAATTAAGGCTCTTTTCTTGAATCCATATTTCTATATCTTCTCCTCACAGAACACAAGTTGACAGTTCCTTTACCCGATGTGGGCTTTTCCTTTGATGACAGTAGGTGAAGAATGCTCTTTGAGTCTCTGACCTCAGGACAGTTCTCACACAATGGTCATGTGCTTTGGAATTAGTACCTTTTCTTAAAGTCCTTCATTAGCATTTCCCAAGACTTCTTTGTTGTTTATTAGAAAAAGGAATATTTATTAAGGTAAATATTAGCTGTTGTAACAAAAACAGATACTTGTATTTTCACTTAACAGTCCACTACTTTTCATAAAGTTTATCATCTGAATTTAAAAATAAAGCCAGCAAAATGGTCTGTGATAACTACCATGGTATCTCCTGCATGTTACTGAGGAAGGAGGAGAGAGAATCTTTGCTCATGTCTTCCCAAACAGACTGATTTCATCTGACTCAGCAGCCAATGTACTTGAGACTCAATGTGAATTCAAAACTGGTGGTAGACTACAGACATAATTTTCAGTATCAGGTAAGTACAAGAAACCTGTATTGAATGGAACATGGATCTGTTTAATGTCATCATTGATCTGACCAGAGCCTTTGATACAGTCAATAAAGAAGGATTATGGATGATCCTCAGCAAACTAGATTGTCCACCAAAACTGTTAAAGATCATTGGTTTATAAACATGAGGGGATGTAAGGTCAGTCAATCACTTTTTAATGGAAATCTGACTGACTTCTTTTCTATTTCAAATGGGATCAAGAAAGGTTGTGTCCTTGCCCCTATACTGTTCAACCTCTTCTTCACCCAAGTTCTCAACCATGCTACAAATGGGCTCAACCAAGATATAGACATCAGATACAGACACAATGGCTTCATCTTCAATCTTATAAGTCTTAGGGCAAAAACAAATTATGAGAACTAACACTCTCTTGTTGCTAGTGTTGGGTTTGTACACCCCGTCACACAGATCTACTGCATGACAATGGAGTAGATATTTAAAGTAGTGTACCTTTTCCTTTTAATGTTTTAGTTGCTGCCAGAACACCACATGCAGCCAGCAGGAGTTCTGCTATTTCTAATTGTGAAGGAGTTTTGCCATGGGATGGTTGTGTGTGATCAGTTTACTGGAGACCTACAAACATTCTCTCTGTAGAGTTGTGCACCCAGCAGGAGGGAAAAGTGATTTTTATACAAGGTAGGTTTGGTAGGACATTTGTCTCCATTGTTCTTTATTCGCTCATTTTATTTAAGCAATTCTTTAGGTTGCAATCACCAGTCCATTCCACGAGACTTGCCTAAGAAATATGCCCATGCTTCTTTGCACAACTCCTGAGCATTGCTTCCCCAACACTACCTGTCATACACAAAGTACTGGTCAAAATACCCATCATCCAATAAGAAAGGAAATACTTCTATACCTCCACCTCATAACTATCAGCAGTTAAGCTATGTCTAGACTATGCTGAAGTTTTGAAAGAGGATAAAGAGCAGAGCTTTCGAAAGTGAAAGTAGTCGGGACGTGGGGATTTTTTGGCAAACACTCCCTTTTTCGAAAAATGAGGTTTATGCAGCTTTTTGAAAAAGGGGAGGGATTACCGAAAAAAGCACATCCCGACTACTTTCACTTTCGAAAGCAGAGCATTTGAAAGTGAGATTGGAAGAAGATATGCAAATCCCCGCAGAATTTGCATATGCTCTTTCGAAACTTCAGTGTAGTGTAGTGTAGACGAGCCCTTAGAGGTCTTTCCTCACATTGGCTGACAATAGTTTCAGAGAGGTAGCTGTGTTAGTCTGTAACTGGAAAAACTTTAAAAACAACAAATAGTCTCTGAAGTGCTACAAGACCCACAAAAAATGTAGTTGTTATAAGCTTTTGTGGGCACAACCCACTTTCAAATAAATAGCATAGAGGGTTTCTTCTTCTTTTTCTTCCTCTTCCCCTCCACCCCATCTCCTCTCTCTACTATTTATTTGAAAACTGGACCGACTCCTTAAACTTCATTCATCTGAACAAGTGGGTTGTGCCCATGAAAGCTGATACCACCATCTACATGTTTTGTTAGTTTCTCAGGTGCTGCAACACTATTGTTTATAGGCTGACAATCACAGGAGTTACCCTGAGGGAATGACAGCACAACACTTGAATCATACTGACAGCAGTCGCAGGACTCCATCTCCCCACTGATGTGTGTGGGCTACCCAAGAGTGATACACACTGATCTGTCATGCCCTCCAAATGTGTGTGTGCGCGCGTGCACACACACACACACACACACACACACACACGCAGTCCACAATACAGTTAGAAAACAAGACTTTTAGTAACACAATTTTTCCTATGCTCTCCTAAAATATATATCTCAATTAGTACAAAATAGATAATTACTCCTCAGGCCTGTGCAAAACCTTGTAGGGTATAGTCACAGTGTTCCCTCTCAGCTGTGTTGCAACACAGCTTCACAGGTGATTAATCAGTCCCACCCAGCCAGTCAGCTCACTGCACAGAGCCCTGAGCCTCTGACTGGGCAGGGTTGTTTAATCACCTGTGAAGCTCCCCTGCCTCAGTTTGGAGGGAACACAGGTCACAGACAGTTGTCAGCAGATCATGACCTGCAGATTCATTTCATGTCCTGACACACTAGTGAGGATACAAAGAGAGGGAGTTCAACTATAGGGGCCTCATCACTAGGATACCTAAGAGCCAAATATTTTGGGCTGAGATTTTCCGTGCTTGATCTCAGATGGTTTCTCTCTCTAAGTTTTAAGAAAAAAAATCCATCAACATTTCTATTGTGCAGTCATGGAGAAGCCACAATTCCTGCCTGTGACATGACATATAACTGTGCTTTAATAAGCAAAAGTGGCCAATAATGAAAAGTCAAAATGTAACTGCTTTTATTCAGAAATCAATGAGACTTCATTCCAAGTTGTCTGTTGGTGGAGACTGGTATAACTCCTTTGAAGTCAATGGAGCTGCACTAATTTCTGCTAGCAAAGAATTTAGTCTGCAGTTCAGCAAAGCCTTTGAACAGAAGTAGTCTCACTGAATTCAACAGACCCATGGTAATGCTGGAGTAACCTTCACTCATTTATCAAGCGTGCCCGGCTGAGTGCTTGATTTCTCAACCTTTAGTGTTGCTATGAATGCCAGGTTGTAGATTAAGTAGAAAGATATCATGAGAGAGCACACACAGGTGTTAAAAAGATAAGAGCCTACGTAATCACTATAAGAACATTAGATTCATATCATTCTGGAATCTTCAGCTTATTGACTGAAGTTAACAACCATAATTTCTTCTTTCATAAATCTAACTCATGACCTTTCAAAGTTTTCCTTCTAAAGAAGGATGAGAATAACACTTTAAAAATCAGTCTTGAGTTAGGGATGTTATTGCAAATTATTTGAGCATTGCTCATGCTATCGTCAAAAGAACACTGCATTCCATCATTCACCATTCTTACCACAGACTGGGTAATTGATGTCATTAGCAGTCTCACTGGTCAGTAAAGAATGAGCTTGTACATTGCTGCTAAAATATCACCTGTGCTGCAGCTTCCTCAAAACTAGTTCATTTCATTCCATCCCTACAAAAGAAATTTAGGCCTCCCATTTATGTTCTGAAAACCCCGCACTTTCCTTTTAAAATGATCATTGTCCAGAAATATCTAAATCAAACCTCCTCATTCCATGAAAATTAAAGGATCTGATTTCCTGGATATTGCACTGCGTTAAAGAAAGCAAGAAGCCTGCAATCATAGACTAACCATTATAATTCTGTTCTTTATTCATGATTATTTAGTTTCCCCACTAGGTTTGCCAACTTTCTAATTGCAAGAAACTGAACACCCTTGCCTTGCCTGGGGCGAGATGCAGGATCTGAGATGGGAGTGGAGCTAAGGGGTTTGGATTGCATGAGGTGTTCCAGGCTGAGGCATGAATTTGGGACATGGGAGGCTGTGCGTGCTCTGGGGCTGAGAGTGCCCATTCTAAGGTGGGGTCAGAAATAAGGGATTCAGGATGTAGGAGGGGGCTCTGGGCTGGGGCATCAGAGTTGGAGTAAGGAAAGGGATAGAGTAAGCAGGCTCCTCTCAGCTTTTACTTCAGATGGCTCCCAGAAGCAGTGACATGTCCTTCAACAAAGGCAGAGGTACGGCCAGGCAACTCTCCATGGTGCACACTGCCTCCACCCACATGCGCCATCCCGGCAACTCCCAATAGGCACAGTTTCCAGCCAATGGGAACTGTGGAGCCAGCATGCAAGGCAGGAGCAGCGTGTGGAGCAACCCTGGCTGTTCTTCTGCCTGGAAGACCAGGAATATGTTGCTATTTCCAGGAGCTACACAGAGCCAGAGAAGGAGTCTTCCAAACCTGCCAACTGGACTTTTAATGGCTCAGTCAATGGTGCTGACCGGAGCTGCCGGGGTCCCTTTTGGACCAAGTGTTCGGATCGAAAACTAGACTCCTGGCAACTCTACACCCAACTACCCATAAGAGTTAACATGTTGAGAATATGAAAATGTCAACAAAATGACTTATCCAAAAATAAAAACACAGAACTATAAGCCTCTTTAGACATGGAATGTACGGGAATCCAACAACAAGCGACAAAAGCTTTTTTTTCCTTCCCCCTTTGACTGAAAATTTTCTGCATGTTGAGATTTGTGTGTGCCCTTCTCCCCAGTCACTTATGGGAAGTCAGAGCTGATCCCTGCATTTCTTGGGATTCTCTTGTAGCTCTGTTAGTTCTCCATGCTGAGGAACATCAATGCAGTCCTCCCTCTGCAGTAGCTGTCTGCCTGCTGCTGTGTTCCTAATGCAGGGCAGAATGGAAGCATTCCAATGATTTGCTTTGTTTGTTCCCCAATCAGAGCACTTCACTCAGCTGTCAGATACTTCCCAGAGCTCTGAAAGGGGAGGGGTGCATGCCCACAGGGCAGCAGAGATCTCAAAACACTGAGCAGAGCCATCAGGACAGGCACTGAGGGATACTGGGAGAAGCCAGTTCTCAACAAAACAGAGCCCACACTGGCAATAAAGGGGGGGGAAAGACAGAAGTCTCTCATAGAGCTGGAATTTTTTTGTCACCAAAACGGGGTGTTTTTCCCAACAAAAGTCATGCTGTAGTGTACACTCCCCCTTTTTGGTTTCTAAAAGGCAGTTTTTAGCAACAAAAAGTGCCAGTGTAGACAAGGCCTAAGAGTTGATGGACAGTTTTGGTCTTAAGCAACATACTAGGGGGCTGTGTCCCCTGCTCACTGTACTCACCAACCCCCCTCTCTCTGGGGCTAGGTGTCTGGCCAGGTGGAGGGGGCAGGAGTAGGGTGGGGGCAGGGTGTCTAGCCAGAAGGAAGGAGCAGGAGCAAGCTTGGAGGTGCAGGATCTCAGTAGAAAGGGTGAAGAAGTGGAGGTGGGGGGGGGGACCCAGGGTGGCCAGGCTCAGATGGCAGAGGGGACCCAACCCCAGTAGCTCCTCCCCGGTGGCACAGCCCCCCGGGCATGAAGCAGGAGCCAGAGTTGGAGCAGCCCCTGCCTGGAGGGGACGGCCCAAGGCTGGCCACAGCAAGTGGCTGAGGACGGCAGCAGAGGTGGGCGGCGGCAGTATGAGGATGCAGATGACATCACTGTCATCCCGTAGGAAACATTTTTATAGAGAGAGAGATAACCATTCAGGGGAGAAGCAGCAGCTTAAACTACAGACATTCTGCCTATTTCTTGGCTGCATGGATGAATGGTTGGAAAGTTGACAAGTCCTTTCAGGCATGACTGAATCCACTCCTTGACTCAGAAGCAAATGGGGCATGAAGCTTTGGATAACTGAGATCACTACGTGTGAATGAAAACTGAAACTAGCTTAACCTACATCAGTTAGATTCATGTAAAAATGCATCTTTAGACAGAATAATTGGTGTTGACAATGTTAATGGTGTAGCACTGAACCTTTGCTACTTAAAGCTAATGGTGCTGTGTGCATTTTATATTCTATATGGGCTCACACTTGTCTTGTCTCCAGCTAGAATTATCCCAGATGGTGAACAGCCCCAATACAGCCAAATATAAGCGTGAGCAATGGCTCTTCTCGGTCACACCCCTCTCCTGTACGGAACTGAGGGTTATTGAGGAGGTGTGGCTATGTCCTTCAAGTCTGGCCTGTCCAGTGGTGGGAAGAATAGGCTTCTGTGTCTCCCTTGTGCAGCACAAATCTCTCTGGTGTTCCATCTGCAGCCCCAGTCAGGGCTTGTAGCCTGCAGGCTATATACTAGCTTTCTTCAGTGTTTATCTTTACTGAGACCAAGCAGAGAGATAGACAAAATAATAAATTAACTTTACATTTGGAAGATTGTATCAGCTGCGTCCTAGCAAAGGGACTGCATTTCAGACATGCCTAAGTTGCAAAATTGCCCCTTGCCCACCTATGAAAAGCCAAATGCTCAGGTGTTTAAACAAAGCAATTAACCAAAAAGTTGTGTTTGTTAACTGTCACAAGAAAAAAAAATGAGTTTTAAACAGTCTCCGAGCCCCCAACAAGCATATGAGTAACTTTACCTGAATGAGTAATCCCCACCAACTGAAAGATTTGCAATGTAGTTCACATCTTTTTCTATATTTTCAAATGAAAATAAATAAAAAGCTTTAGCAGAAAAAAACAACACAGATTAAAAAACAAAAGGAGGCGTGCACAGGGTTACCCAGGAAATACAGATGAAAGAGACAAAACCACTAGCCCCATCTCATATAGTCAGCCTTTTGTATAGAGTGATGTAGACACAATCTTTCTCTTGGAAACTTGTGAAGGGGCGGGAAATGGTTTGGAAAAAGAAAAAATTGGAGTTTTCAGCCAGTAAGAGCAATATGCCAGTGAAACAGTAGACTTATGAGCTGCTTTTTTGGCTGAATTCATGCCCATCATGGAAGACAGGAACAGTTTTAAAGGGTATGATTTTAAAATTTGGGAAATAATAATGAAAAGTAATTGGCAAGCTGAGTGGTTCACAATCATAAAGAACATGATTGTATACATAGGCAACATCACCTTTAGATTAAGATTGCTCATAGCAAGGAATGAGAGATTCAATCTTTCTGTTTTTGACTTAACTCACTAAGGACACATCTACACATCAGGGCTAAAGCTGAAATAAGCTACACAACTTGAGCTATGTCAATTGTGTAACTTAAGTCAATATACTTTCCCAGCTTATTTCAGCTTTTGGTGCTGTCTACACAGCAGAAAGTCCGGGGTAGAGCACTCTTCCTCCAACTTCCCTTACTCCTCGTAAAATGAGGGTTATACAAGTTGGAGTAAGATGTCCTCCAGCTCGACATTATGTCTACATTAAGTCGAAATAACTGCTTGTGTGTGGACGCAGACTTTGTTATTTCAGAATAACATCAGTTATTGCTGCTGTGTAGACATAGCTCAAGTTCCAATGACACACGACTTCTGTCACAAGTCAAGGCAACTGTACCTGTGTTTCCTCAACAGTGGGACAACAAGGACATCTACTCTTGGGCTTCAAGCTCTCTAGCCATTATCTTTCTGGATGGACACAGGTATTCTACTCCCTTTTGATAGGCTGCAACACTTCCTTTCCTATACAGTGTATTTTCAGCACAGACAAGCTGCCCATAGACACCCATTTGCTTTGTCCATCAGAGATGGTTAACATATACAGTTACTACAGTAATAAGGTAGCACACAGCACTTCTTTAGCAAGCTTGCTTTTTACCAAGAATAAAGCATTAGAGAGAAAATATATTACAAACAATAGAAGAACCCACCTTACTAGCATTCCCCCTAAGATGGAGTCTGGCAAGAGCAGCCCTTTAAGTCTCTATCCAAAGAGATCCATTGTGGTTACAAGGCCATCACCGCTTCAGTTCAGAATAAGCAGTCTTATGAGGCCTCATTAATTCCATTCTTCCAACCCTACCCTAAGGATTGGTCATTGCCATGGACCAACAGACTTGTCTAAATGATGGCTCAGGAAGAAGGCCCTAAAACAGGTAAAACCAAAAGTCATTTCTTTGTCTGTCCCAGGAAAATCCACTTTGAATTAGTACGTGCATACCTTTCCAGCAAGGCTGGAATCAAAGAGCTGCTAAGGAGATACTTCAGCATCCTCCTTTCTACTTAGAGAAGGTATATATACACACCATACAGTCAACCCCCGTACTTATGACTTAATTGGATCCTGGAGAACCATTGTAAGTCAAGCCGTCATAAGTTGAACCCTTATTTCCCATGGGTGCAATGGTATAAATGGCAGTTCCATTCCTGGAAACCCATTTCATACCCGAAAAATATCAAAATTGACTGTGGAAATGGAGGAAAACTAATCTAAATAGTTCAAATAATGCATAAAAGTAACTAAAAAGTGAAGACCGATGTGGCAAAGATGTGCACAGTTCAAGCAGCAGCTACAGACTGACAAGTCTGACTGACCTTGTGCATTTCCTGTTTTGGGATGACGCATGGAGTCCATGTCGTACGCTATCGTAAATGTGACCTATGGACATAAATTGGGGGATTTTAGAGCTATCTTGCATGAAAAAAATGGTTGTAAATGTGGGGAGTCGTAAGTCAGGTGGCCGTAAGTCGGGTGTCACCTGTAAATGCATGTCTAGCTGCATTTAGTTAATCCTAATTCAATTAGGTTTAACCATTCACAAAAGTTTCTCAATTCCATCAGTTTCGTTCAGGATAATGTCAATCTGTCACAACATCAACACTGGGAAATATTCCAGTTGCCAAAAACCCTCACCACTTCTCCCTCCCTCCCCCCCCCTTTTTCCAAGCATCTGTTCTTCCTTGTTTTGTCCAAAACTAAAAGCAGAATGATCACAAATAAATTGAAAAGTGCATATGTTGTAGTATGTTTGGCCTTGCAAGATCCATAAAGTTCTGGAAATAGTGTGAAAGTTATCTCCTCCAATTTCAGCATCAGAGGTTCAGTGGGAGATGTAAGACAAGCCTATTAGTTCACCTGGTTCCCCTCTGCCAGTGCAAGATCACGGTCTGCAGTAGATACACCAGAGTTCTGCCCAGTTTAGTTTACATACTCCTTACTTATAGGATTTTCCTCATTTCCCTCAGGCATATATGCTGTAGACTTAACATCTCACTGGTTTATTTTGTCACTCATTCTCTTGCATTCTCTGCATGTAGGCTAAGAACAAGTTCCCTTTCTCCTTGCATCCTCATATTGGACACCCAGGTTTGGAATCTATTTGCCCAGTTATTCCCCAATGAAGGAAATGAATGAGGTGTAGCTAGGAAATGGAGAGTTGTGGCTACCGGGTTGCCAACCATCAGTAAATTTACGGAAGGTCCATAAAAAAAAATTTAGGTGTCTGTAAATTTCGTAAAAGTGCAATAAAATTTCAAAAACCAGCAATTATTCTATAGCAAATTAAATTTCTTCTGTGCTGCTTCAGCCATTTTACTGTAGAGCAGCAGAAATTGGATGTTTTAGTTGTTTATTTCGCTCAATGGTTGAGGTGACGTAACGTGAATCACATGATGTTATCATCTACATTATCCCACCGAGGACCATGACTAACTAAATGAAAGTGAGCTAAATAGCATATTGTTCTTGCGATATATGAATGACAATGGTTACTTTTCACTTTTGGCCATGTATGTCGTCTTAATATAGTATAAAAATTATGTCTGTAAAAAAATATGTCTGTCTGTAAATTCTTCCCATTTTGTCCATAAATGCCATTTCTGTGGGTTGGCAACCCTGTGTGGCTCCTATCCACAAGCCAGAATAATTGAGTCAGAACAGGCTGGAGGGAAGTAACTTACTGCTCACCAGTACTGCCTGAAACAAGGCTGACAGAAAAGGAACTCAGATGTGTTTCTGTATCAAAACTTCTTCTGGCTATTCCTGAGGTGGCACCATTTACACATAACCCCGTTGCTCAGAGCTATGCCTAAAGTTGCAATCTAGCCCATTTTCTGCAAGTGTCTCTCTCCCATATCCATATCCATATCCATATACACACAAGAATGGGTTTGGCAGGATTGCTTCACACATTGCCATGTCCAACCTCACACTTTTCCCAATTTTATCAGCATTGAACAAGACAGACAGCAGATATACTCATAGAAATACTAATTTTCTAAGTACCATTTTTACTCAACCCTGGCCTCTCACCTGTCAACAACGAACAATTAAGGAAGGATAAAGTTTGGGTATTTATGTCGCCAGACGTAGACAATTTCCTTAAAAAAATGACAAAAAAAAAAAAAAGAGAATTTTCCCCCATATTTCCTTTATCAATCCATTTTGATAAAATTAGAATTGGAGTAAGTTTTGACTTGTTTAGAAACCCATCATATGGTGAGGCCCTAAACTGTAGCTTAGTTAGCAGAGCTGAATCAAGGCATAAGTAGACTGGAGAGCTGTGAGGAACCAGTAACCCAGGAACAAAAGGCTAGATGAGCCCTCAACAACGTGTCAACAACAAAATCAAATGGCCCATCACCTGGTTAAGTGGCCCTTTTTTGTCAGGATAGTGGATGCAGGAAAAAAATCTATACCTTACAAACAGAGCAGCAGCATTAGACTGGAGTGAGACTCCTGAAATCTAAACGGTGTCTGTTCACAGAGACCTACCACATGCTTATAATGACTCACAGGGCTTTTGCTTAAAGTAGCATTCAAGGGTAAAAATCATGACCACAAACATATGATCACCACTAGTAATCAAACCCAGGATCTTTAGCACCAAAGCACTGACCCCACTCTACCCCTACCAGCTAAAAAACATGTTCCCTTGGCTGACAGTGGTAGACTGTACAGTGTACCCTCTCTATGACCAGCCACTGAAGGGAGAGGTCATGTGCTCTAGGGCAGCTAGAGGGTTGCATATTTGAGTTAGAAAAGCTGAACCTGCATCTGAGATCCCAGCAATTCATGTCCTGTCTAGAGTGTCACTTTGTACTGAACCACAGCAGCATGACTACAGAGAGAGCATGGTCAGCAGCAGTGGAGCTCACACTGAGGCCTCAGCACAAAAACCCCAAGCCTCTCCCAGGTGCACTATACACAATGCTTTTTGGAAGCCTGTGAAGGGCTCCAAGACTTTGACTTTGAAGTCAGATACTTGCAAATGAAACAAGTATGCAAGGAAAGGTGGCAAAGTCAGGCCCTTTTGTTTCCCTCTATTATTTTGTTTCACTCCTTCCTCACACGTCTCATTTCAGCTGAGCTGCAGGCTGCTAAATAAAAGGAAAGACTTTGATTAATTCAGTTCACAACTCTACTTGAGACACAGCAGAGTTATAGCTAAAGAACATATACATTGCCAGGAAATGAATATAAATCCTTAAAGCCTTGTGAGCCAACCGTGATTAGTAACTGTTTGTTCTCTTGGAGAAAGTGATTCCCTAACACTGTTTAGGGTTACAAGTTTACAAACTTGTTATTTGTGGACTGAACAGTCTGGTCAGAGGAAATGCTCAGCCTCCCTTCGACCCATAATCAACAATATTCAAGCTTCAGGGGATGATTCACCCCTGCCATGCACTCCTGTAGCCAAACTACCACCATTATGTCAAGTTTTACACCTACTTTGTAACTAGTGTGAGTAGCTACACAAAGTTGCCAGGCAATGATGAATCAGGCCTACAGAGTGAAAGCAATGGGACATCTCACAAAACTAAGAAACTCCTCATCGTAAGTAAAGGCAGCAGACTCCGTTCCAAAATAAAGTAGCATTGGTAAAGGCTTGGTTGATAGTTTGACTTTGAACTACCTGATGCTTATTGCTGAGAAACCATAACAACTGGGCGAGGGTGGCGGTGGAAATAACAGAAAAAAATATTTGTAAAAGCAGAGGTCTTTATATGAAAAGGCACTATGCAAATTCATGTAACAATTTAGGGTTAACAACTCTTCATGATTGTCCTGGAGTCTCAAAGATGGATGTGAAACCCGTAGGTAATAGCATTACAAATTTTTGCTGGACAAGTAACAATTCTAAAACTCCCCATTACCTGTTCAATACTCAGCATTTAAAAAGAAACCAGTTCAAATCCTGAAATACAGTAATCCTGAGATCTCCATATTCCTAATTACTGGAGTAAATGAAATGTTATCTACTAAATTTGAGAGAGTTTGTCTGTCTGTGCATGATTCTATCTGTTCACAAACTTCTCTTAAGCAGTAAGAGCTAGAACCACCAAATTTAGTATGTGACGCCTCTGATCAGAGCACAAAGCAAGGTAATGGTTTGGCTGTGCCAGGAAAGACAGGATGAGTCCAAAATGGGATTGCTTCTTATAAAACCATACAGGAAAAAAAGCAAAATGCAGGACCATGTAGCACTTTAAAGACTAACAAGATGGTTTATTAGATGATGAGCTTTCGTGGGCCAGACCCACTTCCTCAGATCAAATAGTGGAAGAAAATAGTCACAACATTTTCTTCCACTATTTGATCTGAGTAAGTGGGTCTGGCCCACGAAAGCTCATCATCTAATAAACCATCTTGTTAGTCTTTAAAGTGCTACATAGTCCTGCATTTTGCTTCAGCTACACCAGACTAACATGGCTGCATTTCTATCACTATACAGAAAAAAAAGATAGAGAGAGAGAGAAAATCACCAGGCAGGTAAAAAGGGCTGGCTGTGGGCACCCTTCCACTTTGGGACTGCCTCAGTCATAAGCCTTCCACCTACCCTCCCAGTTCTCCTTTAGGGAGGACTGGGACAGGGGATCTGAAGCAATCTGAACTTACCCAATGAGCAGTTCATACCCAAGATTATTTAAATTTTCAACAAAGATTCTTAGGGCGCTGGTGAATTTTTTTCTATGTCCCTCCACCTCTCTATATTTAAAGATGGATGAAGTCTCATGATTCTCTAGTTTACTATGTTGGGCTACTGTTTTGTATTATCCTCCATATGATCCTTTTGTTTTGGAGCACCCTCTGCAGCAAGTTGCATACTCACAGCATAACATCCATTATTGGATTCTGCCTTGCAGGCTCAGACTTTTCATGGGCAGCAAGACATCTTTTAAACAGATTTAAGAAAGTCAAGTTTTTCCTCATGAAAATGGCCTTGAAAACACCATGTTTTCAGTTTCCTGGATGCTGCATAATGTTATGCAGCGTCAGTCATATCACATCACGTTATGTAGCAGGTCAGCAGAACTGCCATGTTCAGAGATATGGTTTTTTGGCCAAATCATTTGGCACATCTCATATTCTCATCCATTTGAATTACTTGTAGATCATTTCAGAAGAGATTATTATTGGCCACCATTCAAAAAAATGGTAGATAGCCAGCAAAGCACTCAGTGAGCTCTCTCATTTGTCTATGCATTTCAGAATAGACAGTTTTTACAGAAAAACCAATACGAGTATGTGAAATTCATGTATATTCAATCTGCAAACCTTATTTACAAATAGTTTATTGATTTCTATGGTGTTACTCAGAGCAAGAGATGGCTCAATATGATTAAAGGAAGAAGATTTTGACCCTTAGGTTTAGCTTACATAACTTGCTAATTGATTCATTTATTCAAATGAATGATAGATATATTCTCAAATCTTTGTATAGTTTTCATCTACTGCATACATTTCATCTTTTCAGTGTTCCCACACCCAAATATGATAAATGGCTTTAACTAAGTATGGATTTTCCTTCACATCTAAACAGATGCTAAAATATTCCTTTATGATTACAGCATGCATTTTTTATTAAATCCCATTTTAGCATACATTGTATATGAAAAAGTGAGTAATCAATGAGAAATGTACAGCTAGTTGCTGAGTTCTGGTTAGCAAACCAGCAATCTGTCTAGAAAATAATATTGCACTTTTCCTGGTTAGGAAAATTCATTGCTTCATTTTAGGTGGTATCTTAATTAAGTATAGTATTTATTCATTGTAAATTTCTTCATTGTTATGTGTTATAGGTGTATAACTTAAATTTTGGTCATTGATTTCTCTGGGGAGGATAAAAATAGGACTTTTTTTAGAACAATATATGCCATCCAGATTTGGACTTCAAAAACTCAAGTTTTGGGGGACCTATCAAATAAACCATCTGCAGCATGTTATAACCTTTTGTCAATGTCAGGTATGACCAACAAACACCATTAACAATTGGTGCATGTCCATAATTTTCAGTTAAAATAGGAACTCAGAATGTCTGAAAAAGAGGGACCCCACGTTTCACACAGCGGGCACCCAAGAATTGGAGGAAATAAAAAAAAGTCAGCATCTACTTTTCTACCATGGTCTGATTGACTATCCCAAGGTCACACAGACAGTAAGTGACAAAGGTGAGTGATTCTAACTGTTAATCAGTGCTATGCCAGCTATAAGTATATGGATCTATGAAGAAAGAAAAAGTTGCACATGGTTGCAACTTTAAGCCAGTCATGAAGGGAGTGCACTGTTTAGTAGACTGGTATTGAAAGCCACTCAGTGCACTGGCTCTTTACCATTTTGTCCTCTGAAGGGGCAATAATTGCAGTAAAAATGCCAAAAACTGGGTCAGTGCTAAGAGAGATCTAATGGACTGTGCACCATGAAAAACATTGCAGCAAAGCAAAACAGTCAGCATATACATGGAACTACTTGGGGTGAGGTGAAGTCTAGGGGAGCGGTCAACAGATTGCAGTTCATTGACAGGAAAGCAGCATTCACTATGATGTGCAAGAAATTCAGGACCTTGCTGGCTTCACTGTAAGAAAGGTAGGGAAAATGCACGAAGGGGAAATGTTGAAAGGCAACTGTGGAGGAAAAGAAAGTAGACTGGAGGCATGAAAGTGTCTTAGTGAGTCCACAATGATGAACGTGTGGATAGCCTAAGGAACTGAAGTCTGATGGATCAGACAGACTGAGTGTACTGGGAATAGCACAGAAAACTCACAGATGCCAGCAGACTAGTAGTGTAGCCATGGAGATTCTAGACTAGCTGTCAACATACTAAAGTCCCAAAGTGGAAAAAAAAAAAAATCCACAAAACTTTGTGCGACTAAACCACAAAATGCGGAATGATGCAAGAAAAAGCACAGGATTGCTTATATAATGGTTTGTTCTAGTTTATGAAACTGAGCTTGCAGAAGACTTGATTCCAATAAATCACAAAAATAAAACGGGGGTAATGGCAGATCTCTAAAGTAATTGAGTCTGATATGATGAATGGTTGTCAAACAGGGCCTGACGCAAAGACCACTGAAGTCAATAAGAGTCATTGTAGTAATATGAAGTAGTGAGCTGTTAATCCTAGACTTCGTAGTGATTAAGATACTCACTTGACGGAAATTGGGAAAGCTAAATTAGGTCATAGGAAAATCAGCAATTTCAGTTTTCAGCAGGTCTGTGCAAACTGCTGGGCTTTTAACCTAAGGGGATATACACCCCCACTTGATTATGACTTGTGAACTTAAACAAGCGTCCCTGCCTCAGCATCTCTCCCTCACCCCCAAAAGCAAAGATTAACAAAGCCACATTAGGGACAAGTCTGCACTACAAAATTAAATAGAATTCAGCTATGTTGACTTATAGCTGCTGCAGTAATTGGAACCATTTCTTCCAGTGCGGTTGCCCTACGCAGCCCAAGTCCAGGATGGACGGACAACTACCTCACAGGAATAGCAGCTGCTCCACTGGAGGGTTTTCAGGGGCAGAAGCTGGGGGTTGCCAAGACTCCTACAGTGGAATCCATTTGCTGCAATGGCCTCCTGTCCATCTGGTCTGGGAGAGTTGGAAACTCTGGAACAGAGCGGAATGGGAGGTTCACCTGCAGCCTCAGGGCAACAGGCGGGAGATGTGCCTGCCAGTTAGAAATGGCACTTTAAAGGAGAAACCAACACTCTCTAAAGCCTACAGGGTTACCCCCACATGTAAAGACTACCTGCAACTTAGTTCAATTTCAAATACCGTATTTTCCGGCGTATAAGGCGACTGGGTGCATAAGACGACCCCCTAATTTTCTAGTTAAAACATAGGTTTCCACCTATACTCGCCGTATAAGACTACCCCCCCTTAAGAGGCCAACCGGCAGCGCCCCAGCTGCTCTGCCCCAGGGTCCACAACAAAATCCTGGTCTGCTGGGGGTGGGGGGCGCACTAGCTGCGCCCCTCCCCAGCAGACCAGGGACACCGGGAGCAAAGCCGGGGAGGCGGAGGGGTCCCGCGCCTCTGAGGCTTTGCTCTGGCAAAGCCGGGGAGGCGCGGGACCCTGCTGCTGCTGCGGCTTTGCTCCCGGTGCCCCTGGTCTGCTGGGGACCGTCTCCAACAGACCAGGGACACAGGGAGCAAAGCCTCTGAGGACGCCGGCCGCGGGACAGCCGCGGCGCGCCTGGGTTGCCCCGCTGCCGGAGCCCCTCCATGGCTTTGTTCCGCGTCTTCCTGGTCTGCAGACCAGGGAGACGCGGAGCAGCTTTTCTTGCCCCAAAGTACCCGGGCGGCGGGACCACGAGGTCCCACAGTCCGTGTCATCCGGGGCGAGAAAAGCCCCGTTCCTACCTTCAAGTCGGGGACTGCCTGTATGTTTATACCCGGCGTATAAGACGACCCCCGATTTTGGGGGGATGTTTTTTAGCATAAAAAGTCATCTTATATGCTGGAAAATACGGTAGAAGTTTTGCTAACCTTGGTGGACCTGGCCTGAATAACAGGTTTGTAACCAAATCCAAAACTTACACGGCTTTTGGGTTTATTCTGAATGGCTTTCACTGCTTTATACAAATTCCAACAGTTAAATGTTGAATCTCTCCGAGTTGGAAGGTAAAAGGAAAAAAAAAAAAGAAAAAAAAAAAGAAAAAAGAAAAAAGAAGGCAGGATGTTGTTCAAAAGCAAAGAAGCTGTCTAGCCAGTGATAGAAATGTTGCCTGAGTCAATTCAAGATAAGTCAACATTTTGTTTGTGGGACAAGGGAACTATTACTTTTTGTAGTGGGTTGGAGTGACCACCCACTGACCCCAAGGGAGAAACAAGACTTTCGAAGCCATGGTGGGCTCACCTGGATGACTTACCTGGGAGGAAGCCAGGGGGCCGGGCCAGGGATATAAAAGGCCTGCTTGCAAGGCCAGTTGGGGGCCTGCCAGTGAGGGAGCCAGAAGCCTTCTTTCCCCAGCCAGCAAGGAAGATAGAGGCCTTCTCATCTCAGACAACCAGAGAGCCAGAAGCTGCTCAGCCTAACCCAGAGAGGAACCGGACTTGGGGGAAGCTGACGGCTGGCCAGGGCCAACGGGCCCACTGCCGCAGGATTACTTCTGTGGCTGGAAGACCCCAGCCCGTGCGGCCTGGAGGACCTGCCAAGGAACCAGGTATAGGGTGCGGAGGGGAGAATTGGAGCAGACCCCGGGGATAGTTGACCTTGGTCTGGCCAAGGGTCAGCGGGCTGCGGTGTGGACCCCTGCTGACTCTGACATAGTAGGTCAATAAGTTTTGGAACTGGACCCCTGCTTACCTAGCAGCTGACTACTGGCTGCTACTAGAGCCCTGGGCTGGGATGCAGTGGAGTAGGGAGGGCCCGCGTCCCCCCTGCTACCTCTTGAATGGGTGGCAGTCTCCCCTCCTGTAGTTGGCAGCCACAGGCAAGGTGTCTGAACCCCTCCTAAACAAGGAGACAGACTACTTACCTGTGCTTACTGGCTGTGGACTGGCTGGCTTGACCTGGAAGAGCCCTTGCCCTGCCCTAGGACTGGACTCCCTAACTGTTTGACTGCTTAAGTGCTGCAGTCTCCCCTGTGTTTGGGGCTGGCCTACTAACTGTTTATTGATTGCAGCCCTTGCCCTGTGTTAGGGCCGGGCTACTAACTGTCTATTGACTGTCTACCTGAGACAGCCTACCTTGTGTCTGAGCGGGTTTATTAACTGGCTGAATCAGACTTGAACTGCATGGAGTGGATTGGAGTGGCCACCCACTGACCCTGAGGGGGACACCCCTCATTCCCCAGGGTGCACCCCAACGGGCTACACTGTTATATAGTGTTAGAGGTGAGGCCTTGCCTCAGAGGGCGAGCCATTAATTTGATTGCATGAAGTTGATCAGGTACAAAGTCCTATGAATCTCTGTGTGGTAACCATAGTTTCAAATTGTGTTGAGACATCAAAGATGATAATTCTGGAACACAAGTAAATATTAGACTGTCATAAGTAGAGAAATGGACCCAGTTACATATCTGTCTCAAAACAGAAGACAGGCAGAAAAAAGGAAAGAACAGAATCCTGAGGGATGTCAACTAAGAAGAGGAGACAGAAGGATTTGGAAATGCAAAAGGAGCAGTCAGTAACACGGGAAGAGAACTGTGGAGAGAAAATTAACAGCTTTGTCAAAGGCACCAGAGAGCTTAATAAATATCTGAGCAGTCCATTTCATCAATAGATTTCAAATTACTTTGCCACATTTCCTATAGGACCACCATTATAATTAATTCATTCATTGGCAATCCCTTGATTCAAGGATTACCTCTTCCATGGATTTATATATGGGTCCTGAAGAACTGATAAGGAAGCACCACAACATTTTTCTTCATATCTGATCTAAGAAGAAGATTCCAGAAGACTTGAGACTCACTAACACTTTTATAATCTTTGGAAACAAGTTGAAGTATGGAAATTTTCAAGATCTAGAGCAGGAAAAATTCTTACCTGTATCTTCTTAAACTAATTACTTCCCCTTGCTGAGGAAATGTAGCCAGAATCTCATGTGGTTTTAGACCATCCTGCAAGACAAAAACAACGCGACTTTCGTTGCCTGCTGTCATGAACAGGAGGAGTGCTGACCAGCATCTGGTGACTAAAGGGTTAACTCGGGTACCCAGCAAAAGTGTTGGACAATGGAGTTAGGAAAGTCAGCCAATAAAAATGCTGATAGGAATTTCAAGCCAGGAAAGAGGGGTTTTTCTCTCCCTCTTCTTTGTTTGAGATCAGAGCAGTTTCTCCTAGGTATTGAGGGAGATGGGAGACACTTCTCTCCAAGAATGGACTTCTTGAAATGCGCAAGAGGGAAAAGTTTAGATAGTTCATCAGGATTTATTGTTTTCTTTGTTTGGGGGGTTGGAAATAATGTCTGAGCAGGCTAATTGTTATTCTCTTTTGTAACTGAGGCTATGTCTAGACTGTAAGTTTCTTTCGGAAGAAGCTTTTCCGGAAGAGATCTTCTGGAAAAATCTTATTTAGAAAGAGTGTGTCCACACAGCAAAAATGTGCTTTTTCAAAAGACAGCATCCACATTGATTGGATGCAATCTCGCAATTAAGTTGTGATTAGTATGGACAGAGTTATTAACAGAGGGCACCTGTTATTTCCTGGAGGCCTCTTCTTTCGAAAGAACTCTCCCTTCTGTGTTCACACACGCCTTTTTCCAAAAAAGCTTTTTCAGAAAAAGGCTTCTTCCTCATAGAAAGAGGTTTACCAGTTTGGAAAAACCCCTCCGTTCTTTCAACTTTCTGTCGAAAGAACATAATAGCAGTATGGACGTAAGTATTGTTTTTCCAGAAAAACGGCAGTTTTTCCAGAAAAAACACTGCAACGTAGAGACATACCCTAAGACTTACAGCCCAGGGACTTTCTCTGAATCTGTCACTTCATGGCTATTTACCACCTAGTCAATTTACTATGCTTGCAGAAGCAGTTTTGTTATAATAAGAGTTTTCCTTTTGTTTTGATTAACTGATATTGGTTGATTGTTGTGTCCTTAGAGTTACATGCTTCCTTACACAGGCACAGTTCATTGTTCTCTGCGGATTCCCTCTGTTTGTTTTCCCAACTCCAAGCAAAACAGAGGTTGGGGCAGAGGGGAGAGTTTTGCCTTAGAAGGGGATTCCCAAGTGCTCTCTTCCCTGGAAAAGGGTTTATTCTATATCTATTTAAGTGGTGGCAGCCGATTTTTGTAATTTTTTCCCTTGGATCTCAGGGAGGCTGAGACCAGATAAGCTTGTCTCTGGGGGTATGTCTACACTACAGTGTTATTTTGAAATATCTTATTTTGAAATAACGCATCTACACACAAAAAGCATTTTGAAATAGCATTTTGCTATTTCAAAATAGTGCTCCTGTGAATTGCATTTAAGGCTGGCTGGAACCAGTTCCGGCAGCGCACCAGATCAGGACTTACTGTGTGGGTCTGTGCTTAAAGGGACCCTCCTCGGACAGCCATTTCTCAGGTTTCCCTGCTTGCTTGTCTACCTTGATGAGGGACAGCAAAGCATTTTTTGTCTCTGCGTGCTCTGCTTGCCCTCACTGGGACACCACAGCACTCTGCAACATGGAGCACTCTGGTGCTTCTCTTGGGCATGCTGCTGTCAGCCTGGCTGCACTTTCTGCAGGCTGGCATCCAGGAGGTCCATCAGGGGGCTGTCAGTATCCAGGAGGCCCTGCGGGAGAGCTTCCACCCTGAGGAGCACTAAGAGCCTCACTGGTCTGCCCCATTGCAGGTTTGTGTCTCATTCCTCTCTCACTTCCTTCCACTTACCCCTCCCTAACCCCCCTTCCTGATGTCAAATAAAATACACGTATTTTCATGAACACAAACTCTCTTTATTTAACAAAACTTGGGGGAGGGAGAATGAAACTCTGGGGAAAGGAAGCGGAAGAAGGGAGGAGAGAGGGTGGGAGAGGGGAGGGGGAAACCTGGGAGGAGGAAGCTAGAAGGGTAAAGCAAGGGGAAGAAGGGGGAGGGGAAGCTCAGGGCTCAGGTTTGGGAGTCTCCCCGGACCAACTTGATTGTCATGCAAACCTGCTCCTGGTTCGCGTGTGGCCTTTGGTGGCCAGGCTGGCAGCTATCCTGCCATAGACAGCCACGTTCCTCCAAGTGTGGAGATCATGGATGTTGAGGGCATCCCCCCAAAACTTGAATAAGGTCCATGATCTCCACCCTGGACCAGGAAGGAGCCCGCCTTCTCCAGGCCCTGACAGGCTCCTGGGAGCTGGCAGACTGCTCCTGCGGAGCAATGGAGTACTGGCTGCCAGTGGCTTGCTGGCTCATGTTTTTGGGGCACTGGGTCAGGGGCAGTGACTGCTGGCTCTGGGCTGGCAGGCTTGGAGCTGGCACAGGCACTGTGGCCAGAGTCTACCCCTTTAATGGCTCTGGGGTGGGGAGAGGGAGAGAAGTGTTCTTGGTTGAGGTTGGAGTGACCACCAGGGCACCTTGGGAAGTCTGGAGGCCCCCTATTTCGAAATAAGTGTCTACACAGCACTTTTCGAAATAGCTATTTCGAATTTGGCATTATTCCTCATAGAATGAGGTTTACCAAATTTGAAATACAAGCAGTCCTCGGGTTACGTACAAGATAGGGACCGTAGGTTTGTTCTTACATTGAATTTGTATGTAAGTCGGAACTGGCGTCCAGATTCGCTGCTGTTGAAACTGACCAGCAGCGGCTGAATTGGACACGCCTGGGGCAGAGCAGCTGGGGTGTTGCTGGGTTGGTCCAGTAGTGCCACACCTCGGCGCTATGGGACGAACCCAGCAGCCCCCCAGCTGCTCTACCCCAGGCATCAGCGAGAAAAGCCTGGTCTGCTGGGGAGCGCAGCTAGTGCGCCCCCCCACCCCCCACCCCAGCAGACTAGGGAGACGTGGAGCGGCTTTTCTCGCCACGGAGGACGTGGGCGGCGGGACCGCGGCGCGTCTCGGCAGTCCCGCTGCCCGCATCCTCCGCGGCAAGAAAAGCCGCTCTGTGTCTCCCTGGTCTGCTGGGGGGGGGGGGGGTCGCTAGCTCCGTGTCTCCCTGGTCTGCTGGGGGGAAGTGCCCCCCGCGCCGCCGGAGGCGGAGACAGTGGGGGAGGCACCCTGCACTAGCGGGGACCCCACCCCCGTTAGTAACTAAGGATCCGACTTAAGTTGGACTGACGTAACCCGGGGACTGCCTGTAAGTGCTCTTATATTTCAAATTTATTTCAAAATAGTGGTTTGGCTGTGTAGACTCTAGGAAAGTTATTTCAAAATAACTTTGCTGTGTAGACATACCCTGGGAGTGCCAGAGACAGGATTTATATAGTTTATTCTGCTAGCTGGCCCCCCATATCTGCACACACTGTGTCAGGTTGGGGGATTGAGCCGTGACACCTGCCAAACCCAAGAGAAGTCTCAGGAACAAAATCAGAACCTGTATATGGCATTCATCAATCACCCTTATAAGGAGATAGAAAAAAAAACAAATCATTTCCCAACTCAGCAGGCCAGTGGCCAAGTCAGAATAGAACCGACATCCTGAGACCCAATCTACAGGCAACACAGATTCATTAATGCAGATATGAATTAAGGATCTATTTGACTTAGTTAGAAGGTGGTTTCAGTGGCATGAAGAAGGTGGAAGCCATTTTTTAGAATTATATTAGTACCAACATTTTAACTTTTGTTAAATAATCAAAATGATGATAAAATCAGAACTAAACATTGATATAGCTTTCCATCTGCATCCATCTGGATACTTATCCATGAAACATTTCAGATTCAGGGAATCAGGTGTTTTCTAACACAAGAAAAGCTAACATCAGTGAAGTGCCAATATATTCATTTGCATCATGTGGTCTGAATGATTCATCCTGCCAATAGTTTCAGCACAGAATAATAAGATACACCAAAGGTTCCCACTTTGTGGATCACAATCATGAGTCAGTTGCCACCACCCATCCCTTATATTGCTAAATGAAAGGCACATCCCAGATCTGTCCTAGCAAGGACGATGAAATACTGGGAGGGAAGGGGGAAGAATGAGATGGAAACGTGGAATAGTAATGATGATGATGGTATCAAGAGAAGCAGCTAACAGACAAAAAATGTTAATTTATATTCAATTGCCATAATTAGAAACAAAAAAAACTCACATTGAAGTTTATTATTATTTCAGGTCCTTTAGACACACAAGAAAAAAAAAATTAGAGAGACATAATGGGTCCTTTATTTTCACCAGCTTATACTGGATTCACTTGAAGCAAACAGATTCACTTTTGTGTGATTATCCAGTACAAAATGTAGGAAGGCAGGAATTGCTCTTAGAGTAAACATTTGTGAATGACTCAAATGCTTTGATTGTGCATTGCACAAATAGTCCCAAATTTCACAAGAAAAAAAAAACAGGTGTTTGTCATGCATAAAAATATGCTAAACAAGAAACAAATCCTGCATAAGGAAAAAGTTTTCTAATTCAAGTGAGCTGTTAGACAAAGGAATCTGATTAATGCACTTAAAAATAGCTCTTTAATAACATAGGGTATGTCTACACTAGAAAGTTAGTTCGAACTAACGGACGTTAGTTCGAACTAACTTTCCTATGCGCTACACTAGCGCTCCGTTAGTTCGAACTTAATTCGAACTAACGGAGCGCTTAGTTCGAACTAGGTAAACCTCATTTCACGAGGACTAACGCCTAGTTCGAACTAGCTAGTTCGAACTAAGGGCTGTGTAGCCCTTTAGTTCGAACTAGTGGGAGGCTAAGGCTTCCCAGGTTTCCCTGGTGGCCACTCTGGCCAACACCAGGGAAACTCTATTGCCCCCCTCCCGGCCCCGGAGCCCTTAAAGGGCCACGGGCTGGCTACTCACTTTGTGCCAGTTGCAAGGCTGCAAGCACCCGTGCCTGCACAGCCTGCACCTGCCACACTATGAGCCAGCCATCCGAGGGCTCCCAGCCCTCCACTGCTCCCCACGACCAGCCTGGCGGCTCCCGGGAGCCTGCCCGGGGGCGCAAAAGGCGGGCGCCCGCCTGGTCAAGTGCGGAGATCGTGGACCTCATCGAGGTTTGGGGGGAAGCCTCAAATGTCCACGATCTCCGCACTAGCCACCGGAACGCGGCCGTCTATGGACGCATGGCTGCCAGCCTGGCCGCCAGGGGCCACCAGCGCAGCCGGGAGCAGGTGCGCTGCAAGATTAAAGACTTGCGGCAGTCCTACTCCCGGGCCTGCCTGCCAGGGGCTGACCCGGAGGCCTGCCCCCACTTCCATGCCCTGGACCGCATCCTGGGGCCTCATGCCGTCCCTGCCCCCCGGGACGTGATTGACCCCGGGGCAGAGGGACCGCTCCTGGACACCGAGGAGGAGGAAGAGGGCTCTGAGAGCCAGGAGCCTGCTGCCAGCCTTCCCAGGACCCGGGACCCCCGAGGCACCCCACAGAGCCGCTCGCCTGCATCATCAGAGGCCGGGGAGGCGTCCACCTGTGAGTACCCTCGTGTTCCCCTTATGTGTACGGGGGGCTGGGGCGAGAGGGAGCCCCGGGACCGTGCGCCTGGGCCTTGCCCACTACGGAGCAGCAGCTGGGGATCCTGCAGGGGCCCTGGCCTTGCAGAGGGGAGCTGGGTTTCACACACCTGGGCCCCTGGGGTAATTGACCGCTGGTCTTCTTGCACCACAGCTGCAGCACCGGGGACTGCAGGGCGCACCACCCCGCCTGCAGCAGCCGCCCGCGCCCGGGCAAGCAGGACAGCCAGGAACCAGGAGGACTACCAGAGGCGGCATCTCCGGTTCCTGGACCGACAGCTCCGTCTCCAGGACCACTGGGTCCAGGAGGACCTCAGGCTGCGCCAGAGGAGTCTGGAGGCCCTGGAGGAGCAGGGCCGTGCCCTGCGAGGCCACCTCCAGAGCCTGCTAGACCGCTTCCCATTTCCTCCTCCCCCTGCTCCCCCTCTTGCTCCCCCTCTTGCTCCCCCTGCTCCCCCTCTTGCTCCCCCTCTTGCTCCCCCTCTTGCTCCCCCTCTTGCTCCCCCTGCTCCCCCTCTTGCTCCCCCTCTTGCTCCCCCTGCTCCTCCTGCTCCTCCTGCTTCCGCTCCTGCTTCCTCCACACCCCCTGTCCTCTCTGCCCCCCCCTCCACAACCATTCCCCACCGACGCCCCCGGACCCGCAGTGTGGCGAGACGGGAGAGGCACCCAGACTCCCACCCCTGAGCTTTCCTTTCCCTTCCTCCCTTCCCTCCCCTCCCCTTCCAGCTCCCTCGTCCCAGGTTTCCCCCTCCCTTCTCCCACCTTCATTCCTCCCTCCCCCACCCCAGTTCTGTGAAATAAACAGACGTTTTTGTTGGAAAAACAGGTGTCTTTATTTGACAGTAGGTAGGGAGGGGAAAGGGGAAGGGGGGGGTAGGGTGGAAGAAGGCCCCGGTGGGGCATGCAGGGAGAGGTCAGTCCTCCTCCTCCTCCACCTGGAAGCTCTCCCGCAGGGCTTCCCGGATCCGGATGGCCCCCCGCTGGGCTTCCCGGACGGCGGCGGTGCGGGGCTGACCGTAGTGTCCAGCCATGCGGTCAGCCTCAGCCATCCAGGCTGGCAAGAAAGCCTCCCCCTTCCGCTCACACAAATTGTGGAGCACACAACATGCCGCCACCACGGGAGGGATGTTGTGCTCGGCCAGGTCCAGATGGGTGAGGAGGCATCGAAAGCGGGCTTTCAGTCGCCCGAAGGCCCCCTCCACCACGATGCGGGCCCTGCTCAGCCTGTTATTGAAGGCCTGGCGGGAGGGATTGAGGTGTCCCGTGTAGGGCTTCATGAGCCAGGGCTGCAGTGGGTAGGCGGCATCCCCCACCAGGCAGACGGGCATGTCCACGTCCCCGACCCTGATGTGGCGGTCGGGGAAGAAGGTCCCGTCCTGCAGCCGCTGGCACACGGAGGAGTTCCGGTACACCCGGGCGTCGTGTGCTTTGCCGGACCAGCCCACATTTATGTCCGTCAACTGTCCCCGGTGGTCACATACGGCCTGCAGGATGACGGAGAAGTACCCCTTGCGGTTCACGTACCGGGACGCCTGGTGTTCCGGGGCACGGATGGGGATGTGCGTCCCGTCGATGGCCCCCCCGCAGTTGGGGAAGCCGAGGGCGCCGAATCCCCGGATGACGGCATCCGGGTTGGCGAGGCGGACCACCCTGCGGAGCAGCACCCGGTTGATGGCCTTGACCACCTGCGGAGAGAGACACAGCAAAGCGTCAATCAGTGGGGCGCCCGGGTGGCTGGGAGCGTGCGTGCCCTGGCAGTGCCCCGCGCCCCACTCCCGGAAGCAACCCCCCTGGCGGCGTGTAGTACGGCCGGGACAGCCCGACCCCTCCGGTGCGGGGCGCTTTCGCCTCCTCCCGCCCCCCCCTTTGTCCCTGGGGCGGCCCATCCCCTCCTCGCAGCCCCCCTCCCCCCCGGCTCGGTGGCTGACGAGCGCCGTACCTGCATGAGCACTGCTCCGACAGTGGATCTCCCCACGCCGAACTGGTTCCCGACGGATCGGTAGCTGTCCGGCGTGGAGAGCTTCCAGAGGGCGATGGCCACCCGCTTCTGGAGGGGGATGGCGGGCCTCATGCGAGTGTCCCTTCTTTGCAGGGCAGGGGCGAGCCACTCGCAGAGCTCCAGGAAGGTGTCCCTCCTCATCCTAAAGTTCTGGGTCCACTGTCGGTCGTCCCAGTGCTCCAGGACGATGCGGTCCCACCAGTCGCTGCTGGTGTCCAGACGCCAGATGCGGCGGGGCACGCCGGTGCCGGGGCGCTGCCGCGGCTCCTCCACGGCCCCCAGGGCGGCCAGGCGGAGAGGCAGGGGGCTGACGTTCCCCAGGTGGTGCCAGGCAGCCTCGAGCCATTGCTGGCAGGCTTGCAGCAGCAAGTCCAGAACGTGCACCAGAAGGTGCAGGGCGAGCCGTGGCTCCATGTTGCCACCTGCGGCGGCCCCCCCGAAGGGAAGCACCGACACAGACGGGCACAGAGACCGACGCTTTGCTGTCCCTCGGCGAGGTTGGCAAGCAAGCAGGAAAAGCTGAGAACCGGCTGTCCAGGGGGGGTCCCTTTAAGCACGAGCCTCAGATAGCCTCAGACAGCAGCCACACAAAGCAACTGCTGACCTGATGCCCTGCCAGAACCGGTTTCAGCTGCCCTTAAATGCCCCCCTGCGTCCAATCAGTGTGGACGCGCTAGTTCGAACTAGCAAAACGCTAGTTCGAACTAGTTTTTAGTTCTAGATGCGCTAGTTCGAACTAGCTTAGTTCGAATTAACTAATTCGAACTAAGTTAGTTCGAACTAGCGCTGTAGTGTAGACGTACCCTTAGTATTTACCAAGTCCATAGTAGAAAGGTATCCTGAGCTGAATTTTCTGGGAATAAAAACCGGAAAACAAACTCTCGCCTGTATTTTTTCAGTCTTATGAAAATAAAATTACCACAAAATATCACAAAAGAGTAAATAGTTTTAATACAGTTTGCATCTCTGTAAATCTGAACTCTCTGGTCTGGCAACATCCGTGGTCCAGCAGGATAACAGATGTTCCAGGATCGGCGAGTCCTGGTGCGCTCCAACGGGATGGGAGGGCCCAGGAGCCCACATGATGTAGGGGAGTATGGTGTGTGGCTCTGCTGGGCTGCAGCTGAGGAGGGAGTGGAAGCTGAGAAACCTGGCACATGGCTCATCAACGATTGAAGGAGTGGCATAGAGAGTGCGCTTATTAAGTTTGCAGGTGATACCAAGCTGGGAAGGGTTGCAAGTGCTTTGGAGGATACGGTCATAATTCAAAATGATCTGGACAAACTGGAGAAATGGTCTGAGGTAATAAGGATGAAAGCAAAGCACTCCACTTAGGGAGGAACAAATGGTTTCACACATACAAAAATGGGAAGTGACTGTCTAGGGAGGAGTACTGCTGAAACGGGTCTAGGGGACATTAGGGATGTGAACGACTAATCGACTATCCAAAAATCAAATTCTTATCAGATTGTGGACAGGCTAGTCAACAAGTTGCTTCCTGCCCCCCGCCCCCTTGCTGCCTCTATCAGAAAGAGGCAGCAAGGGGAGGGAGAAGAGAAGAAGGTGCTTCAAAGTGGCAGCACCGCATGAAGCCAGGAACCAAACTCTGGGTTCCACACAGCACTGCCACTTCGAAATGGGCATGGAGCCCAGGGCCAGCTGTCCGGGGTAGCATGCAGCATTATCAAAGTGACAGCACCGTGGGGAGACCGAGGTCCACGGGGGCGTGACCCCAGAGTCCACATGGCGCTGCCACTTTGAAACGCTACATGCAGCCTGGAGTCCCCAGCTGTCCGCAGGCTACACATGGTGTTTCAAAGCAGTGCTGTATGGAGCTTAGAGTCAGCTGGGGACTCCCCACTGATCCTGTGCTCCCCACAGCACCCTTATCGACAAATTGAGTAGTCGATGCAAAATTACAGTGACTATTTGATTAGCCAAATAATTGAAATGTTACATTCCTAGGGGACATAGCGAACCACAAGCTAAATGAGTCATTAGAGTAACAGGGTTAAAAAAAAAAAAAAAAAGCGCCATCATTCTGGGATGCATTAACAAAAGCATTGTGAGCAAGACATGAAAAGTAATCCTTCCACTCTACTCTGTACTGATTAGGCCTAAATTGGAGTATTGTGTCCAGTAATGGGTACATTTCAGGAAAGATCTGGACAAAATTGGAGAAGGCCAAGAGAAGAGCAACAAAAGAATCATTCAAGGTCTAGAACAGTGTTTCTTTACCTTTTTTTATATAAAGTACTCCCTTTAAAAAAAAAAAAAAAAAAAAAAAAGTACCCCCCTTTAAAAAAAAAAAAAAAAAAGTAAGTCTTCCCAGTATCTATAATTTTCAGACACACAACATTTTTTCTACTATTGCAACACATTTGTTTAAACAAATTAATCATAGCTGGGTGAGTGATGAAATTTTTGGGTGTAAAAAGTACAAAAATAATAAAATGCTGTAAAACTTAAAACAAAAATTTAGTTGTCTTCACATACCTCCCAGACTTCTCTCGAGTACCCCTAAGGGTACTCATACCACTGGTTGAGAAACGCTGGTCTAGAAGACATAACCTATAAGGGAAGATGGGCAGAACTTAGCTTATTTAGTTTGGAAAAGAAGATTGAGGGGGGACATGATCACAGCTTTCAAGTGCCTAAAAGTACGTTACAAGGAGGAGGGAGAAAGGTTGAGAACCACTTAAAGACAGCTATTTTCTTCTCAATTTAAGCAAGATGTTGTCAAGACACTGCTAATTATGTCCCTTCAAAACCAAATCTGGAATCCTGAATTGTAGTTCTCTGAAGAGGTCTTCCAGTCATTCATGTATATATAATCTTTCATTTAAGATCTTGAACATTGGAACAATTCAAAGCAGAACTAAAATGTTTTCTCCCTTCCTCCCTATTCCTTTTTCAAAACAGCTATCTTATCTGAAAACAGGAGCTCCTTGAGTACTGAAAAGCTTCCCTATCTTTATTTTGATCTTATTTTTTAATCATCTTAGTCAATGTGATCTGTATTTTTCCATGGGCTCTATCCAAAGCACACTGAAGCAGTGAAAAGACTATTGGTTTCATTGAGATGTGAAGTGAACCCTATGCCATCCAAGAATGTGGGAGACAGGAGAAGGAGTGAAGAAATCTTGGGACAGCTGGTCAAATGTAGAAAGATCAATGAAAGATCCAGAAAATAATTAGATATATTTTGAAGGGGGGGAAGAATGTTCTTTGCAAGTGGGGAGGCAGGAGAGAAGAATTTCTAAAAAAAGCTGATTTAATGGTAAGATCATGAACCCATTATCTACGTTAGTGATTAACCATGTCTTGCATTATAAAAATTTTCCTCTCTCAATTATGGGTTCAGTCTTACTAGAGGAGCTATTGACAAAAAAATTCTTTTTAAATGAAATGAGCATAATATTTACTAAAAATATTTCAAAGTTATATATGTGTTTTTATTTTTAATTCATGAGTCATGTTCAGCAGTGCTTACTGACTCAGAACACCCCATGAAGTCACAATGCTGCTTTCTTTAAATATTTCTTCTCAAAAGTAGGGCATGTGTACAAAATGTTCTATCAGCCACAGTGACAAGCTATAAAGTTTCCAAAATTCTGAATCGGAATTTTGCTTTGCTCATGGAAGAAGCTAGAGAAAATAAGGTTTAAGTTAGAGCTACGGTTTTTTGTAAAAAACACAGCCATTCTTTTTATTCCAGAAGAATATACAGATCCTTTCAACACAACTCTTGGAAAATAAAAATATAGGCCAGTGAATCTTGCTTTTTCCATGTAGTAATTTGTATTTCTTTTTTTTTAAACTAAGTGATAGTTACTGTGAAGTGATTGCCAATTTTATACTGAGATTTATAAGATAAAACCAGACATTTTTATAGGACACATGACTGTTTGTCATCTTTAGTTTTATTGTGGTTCTAGGTCCACAATCAGATTTGGGGCCCATTATGTAGGCATTACACTAGTTCTTGTATAAAACACAAGACAGTACCTCACCTGAGGAATTTACAGTATAAGATCCTACTCTATTATGCACATGCACGGCCATTTGCAGAATCAGGGCCTAAGCTTCAATTGACAAATAAAACTCTAAACAGGTATACACAAAGGTAGACAATAAGTGTACGTCTACACAGCAGTGTTATTTCAGAATAACTGACATTATTCTGAAATAACATAGTATTCGTCTACACTACAAGCTTACTCCTGTAACCCTCATTGTACAATGAGTAAGGGAATTCAGAGAAAGAGTTCTCAATTGACGTAGCTCAAGTTGCATAGCTTATTTCAGCTTGAGCCCTGCCGTGTAGACATGTCCTAAGTAGCTTGCAGAACCCGAGACAAGCTGCAACAGGTAACTAGGACAAAGAAAGTATAGTAATGAAAATAAGACTACATCACACTAGCTGATGGCCCTGAATGTACCAATTGCCATTCAAAAAATAAAAATCTGTGCAGGTTCTCCCAGACCACTAAAGGGTTGTGTCTCCACCTACCCGGTAATCCTGTGCACCTTTGACTCAGAGCCCTGCCACCAGTAGCAAGCTCATAGCACAGCGGTCTGACTGTTCCTGGCAGGGTGATAGTCCCAAGTCTCTCCAAAACCATCTGTCCCACAGCATCCATTCCTTCATTTTCTGTGAGGGTCCCACAGGCACTGATTCCACAGGTGCTCTAGGGCTGGAGCACCCACCAGGAAAAAGTAGAGGGTGCTCATAGTGTTGCCAGGTGTCCAGTTTTGAACCAGACCATCCAGTATTTGAGCTTTGTCTGGGAAACAAATTGAGAAAATACCAGACATATAAATGTCCTGTATTTTCTAATTAACTAAGTTTTATTATTATCATGACTATCAGTACGTAGTTGCGTACTGCCTGGCTGGTAGACATGCTCACGCTGCCACAGGGTGCCGAGCACCTAGGTTACCAGATGCTCAGGCAGTACGCAACTACACAGCAGAGGGAGGGGCGGGGGTGGGGTTGGGGCAGGATGGAATCCCTGGGGCCGGACTCGCCAGTGCACCCCACCGGGATGGGCAGCACCCTGGGATCTGCGTGTGCCCGGGCCAGCCCCGCTCCCCGCCAGCCGGTTCCCCCCCCTCCCCGCAGCCAGTCCTGCTCCCCCTGACCCTCTCCCGGCCCGCTCTGCTTCCCACCAGCTGGTTTCTTCCCCCGCTCTCTCCTGACCATCCCTGCTTCCTGCCAGCCGGTCCTCTCCCCAACACCAGTCCCGGTCAGCTCTGCTTCCCCCCAACTCCTTCCCAGCCAGCCCCGCTCCCCTCCCAGTCCCCCAACCCATCCTGTTCTGAGATCATATGTGTCTGATATTTTTTTGAAATTCATCTGGTAACCCTAGGTGCTCAGCACCCCGTAGCAGCTGAGCACTCCTTTCCCCCACCTTTTGCCTGCCATCAGCCTCATTGATCAACTTCTCCCGCTCCTTCCCAGCATCCCCCACTTGCCACAGGCAGCTGTTTTGCAGCATTCAGGGTACTCTGGGAGGGAAGGGTGTTAGAAAAAAGAAAATGCCCCCCCAGTAAAAACGTTTGGCCAGGCCGCTCTTGCTATTGTGGGCTGCAGTACTCCTTGGGAGAAACCGGCCGCACCCTTCCTGCATACCATTGCCTTTAGAAAAAGGGAAGGCGTGAAAAGGGGAAAATAGCCTCAGACTCTCCCACCCATCACCTTGGCATGAGAACTGCGGGGCGTACCTGGTCGCATGAAACCTGCTCAGTTTCGGCCCAACCCCTGGGACACAGACCCTCCACTTGGTGACCATTGGGCCATATATTGTAATATGCAAGCGTGGGAAAGCAATGTGCAGATTTGGGAATAAATATCCATCGCACAGTTCGCTCTAGGAGGTCTTTGCAACACACGTACCACCGTGCATGTGCTTTCTCGCATACTTTAAAGCGCTGCCGGCCTGATCAACCGACCAGCCACCTCCCCCGACTCTCGGGCGTAACCAAGGTCTTCGCAACCGAACCAATATCTGTGAAATGTTCCGTGTGCTGTGTAAGTTGGTATGTATGATTTGATTTTTTCTTGTTGTATAAGCTTAGTGTTGTAGTTGTTTTGGGTAGTACATAGAGTTTGTAGTTATCACTGTTATTTAATTAGTGTAGCCGGATATTTTTAGACTAGAGACTATTCCCCTTGCCATTCCCATCCTTATATCTCTGACACGTTTAACTAGAAATCATAGAATAAATACTGTAAATTCATTATTAACACGGTCTATTAAAAATCTTAGAATTAATACTATAAATTAATCACTGTCATAAATAAATATTTTTTATTTGATAAAACGGTCCACCTGGTTCTGTCCTTCCCCCCTTGGGTATGCATCATCGGACCTTTGATTCTCGCAACAAAAGGGAGAGGACTTGGGGGAAGAAGGACCTGGGCAGGAAGAGCCCAGATGGGTGAGGGGCAGAGAACACTGAGTACCTCCTGATTTGAGGGGGAACCTGGTGCCTATGAAAGGTCTAGTATCCAGTCTGCTGCCTCCAAAAAAAGGCAGAACATGCATAGCCTAAAAGATTTTACTCTTTAATTAAAGCAGCACTGACATGTTTTTCTAAAAGTAAATAAGTTTATCAACAACGGAGTCTAGATTTAAGAAGGAAATGGGAATTAAAATGGCCACCAAAAAATAAAAATAAAAGATACGCTTCTAAGTCTAAATCTTACCTAAAACCAGGTAAGTACCTCACCATTGTCTGTCATTCTTCCCTCATGGTTGCCAATCTTTAGCCAAAATCCCCACTTGGCCCACAAAAGCTCATCACCTAATAAACCATCTTGTTAGTCTTTAAAGTGCTACATAGTCCTGTATTGTGTTTCAGCTACACCAGACTAACACGGCTACATTTCTATCACTATTTGCTATGTTAATCATCTTTGTTCTTCCTAGGAGGCAAATCAGTAAGGTTAAGCACATACTAAAATACATAGCAGGATTGATCCCATACAGAACAGACACCAAAAGAGGAAGACTGAAGTAGAATCCTTAATAACAAGCTTACTACTCATCTGAGGTGCTCCCACAGTTAATGCATCTGACGAAGTGGGTCTTTGCCCACGAAAGCTTATGCTCCAATAAATCTGTTAATCTATAAAGGTGCCACAGGACTTCTCATTGGTTTTGCAGATTCAGACTAACACGGCTACCCCTCTGATACTTGTCCCCATAGTTAATTGCATTCACGTCCTCAGGCTATTATCAAACCCTGGCTCTCATTCTAGAGCAACTTATACACTTAACCACAGAACATGTGTGGAAGTCTTTGCAAGATCAGGGCCTATCAAAGTAGCTCTGTTTAAAACTTGAACGCCCACTGAATCCTCAGTCTCAAGGTTGGGTCATGTAGTCCAACAAGATAGCTATGAACAGAACGCGGATATTCTGTATCGTTAGTTAATCAGAGGAAATGTACCCTGCTATGTATAGAGGCAGATGGCCGCAGCATGCTTTCATGTGTAGTCAGGAGTTATTAATCTATGACCAAAAGAGCAGGTGGCTGTCGATTATTGTAGGAGTATTCCACCAATCATATGACACCCTAGCAAAGAAGCTCAATACATTTTTATGATTTCAGAAGAAGAATCTGCCCAACTACACTGTAATTGCACTATTTTAGACAGTAGTAAGGAGTACTGGAAATGCTACATCCCACTGACTTCTGTCTCTCTCATTTTCCATTAAAAAGTATTTGTTTGTATGTGTGTGTATTCAGTGTAGTAACTACACATGCAGTCTGTATTACAGGAGTGTCTGCAGAGATTGGGGGCCACTATGCTAATTACTGTACATACAAATAAAAGGGAGTTCATTCAATATTCAGCATTGCTTATGACATCAACAGAGCAGACTGAGGTAGTAAAAAAGTAGTAATATTATACAGGGGTGGCTTGAGGCGGGCTGCGGCAGCTGGCGCCCCAGGCGGAATGCGCGATCGGCACCCCCGCCTGCTCGGCCATCAATGGCATGATATCATCATTGGCGCCCTATACTCACGGGCCGCCCCTGATATTATAGGATCCCCATTGTACAGACAGGGAACAGAACCAGGACATATCGTCAGTTTTTCTAGTGCTTAGTCACCACGTAGGCACAAAAAGTTACATAGCCAGAGTTTCAGAAACACGCACACCCCGCAGCCCCCATTCACACACACACACACACACACACACACATATGTACACAAAAATCGACACAGGAGGTCGGGAGCTGAGGCAGACACTGAATCCAGTCCTCCTGCTCTCCAGTCCAGTTCTGAAATTGCAAAGCATCGTTCAGCTCTACCGCCCACTGATTTCAATAGAAGCAGCAACTGGGCCCAACATACACAAAATCCATCATTTAACAAATTGCTACAGTAATGCTTGTGATTTTACAGACATGTAACTCAAAAGTTAAGTAGGAAATACAAGTCATATAAGTGCTATGCAGATGTGCTATTGTGCTAAGCTTCCAATTAAAAATACGGTTGAATGCAACTCAACTATATCCCACTGCAAATAAAAATTGTCCTTAAAGCTGTTGTGTCTTTTCGTGGTCATTAGAAACAGCTATGCTAATTTGCACAAGGGGTTTAGCATGATTTTTAAATCCTGGCATACAACCATTGGCTTTTTAGTCAAAAGGAATTTTTCAATTTTAATTCAGTCTGACTTAATTGTTAACAAAAAACATAGTAAAATTATTCAACAAACCCCCCTGGCAAAAATGGAATCCAGGTGTTCAACTTCAATCTGGATAAACAATCTTTATACCATTAAGCAGAAAAAGGTGGTATGTGAAAAGAGGAAGAAGTATCACAGGGGCTGTCAGGGTAACAAGTTTATCTGATTTATGCATCTGGAGCCTTAATTCATGGAGCTCTAAAAGTCTGGAAGTTACAAGTCATAACTCACTGCTACCACTATCTACCTATTATGCAATAAATTCTGTAGAAGCACAGCAAGAAGATAATAAGCTAAAATGACCAGATCTTACAAGAAACAAGGAGCTAACTTACAACCAGGAATACTATTCTTTAGTATTCTGGGTTAAGTAGCAATTTAATATCACTAAAAACTCATTAGGAAAAAAGACATAGTATTTCCTAAAATGGCATTCTATACCAGATCTGTTTTGACAATAAGATCAGAATGAATTATCTTATTTACAAAGAATTCGCAACTAGCAATAGTTTTCTTTCTAGTGCGACATGGCAGTACTATAAAAGATAATAAAAGGGAGCATTAAAACCCTCTTATTTTCCTTTGTAGCATAAAAATATTAAAATAGTCAAATTTGTGGATGTCAAGAACATCACATAACTAATTAGGTTATAGTTACACATGAAAGGAATAAGGTTAACAAGTGCTTTAATGTAATGGGGGAGAGGAAACAAATATTCATTGCTGTTTTCAAGAAAATAAAAAAAAAATCTTCTGTGACTCAGGGAATTAGTCTTTTGTCTTTTATTTTTAGGATTCATTTTTAAGTCCAGACTAAACAATGTATGTCACCAAAATCTCCTTTGATTCTACAACCCTATGTAATCAAATGCTCAGAAAAGCACCTAAAAATGAAGATTAGCTCTCTCATTTCAGTTTTAATGCAAACGTAAGTGCTTGTGAAACTGACAATTTGTCTTCTAGGGTTTGGGTTGGCCTAAAGCTGATCCAGCAAGCTGATGTCATTGGTACTAACTGGCCATTCTAAGTTTTTAAAGTAAAAACTCAAGCTGGTTTCTTCACAGGAGTAGGGGTAAAATGTATTCTAAGATACAATTACAACCATCACCACACAAAAAGAGACAGCAAACAGAAGAGTTTGAATGATCCTAAAACCCAGTGGACAAGATAAACAATTGATCGTGGCAAATGATTAATCTTACAAGCTATTGAGCACATCCTCTAAAGAAGCTTTTTGATATTAGAGAAGCCCTGTCAGGTTAAAAAGTGTTGTTTTAAGAACTCATATCAGACCATTCAAGCAATTCAAACATCTGTTTCTTTTCATTATTAATATACTAGATTACTTTTTGTTTAGGTCAGCTTGGGCAATGAAAATAGACTCAGTTTCATTTTATAGCAGTCATGAACTAATACAATTCTATGTTTGTATTTCAAATGGTAAGCTTTTGTTCTGCACATCCCATAGCATCAAGAACGTTTTTCAGAGTTCAGATCCTCACCTTTATAGAGGGTTGGGAACAAGGCAGTTGCAGAATATGAACACTGTACTACAGTAGAAGCCAAAGGATTCTACCCCAATTTACACCCCGTGCAACACAACTGGCTTACACTGCATGGAGTAGAAAACAAGGCATAAACTAAATTAAGACACATATCTTTAATTTTGTACATAATTATAAAAGATTTAATTAATGTGTGGCTATTCTATGCCAGATGTATGAAATTTTAAATACTATCATCTTTTAATGAATAAATCTATCAAATTCAGAAAGCTTTTCAATGGATTGTCAATTTCCATTTCTCTCATATCATACAGATCTCTCTATAACCAAACGCATTACTTCTCCTTTTCCTAACACAGAAGCTTGCCAAATGCATTGTTATGTCATCTTTTTTCTTTCCCTAGTACAAACAATGCCAGACACCTTTAGAAAATAACTGCTAATGCAAACACACCCAATAGAGAATGACCTAGCATCATCCACTGAACTGCATGCATGTTTAAAAACACAGGCATCGTTGTAGCGAATTGCTTTCCACGCCCAGCAATTTCACACAGGAACAGTATGAAATCTTGGTGCAGGAGCAGCCTGTCCATATGGCGAACTAGGCTGTCGCCAAGGGCGCCAAGTTAAATGGGGCACCAAATGGTGGTGCAATATCATTGAGGGGTTTGTAGGTGGGAGCACTGATTGCATGGTTCACCTAGGGTGCCAGTTGCTGGCAGCTAGTCTAGGGCCACCCCTGTCTGGGTGTTCCAAGGGTCAAGGCAATGTGACTGCCTTGAGATAGACATTAAAAAATAAACTGAAGATCTGCTAGCTAAAGACATTTTAGGAAAGACATCAACAGGCTCACAGTGTCTGCTACTAAATATAAATCAGCAGTGATGGTTCAAGTTAAAGGAACTGCATGGTCCATTTCATTTACAATCCAGCAGTAATCAAACGATTGTTTTTCTTCCGTAAGCCAAAGGCAATTTTTTTAAGGTCTTGAAAAGGTACATCAGTGTAGCAGTAAGGCAGACAACTTCAGGACCTTTAATTATGTTGACTATTTCTGTCAAGAAGGTCATTTATTAACTACAGCGCCACAAGAGCGGTGTGTGTTGTTCGTCACGTTCTTTCCAGCTATTGATGTTCTTTTACTGAAATGTTTTATACTTGGAGAAGTTGACATTTTCAGCCAGCTAACCAAAGTTTATAGGGGGATTGGTGCTGCAATCAGTCAAACCTCGCAAACTTTAACTTAAATTATTACTACGGATCCATTTGCAATATAGCCTATGGTAGGCATCTACCAGATATAAGAGAATGGATCATCTTCACATCATGGAGTTCATAATCTAAGGACAGACACAAGATGTTAGGCAAGGGAGCAAACACAATTTTCTACAAGATTCATTGTAGGCAGCATTGAAGAAATTTACTTTGTAAAAGGGATGTAAAATTGGCCAGGGTGCCATCATGGATGAGCTCAGGGAGGTTGAGCCATGCATAAGGAGATGTGGGGAAGATGGTACAGAGGCAATTATCTGAGACAGCAAAATAGGTAAGTTAGAAAGAAACATGAGAAATAGCTATGGAGTTCTCTCCCTCCCACAATGCAAAGAAAACCCGAGCCTTTGATGAAACATGAAATTGCTGCAATGTATCAGGGTTTTAGTTCACCGTAAGTAATTTTTATTTGTCAAACTAAACAAAACCTGTGAAATAAATTGTAACACATAGAGCATATTGTCTTAAGGGTTTCTGTACAAGTCCACTGGATAATGTACAATGGGTAAAGAGTTTACCATTAATTACACACTGCTCTCATGAGTTTCAGAGTGGTAGCCATGTTAGTCTGTAACTGAAAAAACAATAAATAGTCCTGCAGCACCTTAGAGACCGACAAAGAATGTAGATGGTATCATGAGCTTTTGTGGGCAAAACCCACTTCTTCAGATTAACAGAGTTAAGGGGACCAGGTTGCAAAATAAGTAGCACAAAAAGAGAGGGAATGGGGGGGGGGGGAGAAAGAAGGGGAAAAAATTGTCAGTGTCCATGCTAAATGAAGCTAATAGAGTGGGTTCTAATTACTCTTAAGTACCCTATGCTTGGCTTTTTATGTCATTAGGATATGGAACGTAGAGGGTAATCCAGTTAAGATCTTTGTTTAAACCTCTATTGTAGGTATCATACTTGTAAATTAAATTAAGTTCTGCACAGCTCCTCTTTCAAGCTGTTTTTTTAAATTGGCTTGTAATAATATGGAAAATTTTGAGATCCATTAATGAGTACCCCGGGGAAGTTAAAATGTTCCCCAACAGGTTTCTGTGTGTTACCTTTTCCAATATCTGATTTGTGTCCATTAATCCTTTATCATAGAGACTGTCCAGTTTGGCTAATATACATGGCAGAGGGACATCGCTGGCACTTGATGGCACAGATCAATTGGGTGGATGTGCAGTTGTATGACCCTCTGTTGTGGTGGCTTATGTGGTTAGGTCCCATGATAGATGTCGCTAGTATAAATATGTGGACTAGGGATGCAGTAGTGTAGTCGATTAACCAATAAGCACAAGCTTATAGCAGTTGGAGGCATGCTGCAGAGAACAGAGTTCAAAATGGCCACCCTTAAAAGGGCAATGCCTGCTCTCCTGATAAAAGGGCAAACTGTTTGGGTTTTTTTGCTTAACAACTTCTTTTTCCCGTCCTTTTTTATTTGTTTGTTTTGCTCAACAACTTTTCCCTGGGAGCTTTTTTTTGATCAACAACATTTCTCTTGAGAATTGCTGCCCTTAAAGGGGTAAGCCTCTTTTTTTCCCCCCCCTCAACAACAAAAAAAAATTGCTGGTGTTCCCTATTAAAAAAAGTATTGTTTGGTGTTCCTCGGTCTGCAAAAGTTTAAGAAACACTGGCTTATCAGTTAATGCTATAGATTACACACATTTCCATCCTCCCTCCCTCACCAGTAAATTTTTTAGCAGGCTGGCCAGCAGCCTTGCTCAGTCCTGGCTTGCGCTGGGTCTGAGACCTACCCCTGCTGTGGCTCCGCATTTAAAGTGTATTCAGAGCCAGGCAGGCAGCCCGGCTCAGTTCCAGCTCACACATGGTCCAACAGCTCAGACCCAACCTAGACAGGGACCGTGCCACCCGTGCTGCTGTCTCTATCAGAGGCAGCAGCACAGGGTGACAGGCAGCCAGTCTGCAAGGGGAGCTGGTTTTTAAACTGGCTTCCCTCACAGACCAGCTTCCACCTGGCACCCTACGCTTTCTGCCTCTGATACAGAGGCAGCAGCATGGAGTGTCAGGGGCTCCTCCAGGACTGAAGCCAGAGTGCACAGGTGCTAGCCCCGCCCCCAAGGACTATAGAATAGTTAACTAACTGATAAGAATTCATGAGGTTATTCGACTATTTAATTAACTGATATTTAACATCTCTAGTGTTAGCAGAGTTGGTACCAGAGTTGACTGCAGGGGTGGGTTCCAGGCGGAGTATGATGGAGGTGTGCTGCGTGGTTGCTGAAAAGAATTTGTTTGAGGTTAGCGGGTTGTCTGTAGGTGAGGACTGGCCTGTCTCCCAAGGCCTGCAAGAGTGAAGGGTCATTTTCTTTCAGGAGGTTTGGCCAGAAAGGCTAGCATATGAGGTCTCTCCTGAATGACAATACTCATAAGCATTATGAGGTGCGTGTACAAGTAATGTTTAAGTAATAATGTAACCAAATTGAAATTTTTTCCCTTATGGTCTTGGGGCAGGGAGAAGAAGGGTCGCAGGCCTAGTCTACTCTATGCCTCTCCCCCATCTAAACTACATAGACTTCAGCTGTTTGTGTAGCTGAAGTTAAGTACTTGCTGCAGTGTCTTCCACATAGTAAGGTAAGCAAGGGCTGCTCTACCGTTGACTCCTGCTACTCTCCTTGTTCTGGTGGAGCACTGGAGTGGATGGGAGAGTGTTGAGAGGCCAATTTATCACCTCTAAACAGATGCAATACATTAACTGCAGGTGGATCAATTGCAGCAGGGTCAATCCAATGCAGTGTAGTGAACGCAAACCCTCAGTGATCACCCATTCAAATGAGGAGTTGTCAAACTGCCAGGCTAACAAATTATGTGCTGTATTGCTCAACTGTCCACTGTTGCAACAGCCCACAGAAGTCAATGGAAAACCATCAAACTATACCCATCAAAATAATTTGGAAGTGAAAAGGAATCCATAATCAAGGGAGCACCCAGACCACAAATACAGATAAAAGATAGATTTAATATGTCACAGAAAGAAAGATACTCTTATCCATTCACTGAGTAGCTCACTTAGGCTACATCTACACTGCACGCTTCTTGTGCAAGAAGCCTTTTGCTCAAGAGTTTTAGCGCAAAAACTTATTGCACGAGCACATCCACACCTCAAAGCGCATTGCAAAAGCCATGTGCTTTTGTGCAAGAGAGCATCCACACTGCATGGACGCTCGTGCACAAGAAAGCTCTGATGGCCATTCTGTGAATGGCCATCAGAACACCTGTGCTTTTTCCCATACGGGTTTGTTGCACAAGAAACCCCTCTGAAGCGTCCACGCTTGCCTTCTTGCGCAATAGCTGTAGCAAAAAAGGAAGATATGCCTTGCAGAAGGAGGTTTACCTACAGCGGTAAAAGTCCTCTGTTCTGCTGTTTTACTTCTGATTTACTTGTGCAAAAGTGCATTTGAGGTGTTGACATGCCACAGGTTTTTGCACAAAAATGGCCATTTTTGCGCTAAAACCTTGCAGTGTAGACGTAGCCACAATGAACAGGGCTCGTCAAATAATACAATCTACTTTCCCATGGCGAGAAGATTGCAACCCAGAAGAGCTGGGTTCGGGTGATCTGCGCATGCGCAGAACGATCTGCGCATGCGCAGATCACCGGACAGCACGGCTGGTGAGCGGGGCTCACCACGGTTCGGCGAGCCCTGACAATAAAGATTGAGCCCTGGCTTCTTAAGGCCAGCAAATGCTGCAAAAAAGACAGAACTTTGGGATGGGAATCTACTTTATTATCTAGGAAATAGAACTATTAACAAGTTTAGGCCATAGTTCATGGTGTAATGTTTTCATTTGTATGTAACTATCATTGCAGTTATTCACACATTTCTATTTTCTTAGGAAAGTTTCCTTTTCTTTTCCTACAGCTGAATTCAATTGCTTTGTTTGATACAGGAGCAGCCGGTTATGGTAAAAGTGTGTTACCCTGTTCTTTTGGAAATGGAGCATCTGGGATTTCTCTGGGTATTCAGTGATCTTTGAAGAAACTTGGTAGGGCTAGGGCATATCTCTTGTCATCAGCAGGGCTGGGATAGCCCAGAGAAGAGTAGCTGACAGGCTGTTATGTTACAGAGCTAACACCCAGCTGGCATAGGCAAAGCTCCCACACACTGGAAGCGGGTGACAATAAGGTGACTCTCTGCCGCGAGCACTCCGAGATACCTCACAGTAACAGGACTACTTTATAGGGAGTGTGTGTGTAGGGGGTGTTAATGATTAATTCTAATTCTAGTGATTTGCAAATATGGAGTCCAAGCTTATAGTTACTCAGACGCAAAACTCACCAAATAGCTCCTCCCCAGCTCCATATGGGGATACTTTTGCAAGCTCCCGGTACCACTAAGTGGGCTAAGTGAGCCCTCAGACTCCCGTTAACAATTTCACTGCCATTGTGGGCTGTATATACTGCATCACAGCACTTCAGTATCAGCATTTGCAATTCTTGAGTCATTGAGCCCAATGAAACTTGTGTTCCTAACTCCCCAAGACACTTCTGAGACTGCCCCCAAGAGTTTAAGTGTGGGTAGGCACTAGGCACCACTACAAATCTCTTCCATGGTCTAATTTTTAGCCTCAGTCCAACAAAGCATTTAAGCATGCGAATAGTCCCTGCTGACTTCAGTAAAACTACTCCCAGGCTTAATGTTAAGTATGAGCTTCAGTGTTTTGCAGGATCAGGAACTAGGTCACTGGCTTCCTTAAAGGTTGCCTTTTCGTTCTGCTGTCAGTACGACAGTCAGCAAACAAAACTGTATTAAAATAAATGAGTCTCAAAATAAAAAAAGAACAACCCACATTCATTCAACATAGCATGTCATATATATTTGAAAGAAAAAAAAAAAAAAAAAAAAAAAAAGAGTAAAATGCTTTGGTAGGGACTACTAACTCCATTAGATAGATAAAGCTTATTTCTTCTGAAAAGAACTGAAACTCATTGTTTTGTTGCAAAGATGGCCCACGTGGCCTTACATTTGTTGATAAACAGTGTTTACATGAAGAAATGTATGTTATTGATGGTTCTCTTGACCTGTAAAGAACTTTTATAACGAATTCCAATTACTACACCATTCACCACACTGATAATATGTCCTGTCTTCTGAGTAGGTATAAGAGACAGGAGGAATCCTGACCAGCACCCGGTGACTAAGGAGTTAAACTCTGGTAGCTAGCAAAGGCGTGGGCCAGGAAACCAGGAGAACCAATCGAGACAGAGTGTTGAAATTTAAATTGGATAGAGATTCTTTGCCTGCTTTCTTTATGTGGGAGAGAAAAACTAGCAGTTGAGAGACACAGTGATTTAAACCCAGACAGGACTACTATGACTCCAAAGAATTTGGGGCTTAGGAGTGGACTGAACAAACAGAAAATTAGTAGGAAGGAAGGGGAAGAGTGAATCTAGTCACGTTCAAGGTAATTTTCTTTATTTTGTGGTTTGGTTTGAACTGCTCTGTGTGAGTCTATGTCTCCCCTCCCCATTTACTACCTTGCATTGTGGCCACAGACTTTTCTCTGTTTTAATTAGTTTTCTTTAGTTGCTCCATAACATATAGCACCCAAGAATACTTTATCAAGTTTATCTTTTGTTTTGCAATAAAAAAAATCACTTTTTAAAGGTGATTTCATTCTTGTGTCCTGGAAGGTCTGTCTGTGTGTATCTGCATGTCTCTGACTGAGGGGTCAGCTACAAGAGACTGCAATTTGTTTTTCTCTTTTCAAGCTGTGTGGGTGGGTTCAAGTATTCACTTGATGGTGACAGCAATTCTCCAAAATCTGGGGGCAAATTTTTTGGTGTCTGTAGAGGCAAGGTTTTTAAGATCTCTTGTGGGCCCTCACCTTCTGCACTCAGAGTGCCAGAGTGGGGAACAGGGCTGACAGCAGGACTGTAAGATGTGGGGAACTAGACCTAAATGAGGCCTTACGTTGACATGTTTTCAGTGATATTTAGACCCCACTGACGTGAAAATGCTTCTGCTTGAGTCAGAAATCATAAATCACGAAGTGGCCGTTTTCCGGATCTTGACAAATGCAGCTTCTCTCTTGGGAGAAAAGGAAATAGGCAGCGTGGCTGAGTGACCTTGATGCATTGAGTCAGTGTAGCAAGTCACAATTCAGTACTGCAAGATTGTGCTGCAGGGAAGATGGCGATGTTATGAAAGTCAGACAACAGGAAGAAGATTGCTAGAGGCATTAATATTACAATAAGACTTTGTGAGAGATGGGGAAATGGAACAAACAGAACAAGAGCCAGGGGAGGAGTAGAATCAGGAAAAAAATATGTAGACAGCCTCTCTACAACACTTACAGTCTTACAGGGAATGCAATTTCATCTTTTTTAAGCATTATAAAGGTTGTTAAAAGTTTATTCAGAACATTCTTGGAAGTCACGGTATGACGACAGTCAAAGTATCAAAGAGAAATGCATCATTAGTATTACACTTGTATGAATGCAGGATAAATTACTCTGAGCAGCTAAAATTATGAACACTAGAGGTAAAAAAAAAACAACTAATGATTTTAAAAGCCTCAAGAACTGTAAGAGCAAAGAACCTTAGTACAATAGAAGGGGAAAGCATTTTACTGTGTTGTCTTTTTTAAAAGTTAAAACCTGTGTTACTAGTTGTAAAAAAAAGTGCATTGTCATATGCATGAGATTGATTAAAGAATACTCACAGGCTATATTTGCTAACAAGTTGAGTGCAAAACTCAGTTTCTAGTCAACAGATGGAAATAATGATCTGAACCCATAGCATCTGCACCCTCCTGTAATTCCTAGTGCTTTATTTTTCCCAACGAATCAGTTTTTATGATTTTACCAGATAGAAGAAAAAAGTGGTTTGGCTATGACAGGCTGTCTTTTTCTGCACATAGGAATGAGCACATTTCCAGTTTATTATTCTCTACTCCTGTATTTGAGAATGAGAGTACAGGCAGTCCCTGGGTTACGCGTATCCGACTTACGAACGGGGCTTTTCTCGCCCCGGAGGACGCGGGTGGCAGGACCGCCCAAACGCGCCACGGTCCCACCGCCAGCATCCTCCGGGGTGAGAAAAGCTGCTCCGCGTCTCCCTGGTCTGCTGAGGGGGGGCTCCCCAGCAGACCAGGGAGACAAGGAGCAAAGCCGTGGAGGACCCGGGCAGCGGGACCGCCCAGATGCGCCGCGGTCCCGCCGCCCGCATCCTCCACAGCTTTGCTCCGCATTTCCCTGGTCTGCTGGGTCCTCCCAGCAGACCAGGGAAACGTGGAGCAAAGCCGCGGAGGACGTGGGCAGCGGGATCGCGGCCCGTCTCAGTCCCGCCCGCCCGCATCTCCCTGGTCTGCTGGAGGGAGGCTTTTCTCAGCAGACCAAGCTTTTCTCGCGGACGCCTGTGGTAGAGCAGCTGGAGCGCTGCCGGTTGGTCCCGCAGCGCTGCTCCTCGGTGCTACTGGACCAACCCGGCAGCACCCCAGCTGCTCTGCCCCAGGCGTTCCCAAGTCAGCCGCTGCTGAAACTGACCAGCGGCTGACTACAGTTTCAGCAGCAACTGACTTGGGGACACCTGCTCTGTCCCAGGCGTCCAGATTCAGCTGCTGTTGAAACTGATCAGCGGCTGATTCCAGGAAGCCCGGGGCAGAGAAACTCTGCCTCGGGCTTCCTGTAGTCAGCCACTGGTCAGTTTCATCAGCGGCTGAATCTGGACGCCAGTTCTGACTTACATACAAATTCAACTTAAGAACAAACCTACAGTCCCTATCTTGTACATAACCCGGGGACTGCCTGTATTCTCAATTAACATATGCATTTAAGTAAGTTGCTTTGCCTTTGATCATAGACTGAAGTTTCCTTACTCACAACAATATAACTAAGCAGACAGAATGATTCTAGCTGCTTTCAGTTGTGAATTGTAGTGGGTCCCAGCCCCAGTCTTTCACTGTGAACTCCAGTAGGGGTTCAACTTCTCTCTAAGCCCCTCCCCCCCAACTCACACACACATTCTATAAAAGTTCCAGGGTCCAGCAGGGGAAAGAAGAGGGAGAAGGAGGGGCACTGGGCACAGGTGTAGTTTGACTTCTATTTGGGGGAGGCAAGGACCAGCAGGGCTCTGCACAGTATGGTCCAGGTAAGGAATGAAACCTCCACTCCCTGACTCACCTCAGCAGGCTACTCTGGGAGGACACAACAACAAAAAATTATAACTGGAGGTGGTGGGGACTCCTAGTTCAAAAACTTTGTAAACCACCCAGGATGCAGGGAGAGGTGTAGCTCAGAGCGCGGGGTGACAGGAGAGCTCCCCCTAAGGTGGCTGCTCCCCAAGAACTGAGCCATCCCAGAGGTGGGTCACCTGCCAAGGTAGCTTTGATCAGCTGCATGAATAGTTGAAGTAGGCAGGGAGCTAAGGAACAGCCACAACCTGGAGCAGCACTGGATGGGGGAATGACACAGCTGCCTGCTCTATGGCACAGCCAGCCAGAGGTGCACCTGCCCCACACTACCTGGCTCTGGCTTCCCACTTACAACTTGGTTAGAGGTTAGGGCCTAAGGGGAACTGGGGAAAGAGGACTGGAGCTGCCCTGGGACTGCCCCATGCTAGGTAAGGCATTGCAGTTTGGGGGAGCAACACCCTTGTGCCCCTGCCCATAAGCCAGGCAGCAGCAGGACTCGGGTTCTGACCCTGAGCCCCAACATGTTTGCAGATGTCAGATGGGGGTGGCAACAGGACTCCCAGCTTTAGACCCTGTGGACCTGGGGCTGCCAACTTCTGCCCCATGCTACTGCTGGCTTCAGATGAGCACAAGAGCTCCTGGTTTCAGCCTGTGGGGAGTGGCCACTGGGTTTTTCGATTCTGCCCTGCACTGCAGCTGGCTTTGAGGGGCGGGGGGAGCACTTGGCATCAGCCAGGGGCCCTGAAACCTCCTAAAAAGGTCTCAGTGGTCCATGTAAAGAAACTGCTGAACTAAATAACTCTACAGTATTTTCCTCCTTGGAGACTTTATTTTGAGGTGATTCCTTTAGGCTAGGATTAACCTTGTACCTTCCAAGCAACTGTCTCTGTGGAGACATTTTGACTTCCCTGCTGTAGAGCATGGGTTCCCAAACTGGGGTGTGTGCCACCCTGGGGGAGGAGGGTGCGAGGCGACCCAGCCTCCCCCTGCCATCAAGTTTTGCTGCCCTGTTCAGTTCCTTTTTTTTTTTGCTCAACAAGTTTTGCTACTATTTGGGGGGGGGCATGAGAGTTTTTCAAAAATTAAAAAAGGGGGGTGTGATGCCAAAAACCCTGCTGTAGAGGCATTTTTTCCCCTCTCTTGTCAGTGAGAGGGTGAGTCAATCAGTTAGTGATCCCCGATTCAGATTCAATCTCCATCCTGATTTCCAGTGCAAAATGAGATAACTCTTACTTTCCTTGTACACAAACCTTTCAGGGTTTTCCAGTTAGTAATGAATTTGAAATGTGAGGCTTGGATTCAAATGCCGCAAAATTTCAAGGATGTTCAAACTCTGGGATATTTTGAAAGGGTCTTAAAGTATCGGTAGGAGAGTGGGGGAAGCACTTCCAATGTTTTGCTTAGATTCTGAGATGCCGGAGAAAAGTTTTGTTTTGTTTGTGTGTCCCAGAGACGGGAACACAAAACAAAAGAGGTCCCACACTGGAAATTAAGAGGAAACCAAGAAGGAGCAATAGGTCTAATTCTCCTTTGGTGTACACTGGCATGCAATCATAGAAACGTAGGGCTGGCAGGGCCTGCCAGAAGTCATTTAGTCCTTTCTCCACCTCCCCATGCTGAGACAGGATTTAAGCGTACTTAGACCATCCAGGACAGATGTTTATCTAATCTAGTCTTTAAAACTGCTGACTATGGGGATACCACAACCTCTTCAGGGTAATCTGTTCTAGTGCTTAACTATTCTTTCAATGTAAAAAGTTTTCCTAACATCAAATCTAAAGACAAGTCTACACTACAGACTTGAGTCTACCTAGCATAAATCAACTTACCAGGCACCCCAGTAATTACTGCAATGGTTCGTGCCCACACTGCCCTTTTGTCAGTAGTGCAAGTCCTCATCAGAAGTACTTCCACCAGCTGAAGAGGGGCAGCATTGGAGCACTGAAAGCACCAACTCCCAGCTCCCCACCAGAAGCAAGGCATCTGCCCAGGCTCCTGACTCCCTGCCAAGAGCTGGGCAGCCACACAGGCTCCCAGCAAGATCTCTGTGCTCAGAGCCTCATGTGAAGTTATTATGCAGATATAATAGGACATGTACATTGGTGGGACCATGACTATCAAATGTGCACGTACTTAAATAGGGCAACATAAGTTGCCTTCCTTTGACCTAACTCTGTAACGTAGATCAGGCCTAAAACTCCTTAACTAAAAACTGAGTCAGTTAGTTCTTATCCTACCTGCTGTGTAAATGAAGTATGGTTGAGCACTGTCCCCTTTCTAACATCTTTTCCATATTCAAAATAGTCTTAGTCTTCTTTAGTCTAAAAACATGCCCAATCATTTCAACCCTGGTCTTGATTTCCAAATCTTTTATCGGTGTTGTTGCTCTCCTCTGGATTTGCTCCAATTTGTCCACATCTTTCATCAAGTCTGATGCTCAAATCTGGACACTGTACTCCAGCTGAAGCTTACATGGTGCCAAATAGAGCAGAAAAATTACTTCCTTTGTCTTAGATAGAATACCCCTCTGAATTAAATTTGCCCTTTTCATAATAGTGACAGATTATGCATTCAGATTGATTTTGCAATCTACTATATTGCCCAAATTCTGTTCTGCAGTACTACTTCCTAGCTAGTTGTTCCCCATTTTGTATTTGGGCATTTGATTTTCCCTTCCCAATGTACTGGTTTGCACTTGTCTTTATTTAAATTCCATAATAGTGATTTCAGACTAATTCTCCAGTTTAATCAATATTTTCAATTCTAATCCTGTCCTCCAAAATGCTTTCAATCCCTTCCAGCTTGTCATCTTCTTTTATCCATCATCAAGGACATTAATCAAAATATTGACTCATACTGGACCAATAAACTAGAGAGAGTCACGGGGGATTGTGTCAAAGGCCTTACTAAAGTCAAGTCATAAACACAGCTACAATATATTGAAGTCAGTAGAGCTGCACTCATTTTACACTCACTAAAGAATAAGATCTGGTCCACTATCTTTCGCATACCTTGAGGAAAGTACAGGAATGTAGGCAGGGGTTGATTATTTTCCATTAAACAATGGAGAACAGTCCAATACCCAGTTCAGGACTACAAGATAAGATCAACCTACCAGCTTGTGGCCTGAGCCATGCCCTTATGCAAATGCAAGTTTCAAAATATTGTCAAGCATAATATCAAGCCAGCTAGACATTTTTCTTTTATGTAAATTTATGGAAATTCAAGTAATGTATTCTTTTCAGAATGAATAAATATTACCACTCAAACAGATAGCAAGAAGTCAGAAACTTATCTCTAGATTGTAAATTTCATATTTGAAAGTCTAAATTTTTGGAATGCAAACACAGCTCTATGCAGAAAATGGAGTTTTCTGACATCCTGGGTACATTTATAATGCACACAATTGTTTTATATGCTTTGATGTTTTAGAAACTGCACTGAACTACCACAAGCTCTGGCTTGTGGATAGATGCAGCATCCATCCATGCTAGCAAGAGATGCATCTGCTTATGAACTGCACGGGGCTCTATCATATAGTAAAACAGCAGAAGTCATTTTGGTTTTCATTTTAGAAAGTCCCCACTCCGGGCACGTTAGTAATACTGTGTCTCAGTTCAATTATTTATTTTTAAGCAACATAACTATTAAATCTGATCCTCTTCACATATTCAGATTAATGCCTTAAGGTTTATACCTAGAGGGTCCAATTCACCATTATTCTGCATTGTGTGTGGTAAACCAGTGCAAAGTGAATGCCAAATGGGCATTAAACACAAAGCCAAGAGAATGGTAGCATTGTACTTTCCATTGGCAGCAATGACCAAAGATGGCAGGGCAGTGGGGAAATGAGCGCACAATTCAGAGTACCCATTTCTACATATTTAATTACCTTGCATAAATCAGATGTCCATTCTCTGCGTGCACAGAATCTACATGTAAATGTTGAGGGCTGCTTGCACAAACTTCCAATTAAAAATTTTAGAGCATAGTTCACATTCCTTGCAAACTTGTTAACTTTTAAGCAAGTTAACTTTTACCAAAAACAAACAAAACAAACAAAAAAAAACCCCTGTAGCCTCTTTTGATGAGCTCTGTTTAAGAAGTAGTGTTCTCTGAATACTCCTGAAGTGTATTTAGGACAAAATGCTACATTTTTAGTTGTCTTGTGTGCAGGAAGCCTCCTGCTCTTACCACCCCACCTCCTCCCCACCCACTCAGCACATGCGCAAGACTCAGATCTAGCACACATTGAAAGCTTTACATATAATTCTACCAGTTAAAATCATGGTGCAGGAAAGGACTGGGCAAACAGATCTTTCACTTTGCTGGCAGGTTGAGGGGGAGACTATTCCAGTATTTTATACTAAGAGGATCAGCTTCAATAACACGTCTACACAGCCGTTATTTCGAAATAATTTTCCTAGCATCTACGCAAGCCAACCACTATCTTGAAATTAATTCAAAATAGCAGAGGGCTTATTTTGAAATTGGTAAACCTCATTCCATGAGGAATAACACCAATTTCAATTTCAAAATAAGCCTTGTGTAGATCCTTATTTCGAAATAGAGGGCCTCCAGCCCTTCCCAGGGTGTCCTGCTGGCCACAACTAAGAAAACTACTCTCCCTCCTCCCCTCCCCGGAGACCTTAAAGGGGTAGAATCTGTCCATCGTGCCTGTGTCAGCTCCAAGCCTGCCAGCCCAACAAACAGTCTGTCCTGCCCCTGACCCAGTGGTCCCAATATGAGCCAGCAAGCCACCAGCAGCCAGCCCTCCACCACTCCCCAAGAGCAGTCTGCCTGCTCCCAGGAGCCTGCCAGGGACCAGAAAAGGTGGGTGCTTTCTTGGTTCAGTGTGGCGATCATGGACCTCATTGAGGTTTTTGGGGAATCATCCAACATCCATGATCTCCGCACTAGATGGAGGAATGTGGCTGTCTATGGCAGGATAGCTTCCAGCATGTCCAGGAAAGGCCACATCTGCACCCAGGAGCAGGTGCAGATGAAAATAAAAGAGCTTTGGCAGGCATAGGCCAGGGCCACAGGGGGCAGCTCCCAACTAGGGCCACACACACCAAGCTGCCCCTATTTCAATGCCCTGGACTGCATCCTGGAGGGTGGAATGATCCATGCCCCCCAGGTGTTTCTCAATCCTGGGTCAGAGGACCCTGACCAGGGCATCGAGGAGGAGAGCCAGGAGCCACAGCAGACCAGACAAAGTGTGCTGAGCAGCCAGGACCCCCGGGCCACCCTAGCAGAACTGTCGCCAGTGTCATCTGAGGCCAGGGAGGCAACAACGCATGAGTGCCATCACTGTCAAACAAGCAGGGAAACCTGAGAACCAGCTGTCCAGGGAGGGTCCCTTTAAGCACAGGCCTCAGTTAGCCTTAGACAGCAGCCACACAAAGTAACTCCTGACCTGATGCGCAGCCAAAACTGGTTCCAGCCAGCCTTGAATACAATTCAGTGTCCACTGAATGTGGACGTGCTATTTCGAAATAGCCAAATGCTATAACTATTTCAAAATTGGATATTTTGAAATAACGCTGTAGTGTAGACGTGCCCAGAGAATGGAGCTCTGGAACAGGAATTTGAATCCAAGTTTCCTCCTTCCCTGCTGTATGCCCTAACCACTATACTATAAATTATAAAGGAGAGTAGTGCCTCCTCCCCTGTACGCCTCATGAAGCTAAGCAGCCCACCTCCACATGGGAAAAACTATTTGACAAGTCAGTGCCAAATTCACAAATACTTTCAGGCAAACTGAGTATTCTCACAGCACCCAGAACTATGTCCCCGTTTTGTCCTGTGCCTCCAGCAGGAATGACTCTTTCTTGTCTCTGTCACCAGCAGAAATGGGTCCAATAAGAGCTGTTACCTCACCTACCTTATCAGTCTCATATCCTGAGACCAACATAGCTACAACAATGCTGCAAACACTCACCTGTTCAAGGCATGGGCAAGCATCATGGCCGCCCCCAGCACTCCCTAAAGCATGCTGCCTGTGCGGCCTAGACAGGTACAATGCCCCAGGCATCTCTACTCCATTACTACGGCTCCTCAACCCACCCCAAATAGCAATAAGCCTTGGAGAACTGTCAGGTTACTCTCTGAAACTGATTTATCTTTTTAGTAGCAATTTCTTATTTCTCATTGCTAAGGCCTCATTTTAAGCCTATTTTATGAATGTTAAAATAGGTGATTTGGGATAGGTGTGGGGAGGGGGGGGGCTGTCACATTTTAGAGATTACCTAAAATCAAGACCCAAACTTCAGCTTGTCCAAAATTCAGATTGTTTGGATTCTTTAATCTGAGCCGGCCCCCATAGGAAGGCTGGCCTGAACTGTAGTGCTCCAGCAAGCTCACATCCAATGTCATTTAGAATCCGACATGACCTGACCAGCTGGATCCAGAAATGGGCCCACGGACTGGTATAGTAAACTCATAATTTGGGGGTTTTATCCAAGCCTTTGGATTCTAAAAGAGGCCTGGCATCTGTCTTGGATCCACAGGATCAGTATTATGCCCTGGCTTTGGAACAGTCCTTTGCAGGAATACCATTCGAGGCACCAAAGCCACAGGGGTCTCACAAGGGGCACTGAAACACGTAGGCCAGAACTGTCTGATGAAGTTATGCCAATACACACAGGCTGAGGGTCTGGCCCTGAGTATATTTAGAATGATAAGTCATTTTCCAGATGGAAAAAGATTGTCTGGGTCAACATTCCTTTCTGTATTAAAGCAAGTTCTTTCCAGGCCCGTGGGTGGGCTATTGCTGAGCATAATTGTAGCACTGAACTCACTAACTCATTACATTTTGATATCTTGAGTGAGTAAGGAACCACATTATTCCAGATTCTTTGCCATTATTAGCCATCTTCTTGAATTGTGTTTTACAGTTCATTCTGTGGAAAGGTTTTTTATTTAGGAAAATATACATTTATTTAAAAACCAAAAGAGGGAATAGATGAAGTCATTCCATTACAATGTCCAAATCTTTTCTCTTTTCTGCCCAGTCCCTCTCTTTTTCTGAAAGCCAGTCGCTGAATCCAGACAGCAAGCTATAAAAGATCCATTCCTCCTGGCAGAATATGGCTTTCCAGCAGACTGCAGAGACACTTGCATTTGAAGTTTTCAAGTTACTGCCTTAGGGTTTTCAGAGCTTGGGCTCCTAATAGGCTGCCTTAGATCTCTGGATGTCATTTTCCATCCATGTCACCTGTGAGTCTATAGAATCTGTGCATTTTATCTATGTAAGGATAAGATCCCCTCTTCTCCCTCCCACCCTTTGAATCAGTGTGCAAGCTTTCAATGTAAACTATTTTCCCTGTGATTTTGTTTTGTGATACCTGCTAGGCGAGATAAATATTTTTGAACCTATTTCTTAACAATAAAAAGATATTCTCTCACCCAGCTTGTGTCTCTAATCTCCTGGGATGAATATGTCTACAACAACAATTATTTTCTGTGGCTGCTTGAATATATATGAATGTTATCCACGGACAGACAGATCCTGCTAAGTGCTAAAATTAAAATCTGCAGTCAGGCCCAGATCAGCACTCCAGATCTGAGTACTCCTGTTCTACTCCATCTCTATAAAGTTCTGAACCCAAGGAGATTCAATCCCAGAAAAAAAAAAAAAAAACTTAATTTCCAGTATTTGGAGAGGGAATTATACTCCACATAACCTACCTCCATAATAGAGGGGAGCATATAAACCCGCTAGCATATTATAAACCACCTCTTTAAAAAAAAAAAAAAAAAAAGAGTAAATACTGAATGTTCTAAAATAGTAGGAATTAAGAGGATACTGACACACTACTCATGTTTCCAAAAATGTATCTGTCCCTAACACACACACAAAGATTTACAGGCTGTTATAAATAAGTACAAATAGTTTCAGTTTATTAAAATTCCTCCTCTTTGACCAGCTGCTTTTTTAAAAAACTGTAGTTAGTAATTTTTCTAGACAAGACACAGGTGGAAGCTAGACTTTGAGATGAGATCTGTTTGCAATCCAACATCCAGGCTATGTTGCAGGCTTGCACCCACCCACTCTTGCGCAAGTAAATTTATAGTACGGCGTGATAAGAGAGGGCTCCTTGCACAAGAGTTACTCTTTTTTCTCAGGTGTAAGCCCTCTTGCTCAGGAGCTCTTGTGCAAGACGGCAGTGTGGATGCTCGGCAGGGATTTCTTGCTCAAGAAACCCCTAAAATGGCTAAAATGGCCATCAGAGCTTTCTTGCACAAGAGAGCGTCCACACTGCCATGGGAGCTCCTGCGCAAATGCACAGCGTGCACATGGCAGTGTGGACATTTTCTTGCACAAGAACCCTTGCACAAGGTGTTCTTGTGCAAGAAGCCGCCAGTTTAGACATAGCCCCATTGTTGGTAGAATGACCACAGGCTAGAAGACTGAGTCAGTACTGAGCAGTATGATATATTGGCATGTCTCTGATGGTCAGAGTAGTATCCCACAGGTGGAAGTTAATCAATTCTATTCTATTTTATCAGGGCGGGGGGGGGGGGGGGGGGGGGGGGGGGGGGGGGGAAGGAAATCAATTATGTCTACTCAATAATAACTTAAAAGGATTTTTGCATCTCTCAAGCAGATTACCTGGTCTAATACATAGTAGTTTGATGTAATCAACTTTGACACAAATATATGTTTTTGTTAGACATTTAGAGAGACAGATTTGAAAACAACAAATATAGGCTAGAAGGCCTTTATATATGCCACATAGTAGTCAGAAATATTAGCAATTTTTTGATAGTATAGTAAAAACAAGGAAAATTCTGTCCAATTTTCATTTGAAGCTAAAACTGAAAGGCATTTTTTATTTTTCAGGCAGAAGTGTCACAAAATGGATGCACCTAACATATACAAAATAAAATCCTGTTAAAACCTTGAGGGTATATATTTACTTTACTTTGGATTTCATATATTTGCAAAAATAAAATATTGTTAAGAGCATTTTTCTTAAAGCTGTCAAAGAAATAACTTAGGTTCTATAACAAATGTGCAGATGATGAACAGCATCATAAAATCAAATTGTCCTGTGGCATCTTAAAGGCTAATAAAAATATATATAGTATCATGACCCTTTGTGGGCAAAACCCACTTCTTCCGGTGAGTTTGAGTGGGTTTTGCCCACAAAAGCTCAGGATACTATCTACGTTTTTGTTAATCTCTAAAATGCCACAGGAAAACTCGTTTTTAAAGTTACAGACTAACACAGCTACTCCTATGAGACTTTTTGAACAGCATTATGCCAGCTTTAAGCAAGCATCTACTTAAACTAACAGCCCACTACCATAAGGTTTGGCCGGGCTTGCTTCCTGTTGCTTCAGATTTTTTTTTAGTAGCACAATTGTAATAAAATGTCAAAAACATACAAGGAAGGATAGTCATAAATAATATTAAGGGACTGATCTATTCCTGACTCCGTAACACTTTCCTTGTGACCATGGGGAGGCGAGACGTGGATTTTTCATAATCTACAGCACTGCAGGTGCCCAGTGAGAGGCACTATAGTCAGAATTTTCAGAACTGCTGAGCACAATCTCTTTCCCTCCACCCCCCTCCATCAACTTCAAACATCAGTATTGTACATTAAATCTCTCACTGATGGTTTAAATAATGCCCTCCAAAATGAAGTCTACAACAACCTTAATCTCATCCACTACTTCAATATGCTTACATTAAACTATAAGATATATCAATTAAGTAATTATAAGGGAGGACTAGAAATGTTTTCCTGCATCACTAGGATACCACCCCTTAGTTGCAACCCAAAATGGGTTTTAACATATATTCCTTACTCCCTTTTGAAGAAGAAATATAAAAGGCTGCCAGCCCTTACCTGGGTCTCCTTTTCCTATGGCAGTTTGTGAAGGACTCCATATCCTGGCATACACAATATCAACCTCCCACATCACACTGCAGCCTCTTCACTTTCTCTTTCTGACTTCTGGCTATGTACACACTTCCCAGCATTTTCTGTTTCCCACTGATTCTTCCAACTACTTCTCAGGCCACCTCACCACATTTCTCTTCTTCCTTCCTCCAAACTCACCAATGTACTGCCTCAGAGCTGCCAAGGTTTGCACAGCTGAAAGCACTGCATTTGATGCCAAATTATTTAATGAGCTAATGTTCCCTTTTGCTGAGAGTTGGTAGCAGAGATCTCTGTGGAGGTCTGCTAGAGGTCTGTCTGGGAAACAAAGGGAATATTCTGTGGCCTGGCTGAGGGAAAGTGGTGCAATTATTGAGGCCCTGGGGCCCCTCACATTGCTTCTTCCCTTCCCTACTACGGCTTTATTCAGATCCAGCAGAGATTGCAGCCTGAGGGGAGGTTGATGGGCCATCCTGCTGCCCCCTAGCCAGTCTCCTCAGTGGCAGACCTTTAGGTGCTGGTGAGAGGAACAGTAGCAGCTGATAGCAGCCTGGTGGGATAGGTGACATTCAACCTGAACTTTACAAAATTGTGGGAGGGCTGCCAAATGCTCAACAGGGTTCTTCCCCAAACCCTCATTTCCTTCTTTCCTGACTAGCTCTAGAGTGGACTATAGCCTCTCCCCCAGTTTCCCTCCTGGTTGCCCACATCACCCTCTCCTATGCTTTTCTTCGCCTGTGTGTCCTATTGCTATGCCACCACATGTGGCTAGCCCTGCTGTCCCAGCTTCTCTCACTTTCCAAACACTCAGGCTGTGCATACATTGGCGCAATCTTGCGCAAAAGTGGCCGCTCTTGAGCAAAAACTTGTTGCCTGTCTACACTGGCCACATGTTCTTGCACAAGTAAACTGACGTTCTAATGTATGAAATCAGGGCTTCTTGTGCAAGAACTCTGACGCTCCCGCTCAGGAATATGCCCTTTTGCGCAACTGTTCTTGCACAAGAGGCCAGTGTAGACAGGCAATGTGAATTTCATGCATAAGAAAGCCCTATGGTTAAAATGGCCATCAGAGCTTTCTTGCGCAAGAGAGCTTCTACACTGGCATGGATGCTCTGTGTAGATGCTCTCTTCTGGAAGAGTTATTACAGAAGAACTCTTCTGCAAAAGAGTTTTTGCATGAGAATGCGCCAGTGTAGACGCAGCTTCAGGGCCAGCAAGTGAGGAACCTAAGCAAAGAATTGTTTAACAAGCTGCAGACTCCTGCAAATCCACAATAGGCCTGGCAGGCCAGAAAGAGCCTTGCAGTTTATAGAGGGTAGGTGGGCTCAGAGAGGCTGCTCAACTCTACTGTTTCTAACTCTTTTTCTCAGGCAGACAGAAATTAGGGAGGAGAGGTGGAGAGGGAAAGGTAATGTTATCACTAGAGTTTGGGGGGTGAGGGGCACCCTGCCCTGTAATTACACACATACGTGATGCATGATCCCTTCATTGTCCCTTTTGTGAATTATGAGGGTGGAAGGGAAATTGTTCATTTCTACCACAGGTGACTTCAGAAATGGTTCCGGCATGGGTCAGTCACTGGAGTATCTGGCCTGAATTGGAGGGCGGGGCAGATGGCCAAGTGGTCTGTTCCCACGCTGGTGTTTGGAAGACTGGTAGTAAAAGAAAACATTGCATGCTAACTAGCAGCAGATGACACATTAGAATTTCAAACATGCCTGGTCACACTAGCTCAGAATTGAGCCATTTTTTTTATAATTATGTATCTAGGTTTTTATACAAAGCTCTTCAGCATTGTTACCAAGTGCCACAAAAAAGAATTTCCTACAAAAGAAAAATAAATAAAATTCTTTAATAACAAATACTGGCCTAAATCACCAGGGCACGATAGGTCATTTGTGAAGCAGAAGTTTGTATTTTATATATCTTGGTGATGGCTAACACAATAACAGCAACAAGAATATTTCTGTGCGAAATAAATCAAATGGGAAGGGTGTGAGAAGAAAGAGTCTTATTACTGCTGGGGAAAATGTGTCTAAAACTGTCTTTTAAAAGTCACTTCATTGTCAAACATGGTGCGATTTGAATGTAGGGAGAGGGAAAGCAAGTCATATTCCTTAGGGACATTGAGGTAGAAAGAATAAATATAAACAGAGGTTTGATACAAACGTATGAAAAGCTGCTTAACTTGCCTTAAAGGTAACTTCTGCTTTTAACTGCATGACCATCAAGTGTACTCATCATCTTCTGACAGTTTTACACACATGAGTAAAAAAACAATTGATTTCACATCTACTGTAATATTATTTTTCCTTTGTATTTCTTTCTAATGATGAATCAAATAAGCTTGAATATTTAAAAGTGAAAACTGTCAATTAATGGTTTCCAAAAAAGTTATAGAATGAGGATTATTTACTACTATTTATTAGGTGTTTTGCAATAGTGACCAAGAGCAATAGCAACGCAATAGCCCAATCATGGACAAGGATGCCCTTGTGCAAGGAGCTGCACAAACACAGCACAAAAAGATAGTCCCTTCCCAAACGAGCTTACAAACTAAGTATAAGACAAGAGATGATAGGTAGAAATTGACTGGGGCCAATATTTTTTTAAAAAAGGAAATTATTATTTTTTCAAGCAGTTAGAGGCGGAGGTAGCAAAATTTATCAGATTTTTTGGGCTGCCTTTTTTGCCCATTTTTAATAATAAAACCATTGACTTGGTGACTGCTGACATTTTTAAATGATGTCTTCTGTGTAAATATGCTACCTTGGCAAGTGGTCTTGTCATAGATCAATGAGCTTCTGAGGTAAAGGTGTCACAGACCATAAAGGGAACATAAGAGTGGCCATACTAGCTAAGACCAAAGGCCCATCTAGCCCGGTATCCTGTCTTCCAAAAGTGGCCAATGCCAGGTGCCTCAGAGGAAATGAGCAGAACAGGCAATCATCAAGTGATTTCTCCGTAAATAACTTTTATTTATTTACTTTCACCACGCGAGTCATGATTTTATAGACCTAAATCTTATCCCCTCTTAATCTTCACTTTTTTAAAGATGAAAAGTCCCAGTCTTATTAATCTCTCCTCACATGGCAGCTGTTCCATACCCATAATCATTTTTATGAACTTTTCGGAACTTTTTCCAATGCCAGGATATCTTTTTTGAGATCAGATGTTCACATCTGCACGCAGTGGTCAAGGTGTGGGTGTATCATGGATTTATATAGAGGCAATAAGATTTTCTGTCTGATTCTCTGTTCCTAACATTCTGTTTTTGCTTTTTTGACTGTTACTGCACATTCAGTGGATGTTTTCAGAGAAGTGTCCCCAATGACTCCAACATCTCTCTCTTGCATTGTAACAGCTAATTTAGACCCCATCATTTTATACGTATCGTTGGGATTGTATTTTCCAATGTGCATTATATATTGCATTTATCAACATTAAAGTTCATCTGCCATGAGGAAGTTGGTCATAAGACTTATAGGAATACTTATTTGCTTTTCTTTAACTTCCCCCCTCCCATTTTGAAACTAGTTTGTTGTACAAAAGCATTATTTTCTGCTTTGCTGTTACAATACACGGTACAAAAAATTTCCAACCTGGAAATAAAACAAAAATTGTGTGCATTTTCTAATAAACCTCCTCTTAGGTGTTTAGAGATTACACAAGATATATTCCTGGATGGAAGCTACGTTAATGTGCAAATGAAAAGGTTAATTCCTTAAGATCACTTTAATAAAAAAAAAAAGCAAAGCAGGGTACAGGTATCCAATAATTTCAATAAAAATGATAAATCTTCCAGTAAATTGTCAAAATCATGTTTTTCTTATTCACAGTAAGATTTCTGCAGCCATACCATATTGAAATGTGTCCTGATGGATGTCACAAATTGCAAATATTTGTGCCAGGGTCAATATTTGTTCCAGAGGCTTTTTGACGTTGATGTAGTCAGTCCTGTTACTGACTCAGTCCAGTATATCCCTTTCACCAATGTTCTTTGTAAGATGTGCACTTGGGCAGCCACACAGGAGAGATTAAAATGCTGCCAAGCTGATTAGCAGAGCGCCCACAGCCAGCAGCATGTGTTTCTACTAGTGGTACACATCCATACATGCCATGGTGCACATAACAAAATTTATTCAGCACACTCATTCAGAAAAATATTAGCGAGAATATTGCCTTTGACCTCAGTGGGTAGTAGTTCTTTTCTAAGTCAAAAAAGAACCAAGCTTAAGCACACGGATTCTAAGTGCCATGCTTTTGGGGTAAAATCCTGCTCTACCTGAAGTCAGTGGGATATGGACCATTGACTACAGTTAGGTCAAAATTTCACCCACTGTCTTTACAATGAGGAAATACTATTGCAAGTGAGATGTGTTATTGTGTAAAATCCCATGACACTTTTTCACATTAATAAGCATGTTGGCCCTATTTCCTAATTAAATTCACACTCTCTTAATCAGTGCTCCCTGATAGCTGTGCAGTTGGGTGGCCACCCAGGAGAAATTCAAATGCCACCCAGATCATTAGCAGAGCACCCAGAGCTAGCAGCATGTATAGGTCCAATCTTCTGCACCTCCAGCCCTGCACAGGCACATTGTGCTCGTGAACACGGTAAAGCAGCTGCATTCCACCCTGGAGATGTCTGATTTCACCATTGTGGGAAATTATTTATCATTCACATAGTGCAGGGGTTCCCCAACTTTTTGACACGGGGACCAGTAAATCCATTCACGAACTTTTGGAGGACCAGTAATGTTCATTTGCATATTCATTAATCAAATTATGAATATTCAAATAAGTTGTTTCTGTTCCTCCCAAATCTCCCAGTGCCAGCTTTAGCAAAGCTTTTGATATGGTCACCTACAATATTCTTGCCAGCAAGTTAAGGAATATGGATTGGATAAATGGGCTGTAAGACAGACAGAAAGCTGGTTAGACCAGGGTTTCCTAGACTTTTTACTTTAATTGGAACCCTTTTTTTTCAGTTCTGCTTTTTGCAGCCCAAAAATATAAACACATGAAAAACAAACGAAGAAAATACCAGACATATAACACGTCTGGTATTTTCTCAGTAGGTAAGTTGTATTATTACTAGATGTATCAGTTTGTAGTTTCAAACTGCCTGGCTGGTAAATGTGCTCAGGCTGCATGAGTGTGTCTACCAGCCAGCCAGTTCGCAACTACTCGAGGGGTTTGTGTGTGTGGGGGGGGGGGGGGGGGGAACGACAGTAGAATCCCTGTGCCAGACTAACTCGTGCTTTGTGGGTGGGGGGGAGAGGGGAACGGGGTCGGGTCAGTCCCACTCCCTGCAGGCCGATTAATTCCTCCCCCCTGCTCCCCTTGCTGCGCCTCTGGCCAGCCCCACTTCCCCCAACCCCCTCCCGGGCAGCCAGGTCTCCCCAGCTTTTCCTCCCAATCTCCCTTGGCCAGCCCCGCTGCCTGCATCCAGCCCTCCTTCCAGGGGCCACTTCTCCCACCCCGCCCACATCTTCCCCGGCCAGCTCCCTGCCCCCAACCTCGTACCCCCCCGGCAGCCCTGCTTCCACCGGCCCCTCAATATCCCCAGCCTGCCCTGATTCCCCCGTCCAGTTCTGCTTCCGGTGGCCAGCTCTCCCCTCCTCCTCACCCCAGAATCCCCTGGCACCTGCACCTTCCCTTAGCCCTGCACCCTCCTGGTGCCTCCTTTTCCCCTAATACCCACCCCCTCACCAGTCTCTGTCCCATTCCCCTTCTGCTCCTCTGTGTCCTCACACACAATTTGTTCCATCCTGACTTTCCTCATGCCCCCCCTTCTTACAAGCCTTCTCCCAGCACCTCCCCCTCGAGCCCCCAGTGCCCTTCCCCTCTCCTCTCCTCTCCCAGCATCACCCTGTCCCCCCTCCCACTGACACCTCCCCTCCTGCCCTTCCCCTCATGGTCTGCGCTTGGCCCCCTGGCCTTTGTCTCTCTTTCCCGCACCCCTGTCCCTTGGTGCCTTCCCCTCCCAACCCCCTTCTCCTTCCACCCCTTTCCCCACCCCCTCTCCTCTCCTCACCGCCACACGAGCCGGTTCCCACCTTCTCTTTCACACTCAGGCCCCGGAGGCTGAACCCGGATCCAGCCAGGCCCCGCCACATGCCTCGCACAAGTTTCGAAACCCCGGGCCATGACATCACGTCCTCCCCGCCCACGTGCAACGCCGCGCATGGGCGGCAGGCGGCGAGGAGGAGCCGCACGCGGCAGAGACATCCGGGGCCGAGGGGACGCTCTGTGGGTGGGGGCGGAGAGGACGCGCGGGGGCGGGGTCCGCTCCAGGCAGAGCCGGGGAGAGACCCCGCTCCACATAGCGCTGGAGCAGGGCCCAGCTCTTAACTCGCCAGCACTTCCGGGTGCAGGGGCGCGGGGCCCGATTCGACCAGATGGGTCAATCAGCCTAAGGGCCAGCAGTCACCAGGCACGCTGAGGACCGGTAGCGGGCCGTGGACCATAGTTTGGGAAACGCTGACATAGTGTAATAAAAGTCTCTTCATTACTTGCCAAATTATAAAAAGAAGCTGTACATACATATATCTCCGGCCCTCCTGGCCCAAAGACCTTATGGTCTAAGAGGCCAAACGACACCAAAAATTGACATGAGATCATAACTGGATTTTCAGACCGTGTATGAAGGAAGGAGAGGAAGTACATTAATTGAAGTACATTAATTAGAACACTATGCCAAGCCAAAGGGACTGAAAGGAGACCGAAGGAGCATGTCCCTTCTGCATTTGATAGTCTTCATTCTGTTTTATACTGTGGTTTCTGCTTTGTTACATGCATCCTTTTTAAGGCCTTGTTATGGTGCCAGAGTAAAGAGGCCATCTTAATGGAAAAGGGAAGCAGGCCCAGCTGGACCTCCGACCTTGGGAAGGGGAAAGGGGGGGGGGGCATTTGCCCCAGGGCCTTGCAGTTAAAAAGAGTGTGGGGCTCCAAGCGACTGCCACCATTGCTACTGTGGCAGCTGCAGCAGCCAGAGCCCCAGCCCCTTTAAATTGCCACTGGAGCCCCATGTGGTGTGGTTGGGGTGGCACAACACGATCCATGTGGCACTGAGAGACCCTAGCCTACCTTTTCCTTCTGACGGGCTCAGAGCCAAGCCTCTCCCACCTAGCCCAGGGCCCAATGAAGTCTGTCACCACCCTTGAGGCCCAGTAAGTATATTTCATGGTCCTTTTTTAGGGAAGGAGGGAATGGTATGCAAATATAATGATTTATAAATAGATGAAAATCTTTACCTTAGAGCAGTGTTTCCCAATTGGTGCTCCCCGGAACCCTGGGGTTCCGCGGAGCAAAACGAGGGGTTCCGCAAAGAGCCAGTGCTCCCCCGCTCCCTCTGAAAAAGAGAGAGAGAGAGAGAGAGACGGCTAGCCAGCAGAGGCGTGGGCGGCGAGTTGTGTGGGCTTGTGGTGCCCATGCTCCCACAATATTTGGAGCTGGAGCTGGAGCAGGTCCCGACCCTCCCCCGCGTGTGCACGTCCTCCCAGCCCGGCCCCAGTGCGTCTCTCCCCCATCCCCGGACCCATCCCTGCCGTACGCAACCTTCCCTGAGCTCCCCCTGGCTGGCTGCTCCTGCCCTGCACAGCATGCTCAAACCAGTGGGTGGAGAGACGCCCAGACGTGACATAACGTCACAGCCCGGGATTTTAAACTTGCTGGGCGCTGTGTTGCGCCGCATGGCTGAGTTGCGGGTTCGGAGTCCGGGGACAGAGCACAGACTCCGGACCCACAAAGTGGAAGGCAGAAGGTGAGGGAGAGGGGGAGGGGGAGCGGCTTGTGCAGAGGGAAAGGGGAAGGGCTGGGAGAGGAAGGTGCTTGTGCAAGAGGCGGAGGGGAAGGGGAAGGCACCAAAGGGACAGGGGTGGAGGAGAGACAAATGGCAGGGGGCCAAGCGCAGACAATGAGGAAAAGGGCAGGAGGAGAGGTGTCAGTGGGAGGGGGACAGGGTGATGCTGGGAGGGGAGAGGGTAAGGGCATTGGGGGCTAGAGGGGTGAAGGGAGGTGCTGGGAGAAGGCTTGAAAGAAGGGGTGGGCATGAGGAAGGCTGGGATGGAGCAAGTCGTGAGAGGGCACAAGGGCATGAGGGGAATGGGGGCAGAGGGTGGTGAGGCATCAGGGAAAAATGGAGCAAAGGGGGCAGGGGAAGTGAGGAAAGGGGGAGGCACTAGGAGGGTGCAGGGGTAAGAGAAGGTGCAGGTGCCAGGGGATTCTGGGCAGTGGAGGGAGGGACCACCATCAGAGGAGAGACGCAGGGCAGGTTTGTAGAGGGAGGTGTTAGACGAGGGGATGAGGAGGGGTAGCTCACATGATCAGAGTGGGGCTACTGGAGAAGTGGGCACAGGGAGGAGAGAAGGGCTGGTGGAGGGGGGCAGGTTGCAGGTGGGCTGAGGACAGTGAGAAGAGCAGGAGTCAGGACAGCAGAGGAGGGTGAGGAGTCGGGGGGCAGCAGGCACCAGGGAAGCTGACATGGCAGCAGAGGGAAAAGGTAGAGGTTTAAAAATATTTATTAATAACTTGGGTGGCACATCCAAACAAGCCACATGAACTCAATACTGGTGCACAATACAAAATTCATTTTGCTCATGTGAGGAAACTCTTAGGCTATGTCTACACTGGTTGTTTCTTGTGCAAGAACATCTTGTGCAAGTGTTCTTGTGCAAGAACAAATCCACTCTTCCATGTGCGAGCTGTGCTTTTGCACAAGAGCATCTATGGCAGTGTGGACACTCTCTTGCCCAAGAAAGTGCCGATGGCCATTTTAGCCATAGGGCTTTCTTGCTCAAGAAGTTCATGTTGCCTATCTACACTGGCCTCTTGTGCAAGAATAGTTGCTCAAAAGGGCTTATTCCTGAGTGGGAGCATCGTAGTTCTTGTGGAAGAAGCCCTGATTTCATACATGAGAACGTTAGTGTACTTGCGCAAGAACACACGGCCAGTGTAGACAGGCAGCAAGAGCAGCCGCTTTGGCGCAAGATCGTGCCAGTGTAGACACAGCCAAGGGGAGGGAGGAAGGCAGGGGCAGGGAATCAGCACTGGCTCAGCATGTCTACATGGTTTGGGGGAAGGTGCAGGAAAATTGAGCTCAGCTGGGTTGCAGAGTGGGGAGGTCTGGGGAGCTGGTCTGTGGGGTGGGGTGGGGTGGGGTGGGGTGTGTGTGTGTGTGTGTGTGTGGAGCTCAGAGCTCAGTTTGACTGCAGGAGGAGGGAGGTGCCGGGAACCCGGGCTAGACTCAAGGGGAGGGAGGGACAGGGAATCAGCTCTTGGCTCAGCAGTTTTGTGGGGCTTGGAGGAGGTGCAGGGAAACGGGGATCAGCTGTGCTGTGGGGGGAGGCATGCAGGGAACCAGTGCAGGGCTCAGCTGGGCTGTGAGGGGCTGCAGGGAACTGGTGCTGCACTCCCTTGGATTGTAAGGGATGGTTTTGGGGGAAGTGCAGGGAACCAGCAGGGGTGGGCAGCTTAGTTCGGTTGCAAGGGATAGAGGTGAGCCTAGTGGGGAAGGGGGGGGGGGGGGAACCAGGAGCCCTGAAATGATCTCCCTTGGTCCAAAAATTCCTCATCTGGGACCAGTCAGGTCTAGAGGGTGCCAGATCAGGGAGGTCCAATTCCTACCCAAGTCCCCTCCCCGCACCCTCCCTTGTAGCCAGACACCCTACATCCAGCCTGCTTCTGCACCCTACCTACCACCCAGACCTTGTCCCCTTCTGCCCCCCAGCTCCCTCCCAGATCTTGCACCTCATCCCTATCCCACTCCTTGGCAGCCCTGCCACCCACCCTAGCACCGCCCTGGCCCCAGCACCTTGCCTCACACCCCAGGACTCAGCACCGCCCTGGCCCTGTCCCCAGCTCCAGCCCCAGCATTCTGCCATCCACGCTAGCACGCAGCAGCACCCTGTTCCTTGTCCCAGCACCCTGCCAGTCACCCTAGTACCCAGCAGGACCATGTCCCTGACCCCAGCACCCTGCCACCTGCCTGTCCCAGCACCTTGCCCCAGCACCCTGCCACCTGAGCCAGCATCCTTCCACCCAGCAGCACCCTCTCCCCAGCCCCAGCACCCACTAGCACTCTGTCCCCTACCCCCACCAGCACATTTGGGACCACATTAGTGAGACTTGGGGGTTTTTGGAGGAGCTTTTTTTGGTTTTTTGCATCTCACTTGTGTGGCCCCAACTGACTTTTCTGTGGGTCAGTGACCTTTGACTCAAAACAGGTTCCTCACCCCTCTCATATATAAAGACAATGCTAAAACCTTTTGAGTTTGACATAATATTTTATTTAAAAATGAAGCCTGGCCAACAAGCCCCCAATTGGGACCAAACCCCCATTTCACTGCAGCATCATAACACTCCTGCACCACCTGACCCCAAATCTGAGCCTATCATACACTGGAACCCCCTGTCCTGAGCCTCTTACATCCCCACACTCCTGCATCCCCACATCCTCAGTCTTCTGCCACAACACTCCTCCACCATCCACACATAACAAATCTGTGTCCTGAGCCCATCATACTCACAAACTTCTTGCCCTGAGTCCCTCACATATCCAGCCCAAACTCCTGCACCCTCACATTCACAAGCCCTGGCTTGCTCAGCACCCCAACCTTCCACCTGAACCCAACACTCCCCAGCCTAGAGCCCTCTCCCTGAGTCAACAGCCCCTTCTCCTGCATCTAAATTCCCTCCCAGAGCTTGTACTTCTCACCCCTTCCCACACCCAAATCCCTCATTCTCACCCCACATCTCACTCACTAGGTTGAGACAGGTATAAGGGCTGGGGATAGCAAGTGATGGAGAGGAGGGGAACAGAGCGGATGAGGCCTCACAGAAGGGAGATGAGGGGTCCCTTTCTCCTCCCCCCCCTTTTTTTGCTTGACAAACCTAGGGGTTCCTTGAAATTTTGAAAAGCTGAAAAGGGTTCCTCAGCCAAATAAAATTGGGAAACACTGCCTTAGAGGCCTGGAAAGGAAAGAAGGAATGTGTAGGTATGTGGTGGAGTATCATGGGCAGAAATGAGGCAAAGCACAGATAAAAGCATCTATCCTTGTAGGAGGTAAATGAATAGATTTGTATTATTCTGTTAGGTCTGTTCCATGTTTCTGCATCACATTTAGTGCCCAACTCACTTTTTCAAACTAACTATGAAGTAGGTCAGATTCACTTTGGCTTTTATTGCAGATGTTTATCTTTCAGACACTGTCTCATCTTCACCTTATCAGACCTCACAAAGCAGTAAAACAGCAAGTTATGCAGCTGGCTATGGGGAGTACTGTATTGGGAAGCATTCCTTCACCCCTTGCCCAACAGGAGCCATTGTTAAAGATATTTTCAAGCCAAACATGATTAGAAATGATTGACTGACTCCCTGTCATCATATCATTCAGTTGCTCCTGATTTAGTACTTAGGCAGCCTGCTGTGTATAATAAGGATAGTTAGACTGAGTGCAGGATTGACAAAACATACTTTCTTTTCCCTTCACTGAGTAGTTTTCCTTTTAAACTCTCCTAAAACTGTAAAACTGAAGCGTACTGGCACAAGTTTGCACATTCTATCTTTGCTTGTGTTGCTTCATGGGCCACCTACATTTGAAACAGCATTGCCTACTGTACATAGGAAAAAGAATTCATGTGAACTTTTCAGAAGAACATAATGCAGTAATATGCTGTCCACTTGGAACTAGACAGTTGATCTTAGCTTCTTGGTGACAAGACTAACATCAGCCTCTGGGTCAAACCCCGGCAAAGCACCGAGCTGAAAAGACTAGTGAAGAATTTTGCAGGGACAGAAAACAGCTACAAACTCCCCTCCCCACATCAGGAGACCTACACAGACTACAATCATCATCATCAGCCTCCAACTAACCACCGACAGCAACTTAAAGCTGTCGTCACACCTTTCCTGGCACAACAACCCAAGGAGGACAGGTGGTGGCATACAATGTGAGATTAATCCCTCCTGGGGCAAAGCAGCCAGGCTGACACAGTGAGAGGCTATTTATGCCAATCTGCAATTGCTTGGGGCATTCCACTGCACAAACCAAATCCTCTATCATTTGTTTAGCAACACTCTTCTTCCAATCTAGACCGTAACCCATGGAAGCCATTCTAATGCTTTGTCTACACGTAACAGTTTAAAGCTCAGCAACAGCAGTGCTTTAAACTGAAAGTGCAGACAGCACAAGCACTAGGAAAGAGCCCTCCCTGTGCCCTGGGTAAGCCACCTCTGCGAGGGGAGTAGCTAACAGATCTGGGAGTGCAGTTCCCACCACTTTAGCTTGGTTCACTCTGGTGCTCTACAGCAGTGTAACTTTGTTGAGCTCAGAGGAGTGTTTTTTCACACCCTAAAGCAATCAACTTGAGAGCATGTTGTTTTCTCTATCTGGACAGCGGGGTCAGTCATGAGCTAGAGCATAAAGAGCATCCATATCTGCATGGCAGCTGGTCATCCTTTGTCCTGAACTCACCCATGCTGGAGTCTGGCTAAGCACACTAGCTACGTCTACACTGGCATGATTTTCCGGAAATGCTTTTAACGGAAAAGTTTTCCGTTAAAAGCATTTTCGGAACAGAGCGTCTAGATTGGTAGGACGCTTTTCCGCAAAAGCACGTTTTGCGGAAAAGCGTCTGTGGCCAATCTAGACATGCTTTTGCGCAAAAAAGCCCCGATCGTCATTTTCGCGATCGGGGCTTTTTTGCGTAAAACAAATCTCAGCTGTCTACACTGGCTCTTTTGTGCAAAAGTTTTGCGCAAAAGGGACTTTTGCCCTAATGGGAGCAGCATAGTATTTCCGCAAAAAGCACTGATTTCTTACAGTAGGAAGTCAGTGCTTTTGCGGAAATTCAAGTGGCCAGTGTAGACAGCTGGCAAGTTTTTCCGGAAAAGTGGCTGATTTTCCGGAAAAACTGGCCACTCTAGACACAGCCACTGTGTATCAGCAGAGAGATTGGTCATACTTAGGATTATGCTGATCACTGCACAATTGGTCATCATTACAAATGTCTGGGAACTGCAGAGATACTGCATTGCCCGTGCATCCCCCAGATCCGTGTTCACATAGTTGACTCTAAACTGGCTATTTGGAACTGCACAAGGAGATACAAGTGACAGTCTAGAGTTGTTTCAAATCAGCTCTGCCCCACAGTAACAATTAAAGATAATTGCATTACTATCATTCTCCAGCTACAGCTAAGTGTGAAAGCCCAGGGCAAGCTAGATGCACCACCAAACCAAGACAGGTTCTACTGGAGAGGCTGGGCAGGAGATTGGGGTGTAGGGTCTGGGTGGGGGTATGAGTGCAGGAGTAGAATTGCAGATAGTTTTGGGTGTGACCGGGGCAGATGTGTAGGAGGGGTGCACAGGGTTCGGGTGCAGGAAGGGCTAGGGTCTGGCCAGAAGGCACTTACCTAATCAGCTCCCAGCTAGCTGCTCAGAGAGACCTCAAATGGGTTTCCTACCTTCTGCACCTCCCCATGCCATTCAAGCAACTAGCAGAAACCAGCCAATGGGAGCCTCAAGATTGTGATGGGGTGAGGGCATCGTGCAAAGCTCCCACTACTCCTGGGGCTCATGGCATGCAAAGAGCATATGGGCCCTGCAGCCAGCTGCTTTGTGTGGTGTGCAGTGGTGCAACAGGTAGCCAGTCTGCCCGAGATGCCCACTGGGCTGTGGGACAGTGGTGAGTCAGGCAGGCCGGATCCAGGTGTGGGCCTTGTTCTGCCCACCCTGGAGTCAAATGAAATCCAAATCTTTCGTCCCCTGCAGAACCTCTAGCAGTGAACAGCAACTGCATGGCTGCTACTGTCACCCAGATGTGGATGTTCCAGCTTCCATTGCAGGCATGAATTGTTCCGCTGCCCCAAGGCATTGATAGGGTTTAATCCAGCCCCAGGAGTGGTGAATACATTTATAATAGTCATTAATCCTCAGTTGCCAATTTAAGCACACATAGCAGTTTTTCATCACCTGTATTTAACTCACTAAGAACACATATCCCAAGCTGCCTCCTTAGATGCTAAGCAGTCCCCAAAGCTGTTAAGCCAGACTTGTATCAAAAGTCATTTTCCCAGCAAGACATGTTTTAACTGAATGCACTAAATGGGATTAAAGAGAGTAAAACACAGCCAAATATAACTTGTAGGTGTACTGCACCCGCTGAAAGCGACTGATTCCTGTAAGCACTTGGGAACAGCAGACTGCTGTGCTGTTCGCTGTAATCTGTGCTGAGAACAGAGAGGTCCTTAGCCTCAATTAAGTTCTTTTAGTTCATCACTCCCTGTGATATAAGGCAGTGTTAGTGGATGTACAGTAAAATAGTAGGTAGGCTGAATATCAGGAAAATTTCCTACCAGTGTCTGTTAAACAGTGAAGCAGACTGTAAATGGAAGGGATGGATGTCCCATTGCTTGAGTTATTTGAAATTGGACTAGACAAAGCACTGGCAACTGTAGGATACAGAGCAATCTCTTTTGGCAGGGAGCTGACCTAGATGTATTGGGCCTTTTCCAGCCCTAGTTACCATGATTGTGTGTTTATTCCATATCATATGAAGTAAACCAAATTTGCCTTGGTTAAATCACAGTGACAGAGATGTCTTGCTGTGATGCCTTAAACTGCAGTTCCACTCTGTGAAGTGACTGTAAAATGGAATTGTCAGCCCAGGTGTTGATTACACATGTTCTCGTGCACAAACACCACCAGTGGTAAAAAAAATCCAGGCCACATTGTCATCAGTTACAGCTGTGCAAACCCTACCGATGGCTAATAGGGTTGGACAGATGAATCTGGGGGCATCATTTGAAGAGAATGGGGTTGCATAACTGAGCCTGTACAATGGTGATTGTGACAGGGTGAGGTCACAGAGGAACCCTTGGGGGTGCCTCCCAGAGTGCTGACAAGGCCACTGCCACTCACCTTCCCACTCGCTAGGGCTTCTCATCCCCCAGTACTTCTAGGCCAGCTCCACTGGTCTCCCACAGCCAAGGCACCAGGCTGAGATCACTACCTCCTCCCCTCCCCCCAAGAAACAATACAGACACTGAATCTCTTCAGGTCCAAGGAAAGTGCAGTTTTGGGCACAGCTTCCTGGGATACCACTCCCCAGATGGGATCAAAACCCTTAATGAATTATTTGGGTAAGCCCCCTTTAGCAATGAAAAGGGGAATGTACACACTGATTGCTCCCCATACCAAATATTTATCCTGGGCTCGATAGAAAATAAAAGTGATTTTATTAAGTACAAGCAGTAGGATTTAAGTGGTAATAAATGAGAACAGGCAGAGCAAAGTAGATACAAACTTAGAATAACAGAAAACTCTTAGCTAATTCTAACACTAAAACCTCAGTACACAAACTCATTACAAACTCACCCTAAAGCTGTCTCTTTTCCAGCAAAGCTTTGCAAACCAGAGCTGTCCCTCCCCTGGGGTCTTTGGTTCCTTCCCTGGGGTGTGCCAGCCAAAGACAAAAGACTCCTACTTTCCTATTGTTTTTAAAGATTCTCTTTTTGCATGATAAGTCACCTGGCCCCCCTACCAACCACAGCTAAGATTTAAGGACAAAAGGCTATTTGCATATGATTGCCCAGACACTGAGGCCTCTCAGCAGCAGAAACACCCTTCATTTTTTAGACATTTAAACCCCATAAACCATTCCATACTCCTTATGTCTAATTTTACACACAAGAATGATACATAAAGCTGCTCTCCGAGTTACGAACAAGTTACGGACCAACACTTGGTCCGTAATTCAAACTGTTCGTAACTCAGATCCCATAGAGTTACATGGCAACCGTGCTGTTCGTAAGCGTGGATCGTCGTTCATAACTCGGATCCATATTTACTACTGCTTTGGTTGTAAGTGCGAATGGTGGTAAATGGAGGTGGCCGTAAGTCGGGGAGCAGCTGTACACCAAAATAAAATAAACAGATCCAGCAGATTATGGCTTGAACATTGATAGGTTACCTGAGGCAATTTGTCCAAAGCATTTTTTAGTTATGTGCATTATGTCCATAAGTCCATTTCATAAAGCATGGGGGAGAGGGGCTCCATTGTAGTGATGATGAGTGAAAATTAAAGCACCCAGCTTGACTTTCATATCTCAGGTAGAGATTAAAGGCCTCAGAGCTGAAAGAGCAGGAGAGGTGCAAAATACTTTTAGGCAAAATACAGTGAGCATATCTGATGTAGAATTAGTGAAAAACAATAAACATGGGGACCCTCATTGCCACTTTTTCTTTTGTTAAAAAATTAGAAGAAAATAGAACAAGTTTCACTCAGGTTTGAGAGTTTCCTGCTTGTAATGGAACACAGACTTGTTTTGTCACAAAGGCTGAACACAGAATAATCATCTGTCAGAGTATGTCTACACTACCCCACTAGTTCGAACTAGCGGGGGTAATGTAGTCATCCGCAATTGCAAATGAAGCCCGGGATTTGAATTTCCACGAGGAGTACAACTAGTTCGGATTAGGAAGCCTAATCCGAACTAGCTACTCCGTGCCGCGTGTAGCCGCGCGGCACGGGGTTCGAACTAGCCGGCATTTAAAAATGGCGCCGGCCGGCTTTATGCAAATGAAGCCCGGGAAATTCAAATCCCGGGCTTCATTTGCAATTGCGGATGACTACATTACCCTAGCGGGGTAGTGTAGACATACCCTCAGGGATGATCTAGATCAGGGCTACTCAACATGCACCGGGCCGCCCGTTTGTTTGTGGCCCGCAGTGCAGTTTGGATTTACGTGGGGTTCAACATGTGGCCCGTGGATGGAAGCCAAAATGAAAAAGTAGTCTATACAATGGTCTTCTGTTGATATGCGTTTTAGTAGTTAAATTTCTGGACTGTCATTGTTCATTGAAAGTGTTGTCATGTGGGTGGAAATTGGATAAATATTGCATTTTATTAATATCAGCAGAACTGAATTAAATGGGGGCTGTGTGTTGTGCAGTCTTGTCTTGATCTTTGTATTCATGCCTGTCAGTGTGAAAGACGCTATTTGCATATACATTTGCATGTTTATGCAACCACACTTAAGTTGCGGCCTCCGCATGTGCTGTGAGTATCATTGTGGCTCCCAGGGCTTCCAAAGTTGAGTAGCCCTGATCTAGATGGTACTTGGTCCTGCCATAAGTGCAGGGAACTAGATTTGATAACCTCTCAGGGTCCCTTCCAGTTCTAGTGTTCTATGATTCTATCGCTATTATGAAAACTGTATTTTAATTCAGCTATGTGCCATCGTGAATAAAGTCAGTCTCTCTCAAAAGGCAATACAAATTTCAAAACAAAGAAACTGAGGACTGTAGAAGTTCTCCTTTTAAAAAAAGTGTGTAGCCTGTACAGCTATGTCACAAAATCAAACTAAAAGAAGACTGTTGTATATTCTTTAACCACTAGAGTCCTGGAACCTCTGAAGGGATACAGCTACTAAGCAGAAACGTGTCACTCAGATTAAGTTAAACAGATACAATTCTGATCCAAAACACATTGAAGTCATGGAGGAATTCCCATTGATGTGAATGGGCTTGTGATCTGATGGGCATTGTTCTACTTTACTCAACAGCACTTGAGATGGAAATAAATGAAATGAAAATTTCCTTGAGTAAGAATTCAATAGGAACAAATATCAGCCCATATGCCTGCCAAACCCTTCACCAACCTCTAGTCAGACCAGGCTGTCTTTCTTTTGAGAAGCTTCAGGGGATAGCCGAGTTAGTCTGTACAGAAAAAACAACAAATGGTTTGGCAGCACTTTTTAGACTAATAAAACATGTAGATGGTATCATGAGCTTTCGTGGGCACAGCCCACTTCTTCAGATGATCAGAGTTTTGCGTTTAGAATGTGCAGACCCAAAATAAATAGGAGAGAAGGCAGGGGAGGGGCGGGAAGGCAGGGGAGGGGAGGGGTGGGGAGACAGGGAGCTAGAGGGAATCAGTAAGTATCTGAAGATTGGGTAGTTAAAACGAAGCAGATAGGAATCAAAGTCAATTGATAGTATCCTTCCTAACAAAGGAGTCTACACAAAGAGCTGTTTGCACCTTCAATGACTATTAAGTTGATAGTTCCTGCACATCCTAAACTCAAAACTCCGGTCATCTGAAGAAGTGGGGCTGCCCATACGTCATGCCCAGAATCCAGCAGCACCCATGCACCATGCATCTGGGGCCTGCGCTGCTCCTGTGCCGCGTGCCCAGGGGCGGGGACGCCCATATGCTGCATTCCCAGGGGCCGGCACCGCTCACATGCCACGCACCCGGGGATGGGGCCAGCCCCAATCACTCGGCAGGCGCACAGAAATGGCCCGGCGGGCGCTATGGCACCCACGGGCACCGCGTTGGGGACCACTGGTCTATAAAGTGCTACCAAACCATTTGTTGTTTTTTCTTTTGAGCGCTACTTTTTTCTTTCTGACTTTGACAAAATATGATAATGTGTTTTGTTTCTCTTTGTTGTCGCCATCTGTGAGGCTGAGGGATTGATTGTCCTGCTCCTCTTATTCCTTTGGCTCTGTATCAAATGGACCACAGTGACCAAATAGCAAGTGTGAAAAATCAGGATGGAATGGGTAGTAATAGGTGCCTATATAAGACAAAGCACCAAAAGCACAAAATATCAGGATTCTACCTATAATTTTGGGATATCAGGTCATTGTAGCGTGGACATCCCTTTCCTACCATACGCTCTTTCACATATTGCACCCAGATACTGGAAAGCACACAAGGGCAGGAAAAAGAAGGACCGAAAAGCACACAAAGGCAGGAAAAAGCAGGAATGGAAAGCAGGGGTTTTTTTTGCCCATGTCCTGAATTTTGCAATAACCTTTACTTCATTGCTTGTCTGGAAATGTGCTCCAAAATAAAGTTCTTATGAACTGCCTCAGGAGATGGGCAGGCACTTTGCTCATACACCATATATAGACATATCTGCTGGCAATGCCATACATCAGTGTTTCCCAATTTTATTTGGCCACGGAACTCTTTTAAATGTGAAAGAATTTTGCAGAATCTCTAATAACAGTGTAATATATGGAGCTGAAAAAGTAGACCACAAATAAGTAAGGAAAATAATAAACAAATGCTAAACAAGGTCATCAGATCAACATTTAGGTTAATTGCACATATTTAAAAACAAAAAATCACATAATATTAATTATTTTTGTAATCATAAAATGTTATTGTAATGGAATTTTCTTGCGGAAGCCTTAGTTTCACTTTGCGGAACCCCGGGTTTCCACGGAACACCATTTGGGAAACACTGCCATACATAGACATATTTATTGGAATGGTCCTGCACAAAGACAGATTACTGCCTGGATATCTTCATTCCTTCCGAAAGAATGTGTGGCTACTTGCACTGTCTCTCCTTCTAGCACCCCAGCAGGATTTTTAGGGTCTAATCCAATGCCTATTGAGACTTGACATTGAGCTCAGCTGTAGTTAGATAGTTGTGTAGCTAGGAGACCAGTAATTTTGTTGTATATTATAAAGCATAATGGTAACTATAGGCATGACACATGATCTTTGGAAAGATTATATAAGCAGACAGTTCAGGAAAGGTGTTTAGTCCTATTCAGCAGCATTAACTTGTTGGGTAATACTCTTCGGCTACGTCTAGACTGGCATGATTTTCCGCAAATGCTTTTAATGGAAAAGTTTTTCCGTTAAAAGCATTTGCGGAAAAGAGCATTTAGATTGGCACGGACGCTTTTCTGCAAAAGCACTTTTTGCAGAAGTGTCTGCCAATCTAAACGCGGTTTTGCGCAAGAAAGCCCCGATCGCCATTTTTGCGATCTGGGCTTTTTTGAGCAAAACAATACCACGTTGTCTACACTGGCCCTCTTGCGCAAAAGCATTTGCGCAAGAGGGCTTTTGCCCGAACGGAAGCAGCATAGTATTTCCACAAGAACACTGACAATCTTACATGAGATCGTCAGTGTTTTTGCGGCAATTCAAACGGCCAGTGTAGACAACTGGCAAGTTTTTCCGCAAAAGCAACTGCTTTGGCGGAAAAACTTGCCAGTCTAGACGCAGCCTTCTATTCATTTCTCTTACAGTCCTTGTGAGTGGAGGTAATTAAATGTGTGCCTGAGCAAACATGGCAGTTTTGATAAGGTTGATCATGTCTTACTGGACAGAAGCACAACACTAAGCTTTCAAAATGAGAACAAAAGGACTATTGTTTCACAAATTATAAAGTACTCTACATAGTCTCAACTTTGTACAATAAATAATACACCTGTACGACTGAGCACGTCATTGGGGGGAAATTTTACACTAGCCAGACAAAATTCAGTATCCAGAAAAATACTGAAACGCATTGTTAAACAATGAATATGTTCAACTCTAGAGGGGAACAAGGTAATAAGTAATAATCACCATGAATCTGTCAAGAAAAAAATCTTGCCAAACCTACATATTTTCTGTTATGACAAGATAAAAACCCTATTGGAGAAGAGGGATACAGTAGCAAAGATACAACTGGACTTTAAGGGGGTTTTTGACACACTCCCTCCCACATGACATCATCATATGCTAACTGGGAAAGTCTGGTTTAGATAAAATTGCCATAAGGTGAATGGACAGCTGCTAAAAAGACCATACTTAAAGGTCATTTCCAATTATTTGCTGCCACTCTAGAAATAGGTATCTCATAGGGTCCTGCCAGGGTTTGTCCTGGGTCCAATACTGTTCAGTATCTTCAGCGACTTGGAAGCTGGCATGGAGAATATGCTTATAACATTTGTAGATGACATCACACTGGAAGGAGTTACAAGCATTTGGAGGACAGAATAATAATCTAAAATGATCTTCATAAATTGGAGAATTGATCAGAAATCAGTAAGTTGATCATTGATAAAGACAAATGCAAAGTACTACACTTAAGAAGGAAAAAATTGTGCACACAAACACAAAATGAGGGGGGAAAAGGCTAGGCAGCAGTACTACCTACTATTGAAAAGGGTCTGGGGGTTATAATGGATCACAGATTGCATATGAGTCAACCATTGATGTTGCAGTGAAATAGGTCAAAGTCATTCTGGGGATATATTAACAGGAGCATCTTATGTAGGAGGTAATGACTCTGCTTTATTTGGCACTGATAGTCCAGAGAAGAGGAACAAAAATGATATGATTTTTTGGAAAGCATTATCTGTGGAGAAAGGTTGAAAGAATTTGGCATGGTTAGTTTAGAGAAGGCTAAGAGGGAACATGATGATCATCTTCAAATATGCAAAAAGTTGTGATAAATAGAATGATGATCAATTGTTCTCCATATCAATTGACAAGAAATAATGAGCATAGTTTCCAATAAGGGAAATGTAGTTTAGATATTAGAAAAAACTTCATAGTAATAAGGATAGTTAAGCAGTAGAACAGATTACCCAACGCGGCTGACACTGTTCCCAGTAAGCTGAGCTTTTGGGGGGCCATGTAGAAGATTCAAATGCCACCCAGCTTATTAGCAGAGCACCCACAGTACCCATAGCCAGCAGCATGTATTTCTACTGGTGGTGCACATTTGAACATGCCTTCGTGCACTTAATAAAATGTATTCTGCACACTGATAGAAAAAATAAGAGGGAACATTGGTTGTAAAATCCCTGTCACTAGAGTTTTTTAAGAACAGCTTTGACAAACACCTTGTCAGGGATGGTCTAGGACAGAGGTGGGGGTGGGCATGCCAAGAATTTGGTAAGTAGTCAAGGGCTGCACTTTTCTATATTAACAGAGGTATCTGGGATGGAAATTGGGTACAGGAGGGAGCTCTGGGTAGTGGATTAGGATTCAAGAGGGGGTGAAGATCTGGGATTGATTTTGGGTGAAGGAGAGGGTTGTGACCTGGGGCAAGGTACTGGGATGCAGGAGGGGGTGCAGGGTCTGGAGGGGGTGTGAGAGACGATTCAGCTCTGGGAGAAGGCTGTAGGAGAGGGTACACAGGGTTTGGGATGTGACTGGGGGCAAGGGTGCACAATGGGTTCAGAGGGTTTGGGGTGTGATGTGGGGCAGGGAGTTGGGTTGAAGAAGGGAATGGGGTGTCAGGTGAAGGCTCTGGCTGGGAAGTACCTACCATAGGTGGCTCTCAGCCAGCAAGCTACATGCCTGCTGTGCCCAAAAGTGACCGGCAATGTGTGTGTCTCTGCATGGTGCACTCCTTATGGGCAGGGGGCATCAGGTCTCTGCAAGCTGCACACAACCACAAGCACTGCCCAGGCAGCTCCTATTACCTGGGCCTGGTGTAGGACGAGGTGTACTTAGTCCTTTCTTAGCCTTGGAGGAACCGGCTAAATGACCTTCTGAGGTCCCTTCCAGCCCTATATTTCTATGATTTTGAGCTATAAACAAGTAACTTTTCTTTTCCACCTTTGGCCAACATTTTATCTGGATACTTCATTTCCTATTCTAAACTATTGTGTAATGTTACTGTGCCTAGTTGAATAGTTACTGTATTCCACCCCAGTGATAGCAGCCCTTCAGTAATTCCTCTGGGTACACTACAGTTTCTGTGATAATTTACCTTAGCTGCAAAAGAACTTAGCAATTTAATATACAGTTTCTATTTAAGACAGTTGTATTGAAAGATAGAAACTTAGCTCCTTCCTTATTCCAGTCACTTGCAGAACTTCATAATGTGCATGATTGTTTAAGCTTTATTGCTTTGGATCTAACTAACTTACATAGAACTGAAGGCTGAACAACTAGGTTATGAAATTTTCACAGCAAATTTTTGCTGTGTAACCATAGTTGAAGGACCACAAGCATCAATACCGCTGGCTAATGCTAAATATAAATATTATGGGTTTTTTTGGTGCCTTACTTAGAAAAGTAGACATTAAAGAGCAAGCAGAACATATCCCTTTGGGGAGTGCTGAAAAAGGAAAATAAAGGTTACTGTGCTTTAAAATGCAGTTTCCTCATCATAGTTTAGGAGATATTGTTAAAATATGTCTTCCCTTTTGCAGGTGCCTTTGAACCTGCAGAATTCATATCCTCAGTTGAAATGAAGGCACAAATCTGAGGATTTAGACATCTACTGCCTGCTTGCATGTGCAAATCAGATCTAGGCTCAAGTATAGACACTGCCCGAGTTATAAACATCCAACAACAGAAACATACACACACACATACAAAAACTCAACCACAGCCTCAGGACAAGAGGCATAGGTAGTAGCAAGCAATGCAAATGGTGGGAAGACTCCAGAGGAGCAGAAGTTGGTTGTGCAACCAGTGGATGGAGAAAAGTACACTTTGAAGAGGAAACCACCGCTTCTCTCCAGCCATTGGCTGCGTGGCCACCCCCAGCTCCTCCAGCCCATGCTTGTGCCTCTCGTTGCCTCGTGGTGAGTAAGGGCAGGGTGTAACCTGGGGAGGGAGGCAGGTGGGGGATTGGGCTGGCCATGGGAGACAGTGCAGAGACCTCAGAGCAAGGGGTGGCATCTTGGGGCTGCCCAGAAATCCCCATCAGAATCTCTAGAATCTCCTCATGCTCTAATTAAACCTGTCTTTTCTCAAGCACCAGCTTTCAAGGTTAAATAAAAAACTATTTCTACTATATTTCATTGCAAATGTACAGTATTTCAACTACCTTATGGATTAAATGGGCTTTTGTGGGCTAAGCTAGGGACCTAACTACCATTTATAATATTATTTATATGGGAAAATGTGTTCTGAGTCCCAAACAACTGACTTACAAACTTTTGAAACACAACCCATTCATAAGTTGAGGACTTCCTGTATTCAGATACCACAGTTTCATTTGTTGTCACATAGACTACATCTACACTGCAGGCGTCTTTCAGAAGAGATCATCCAAAAAAACTTTTTCTGAAAGAGCGTCAGCACTGGCCAAGCGGATCGAAAAAGCGATCTGCTTTTTTGAAGGATAGCGTCCACACTGAATGGACGCGATCTTGCATAAAAGGGCAACTAAGAGGGGCCAGGAGACAGGAACTATAGAGTTGTGATTACTTTGAATGGAGTGGCCACCAGGGCACCTGTGTTATTTCCTTCTTATGAAAAAAAACCCTCTTCCCTGTCCACACATGCCTTTTTCCAAAAAAGCTTTTTCAGAAGAAGGCTTCTTCCTCGTAGAAAGAGGATTACCAATGCTGGAAAAATCTCTCTGTTCTTTCAATTTTCTTTCAAAGGAACATAATTGCAATGTGAACGTGATTGAAATTTTTTTCAGAAAAATGGCTGTGTTTCCAAAAAAAAACTCTGTAGTATAGACATACCCACACTGTGCTCTCAAAAAAAGAAACTGAGCTAGAACAACATTTGAGTCGTGTTAGTAGTCAGAACTAAAGTCCCACTGTAGGCTGAGCCCCCGTTGTCAAGCCATTGTACAAACACATAGGATGTCACGTCTGCATTTAGCTTATTGCTTTTTTAGGGCAATCAGCATGCCTTGTACAATGGGACCAGGTCTTGACTGGAATCTGTTGAACAAACCCCTTCACTGTTCGTGGTGATAGCAACTTATTTGAACTTGTGATGTACAGTGGATTCTGAAGCCAATGATATATACATCCAATTTGAGTTATTCCTTCCAAGCTGCACTCATCTATGTTCAGAGTGATCAGCTAGGCTATGTCTAGACTGCAGGCTTCTTTCGAAAGAGGCTCTTTCGAAAGCATCTTTCGAAAGATCGCGTCTAGACTGGAGGCGGATCTTTCGAAAGAGCAATCCGCTTTTTCGAAAGAGAGCACCCAGCGAGTCTGGATGCTCTCTTTCGAGGAAGCCCTATTTACATTGAAGAACGCCTTCTTTCGAAAGAGGAACTTTCGAAAGAAGGCGTTCTTCCTCGTGAAACGAGGTTTACCGCCATCGAAAGAAAAGCCGCGTTCTTTTGAAATTATTTCGAAAGAACGCGGCTTGAGTCTGGACGCAGGGGAAGTTTTTTCGGGAAAAGGCTACTTTTCCCGAAAAAACCCTTGAGTCTGGACACAGCCCTAGAGTACAAAGTTCTCTGTTGCTATCCAAAATACTGAAGCTGCCTAACTGTAGTATGAAAGCCTGCGGGCTACGATGCTTGGGGTCCCTCCCTTCAAGGGGGTAAGCCTGTGCTGGTGCTCCAGCCATTGGGTGGTGGAGTGCCAAGGCTTGCTGCCTCCCACTCCTCCTCCCCTCTCCCCTCCTCCCCTGCATTGTGGCACTAGTTTGCACACGTCTCTAAGCCTTATGGGCTGGATCCATGTTAGCCACGAGTTGCACCCGACCCGTAGGTGCTGCCTGGCAAGCGGAGGATGTGGTTCTTAGAACAGCAGCTCAGAGAAGCTCTAACTCTACGCTGTATCTATATTAACTTTTGGGCTACATGTCAGTCACTTCCAGTGGCTAAGAATTGCAGCCAGTGGGAGCATGGGGTGGGAGACAGTTATTTGCAAGCACATGTACAATAGTGATAGAAATGTAGCCGTGTTAGTCTGGGGTAGCTGAAGCAAAATGCAGGACAATGTAGCACTTTAAAGACTAACAAGATGGTTTATTAGATGATGAGCTTTTGTGGGCCAGACCCACTTCCTCAGATCAAATAGTGGAAGAAAATTGTCACAACCATATATACCAAAGGATACAATTTTAAAAAATGAACACATATGAAAAGGACAAATCACATTGCAGAACAGGAGGGGGATGCGGGGGAGGGGGGGGAGGAAGGAAGGCAAGTGTCTGTGAATTGATGATATTAGAGGTGGAGCACATGGCTTTGTGGAGCCACCTGCACCCGCCCCTCCCCAATCTGTGCTGGGTAATTGCCCCCATCTCCTGCCCAGAACATGTACCCTTAGCCTCCTCACTCATCCCCCAACCCTCCCACAAAATCTACTCCCCCACAACCCAGGTGGACCTCATGCCTACCCCACTCCCCCCACAATCCAGCTGGCCCTTGCAATGACCACACTCTCTTCTGCCCCTGCTCCCCACAACCCAGCTGACCCTTGCACCAACTGCACTTCCCCCACCCCCCTTGCCACCCAGCACCAACCGCACTCCCCCCACCCTGGCAACTTAGTTGAATGACAAGACAGATCCCTGCCTTCCTCTCCCCCCAGCTGCTTCCTTTTCTGGGCTCCCACAGGAAATGCCTCCCCCTGCGCCTATTGACTGGATTTCCAGCTGCAAGGAAAGGCTTTAGGGACTGTCCCTCAGGCTCCTGTCCCCCGTCTGAGGGAGGGGGAGGGGAATTAGCAGTGTGCAGCGGCTTCTTTCTGGGGCTTTGGACACCAAGTCAGGACATTAAAAATTGGGACTGTCCTGGGAAAATCAGGTCAGCATAGCTAGCTAGTGCATTGCACAAATACCTGGCTTTCTTAAATCCTTCCAGATTTACTAGATTAGACTTAATCTTGTATCAACAATTTTGATCACTTTGCTTTTTCCCATCCTTGGCCTCCTCACCCCCACACTTTCAGATCATTGTTAAATGTACTGATCAGTTATGCGTGGGGCTGCCCATTATTAACTTTGTTCTGTATAGACTTGGCCATTTATTTGTGCTCTTACTTTATAATTACTTAGTTTTTAATCTAGGCATGAACTAAACCATGCATTCCATAGCTACTAGCAATCTTCAATAGTCTTCTGTTCAGCTTCTGAGAAAGCTAATATGTAAAAACCATCCAGATTCCAACAGCCTCCTTTAGGATTAATTTAAGATTGTGCATGAGGAAAAAGAGAATACTGTAAGATTTTTTACTTATCTTTTTTATGAACTTGCCTATGCCCAGCATTTGAGGCTGACTAGCAAGCAACACACATACTGATTATAATAAAACATATTGTATAAATTTGCTAAAGGAAGCTGTCTGCATTTTTTATTATTAATATTCATTGCAAAGTTAGTTCTACATTGTAATGACGGTGCAAACCACCTCCAAAGGTTAGCTACAGGGCCACAAGTTTGTATCCACAACTTTGCAACCTGCCCATCACTGTTGGTCAACTGTGACCAGCCTCCGACAACAATTTCTCAAATAAACGTGTAATTTTAATGGAGTTTAATGAATGCTAATTTATTAATCAAATATCTCAAGCAGCCAGCACCTTTAACTACTTTTCCTAGCTTGCAGGTTGTAAATTGTAGGTAGCGCTAGTATCAAAACTTGCCTTTCTTTTTAAGATTATAAATAAGCTAAGTTGTTGGATAGATATAATAGTGCATATGTGATTATTAAAAGACAAACTTTTGTAATAAATTAATTTTTATACAGAAGAAAGTTAGTTGAGGCAATTTATAAGTTGTGCTGACAATAACAGAATGTTCCTGATGTAATGATGTAGATTCTTTTAATCTTAAGTGAGTCATAAATCTGATTGTAGAACCATCTAAACACTGGTTAGAAGCAAAGATGACCTCTGAGTTGAAAAGATAGAGGGAGGGAGATAAAGACAATTAAATTAGGTCTTAAGAATTATGGGTTGAGGACACCATATATAAAAGTCTTAGAACTTGCCTGGATCAGAATGTCAAAAAGACCTAACTACGCACAATTTTATTTAAGAACTTTAAAAAAAAAATCTCCAGAGGAAGTAATAAATTACTTTTGGAATTGACACACTGCTTAATTTAAAACATCTGTATTCAACAGCTTTTTGGGGGATTTCTGATAACATAAAATCTGATCAAATACAGCTCTCAAAAAAAAGTGGCACCGTGCTTTACATACATTCTCAATGGGTGCCAACTTTTCACCCTTTTTGCCACTAGACCTCCTTCAGAAAATTCAAATAACATCCCATATTTGCAAGCAGAATTAACTGTCTTGTATGCTCATGAAAATCTGAGGCATGTTTTGCAGACTCATTCTCTGAAGCCAGGTGAAAATATGGTCAACTGTGACTTTTCAGTGGTATTATGTTAGTTTACAAACATGCTTTTAGTACTATCAGTACCACAGAGTCAATGTAGCTGTGAAAAAGCAATTTAAAATGTATTCTGTTTCATGCATCAGCAAGCAAGTTGTTAACTATGTTTTGATGCTAAAACCTTTATTGTTGGCATTGTTTGACAGTCTGTTCCAAGCCAGTTTTAATACTTTGTATACCTTTTCCTCAAACATAATTGATTGGTTCTAATATAATTGTATTTAACAAAGCAGAATGAACGCAGTTTCCTTTTCAGATAATTTATCCTCTAGAATCAGTATCTACTGTGCACAACTATAAAACCATGCTCCGTTCAATAGCTCCCTCTACAAATTACAAGAAGTGATAATCTGAAGCAGAATTGTAAATGAGAGCTTGGATTAACTGGGTAATGTTTAGGTCACTGTTTCTCAAAGTGGACCACGGTCCCACTCCAAGAAAGCTGCTAACTAGTCCCTCTGGTTTCTTTACTTAGTGACTCCACAGCCATGGAGCCTTATCACTCCCATTGATTGTGGGTCACCATTTGCAGCCACGGGGAGTCATAGACCACACTGCTTCCCTTGGGTGCAAATGGTGAACCGCAGCCAATGGGAGCTGCAAGGGTCCATGGCTGCACAGCTGTTAAGTAAACAAACTGGAGCGACCCGTTAGCAGCGTTCTTAGAGTGGGCCCACTTTGAGACACGCTGGTTTAAATATTTATTTAGCGATTTAAGAGTTTGAGAGCCTAAATCCCCCTTTCAAAACTGACTTTCAAAATTGTAGATTATCAAAGATATTTAGGCACCTGAACAAAACAGGAATGTGCTGGTCTCATTGGGAGTTAGGTACCTAGGTACTTTGGAAAATCCCACTTGGTGCCTATCTGCATTTTTAATTGCCTAAATTACTTAAAAATATGGGTCAATGTCATTTTTGAAAATGAGACTTACCCCTCTAAATCAACAAAGAGGGATTTTGGAAATTTTAACCGTGGGCTTCTAAATCGCTTAGATGTTTCTGAATATTTTACTCCCCTGTATGAATATGATGTAGCTGCACTCTTTGGGTGAGCATAACAGCCTTGGCATAGAATAGCCCTGTTACCACGGAGAACTGGCTCAGATCAAGAGCCTGTTAAAACCAATGGGAGACAAGGTGGGTGAGGGAATATCTTTTAGTGAGCCAACTTCTGTTGGTGAGAAAGATGAGCTTTTGAGTCAGGGCTGTTCCTCATGTCTGGGAAAGGGGTAGGAGGAATTCAGTTTGACTTGGAAACTTGTCTCTATGACTACACTGAAAAAGCAATGAGAGGCATTCATTGACTTCAGTGGGACTTGGATCAGGCTCTGCCTATATTATGTTAATGACATTGGTTATCTTTATTAGTGCTACTACTCACCAAGTTAAGTAATTCTCACCACAAAAATCCCTTCTAAAATGTGCATTTTTCTCATCTGTGCATATATAGAAAGACTATTATGCAGATAAAGATCATGTACCACCATTATTCTTTTAGGAAAATTGTTATGATTATTCTATCACCTTCTAGAGGTGTTAAAATAATTTACTCCCTTATTTACCTATAGGGATAATGAACAGCATACATATACCAGCATCTACATTTAATATTTCAATTGTTTTCACAATATGAAAATAGTCCACTCATACATATGTACAGGGCTTGACAAACTGCGGCGAGAACTACTTGCCAGCCCCGCACCATGCAGGCGCCAGACCAGCGCTGCACATGTGCGCAGCACCAGTGAATGGGGTGCACGGAGCGACTGGCTGAAATCTACTTACCACGGGTGAGTAGAAACAGCAGTTTGTCAAGCCCTGCATATATATATATATATAAATAAAAACTGGAAGAGACCTCATGAGGTAATCTAGTCCAACACTCTGTTCAAAACGTGACCAACCCCAACTAAATAACCGCAGCGAGGGATTTGTCAAGCCAGGCCTTGAAAACCTCTACAGATAGAGATTCCACCACCTCCCCAGGGACTCCATTCCAATGCTTCACCATCCTCCTAGTGAAATAGTTTTTTCCTAATATCCAAAGTAGACCTCCCCCCCTGCAACTTGAGACCATTGCTCCTTGTTCTGTCATCTGCCACCACTGAGTATAGCCTGGCACCATCCTCTTTGGAACATCTCTTCAGGTACGTGAAGGCTGTTATCAAATTCCCCCTCACTCTTCTATTCTGCAGACTAATTCAGTCCAGTTCCTGCAGTGCCGTGATCACCAACCGGTAGATCGCGATTTACTGGTCAATCATGGAGTCTCCATAGGGCGAGCTTCAGTTCCCTCTGAATTGAGTGCCTGTGCAGTTGTGCACGATACATTTTACATCTGCCCTCCTCATTTGCAAAGCTGCACCCACACAACAGAAGGTGAGTAGTGATGGCGGCTTTGTGGGATCACTGCTGGGGTGATGTTGGATGGATGAACACTCCAGCCAGCTTGGCTGGATCAAAGAGGGGCAACTGCCCAGCCAGCTGGCTGTGGTGTTCAGCCTACCAAGGCTGCACCACACTCCAGCTGGTCAGGTGACTGCCCCTCTTTGCTCCAGCCCACACGGAGAACAGCACAGTCTCCATGGGCTGAACGCCATGGCCAGTTGGCTAGGCAGTTGCCCTTCTTTGTTCCAGCTAGGCTGTGCCATGCTCCATCTGGGCTGGAAAAAGAGGAGTGGCTGCCCGGCCAGCTGGCTGTGGCGTTCAGCCCCCGGAGGCTGTGGCACGCTCCACCTGTGGTGGAGCAAAGACGGGCAACCACCCTGACCAGCTGCTTGTGGCCAGACCCTCACTAGCACCCTGCTCCCTCCACTTGGCCAAACCTCTACCAGCACCCTGCCCCCTCCCCCTGGCCAGACATCCACCAGCACCCTGCTGCTGCCCCCTCCCTCCAGGCCAGATGCCTACCCCCAGCTTGTGCCTGTACCGTACTTCCCACCCAGATTCTGTACCCCCATCCCTATTCCACTCACTGGCAGCCCTGTCCTGCACACTGGATCCCTCATTTTTGGTCCCACCTCAGAGCATAGAGAGGTCCACAAAATCCACTAACCCTGGAACCCCAGAAGAGTTAATCTGACTTGAGGCCTTGAACCTCAGTCCTACCTACCCTCCTGATGGGACTGGACTGCCAGGGGAGTGAAGTGTCTCAGTTGGAGCGACATCAGTGAAGTTTGGCTGGTTTTGGAGAGGTTGTTTTTTTGCATTTCACTCTCCGACTGATTTTTCTGTGGGTCAGTGGCCCCTGGCTCAAAACAGGTTCCCTGCCCCTTCCATAAATAAAGACAATGCTGAAATGTTTTGTGTTGGACATAATATTTTATTTAAAAATTAATTCTGGCCAACAAGCCCCCAATTAGGGCAAAGCCCACATCTGGCCGCAGCACTCACCCCACCCTGAGCCCAACATATGCCTAAACCCCCTGCCCTGAGCCGATCACATCCCCAAACTCCTGCACCACCCACATCCCTAGTCTTGTGCCACAAAACTGCACCATCCACACACTGAAAACCTGTACCCTGAACCCATCATATATCCAAACCTCTCCCACCCTGAGCCCCTCATATACACCAACCCAAACTCCTGCACCCCCACATGCACAAGCCTGCAGCTTGCTCCAGTACCCCAGTTCTCTACCTGACCCCAACACTCTCCAACCTGGAGTCCACACCCTGAGCCAGCATCACTTTTTCACCCAAATTCCCTGCACTCAAATTCTCTCCCAGAGCTTTCACCTCTCACCCCTTCCCACACCCAAAAACCTCATTCCCACACCAGACCCAGCACCTCCTGTCTCAACCCAGTGAAGTGAGTAAGAGCTGGAGACAGCAAGTGATGGAGAGGAGGGGAATGGAGACTGCAAAGCCTCAAGGAAGGGGTGGGGTCTTGGGGAAGGGATGGGGTACATCTTGGTTTGACCCATTTAAAAAGTGATCTTGGATATAAAAAGGTTGGAGACCACTGCTGTAGTATCTCCTCATAAGCCCTCTACTGGACTCTCTGATTTGTCCTCATTTTTTCTGGGGTGTGGTGTGGTGGGGGAGAGAGAAGAGAAACTGGATATAATACTCTAAATATGGCCTCACCAGTGCCAAATATAGGACAATGTTTGCAATGCTCCTACTAATGCAGCCCAATATACTGTTAGCCTACTTGTCTACCAGGGCACACTGTTGACTCATATCCAGCTTCTTGTCCTCTATAATCTTGTCCACTTGTCCACCCTAAGTTCTGTAGGTTCTTTTCTGCAGAACTGTTACTTAGCCAGTCAGTCCCCAGACTGTAACAGTGCATGGGATTCTTCTGTCCTAAGTGCAGGACTCCGCACTTGTCCTTGTCAAATCTCATCAGATTTCTTTTGTCCCAATCCTCCAATTTGTCTCACTCTGGACCCTATCCCTACCCTCCAGCATATCTACCTCTTCCCCTCACTTAGTGTCATCCGTAAACTTGCTGAGGGTGAAATTTCCCCTCATCCAGGTTATTAATGTTATGGGTATGTTCAGTGCTTTTTTTGTGACGGTAATGCCAGGTACGCCATATTGGCACCTCCAGTCAGAGCTTACCTGAAAAGAACAGAGCATACCAGCACCTCTGTATGCAAATGTCCGACAGTCTGCTGGGCCACATGTTTTAAAGGGGCCACGGCTCTTAAAAGGGCAATGTCAGCCCCATCCCAGCTTTTTTTTTTTTTTTCCAACAACTTTTTCCCTGGGGTACCAGCACCTTTTTACAAAAAAAGCACTGAGTATGTTTATCTTCTTTGCTGAACTAGTGCCTCACAGTGTTCAGTTCCTCTAGTCCATTTAATATTAATAAGACTGACACAATAGTAAACAAACACACTAACTCTAGCTATCATTCATATCTGATTTCTACCAAGAAACCAAAGAATATGGAAAATCTGTGTGCAAGAGTTTAGAATCTTTATCAAGTTAATGACTGTACTTCTCACATTATGCAGGTTTTTATTAGAAAATCTTACGTCCTATGTCTTTTCTTACTGAAGGTTGATGATTATACAAGTATAGGCATGATAAATGTGTGTCATTCTCTCTGGGATTCTGCACACTCCTTTATTTCTCAGTTTCCTCATCTTTTGGACAGGAAAGGGGACACTCATATTATCATAAAGTACAGCTATCCATCCCTTGAAACTTAACCTTGGCTAATTAATTATGCTCTGAATTTGTTAATGATTTAGGCCTAAGGACATCGTATATTTGTTCATCTCCTGTTTCATATATTGAACCCATACCTGAATTCAACAGAAATCAGCACATTTTCTAGACACTTACTGAACGCTTGAAAGGAAAACACTGTAACACTGTGAGTACCTGATCCTGTGAGGGTGAGGTTTAACCTTACCTACTGGATTTCAGGGCACTCAGTACTTCACAGAAACTCCTCAGAGCATCAAAGCCTTTTAATGGTTTTTAGCCACAAGTCTCAAAGTGCTTTATAGGACAAATATTGTTATCCTCATTCTGCAAAGAGGCAAACTGGGGGAGAGAAATTAAGTTTTAAGTCCACAGTGAATCAATATCTGATCACAAAGTCACAGTTCAGTCCTGGCTTTTCCCATACTCCCTGGGGCAAGTACAGTGTCTGCCTGTTTTCTGGAAGACCTTGTGCTGACAGGCACATCTGGAGAGGAGGAAAGAAGCCGGGGGGAATCAAAATATCTATTTGACATGGATGTCAGTTTCTTCTAACATGAAACCCTATTTCCCTTGAATATAAGAGGCAGTGGATAGCACAAGTCCAGGCCTCCTGCCTCCTGGGCACATGCTGCAGGCCTTAATATATTTTTAACATCACTGCTGGGAAGGAGCCTCAGGACCAGAAATGCCAAAGTGTCCCAACTGCCAGAATCTGTGGAGCTACACATTAGTACAGTACTTAACATAAGAGTATATTTGCAACTTACCACCTAGATGAATACTGGGGAGAAGGGAGAAGTAAGCCAGATGATATGGGCCCATAGACTATTTCTAGGCTTTTGGATCACTAAGGGTATGTCTACACAGCAAAGTTATTTCGAAATAACAGCCGTTATTTAGAAATAACTTTACCAGCATCTACACAGTCAAACCTCTATTTCGAAATTAAATTGAAAGAGTAGAAGGCTTATTTTGAAATTAGTAAACCTCATTCCACAAGGAATAGCGCCAATTTCTAAATTGCTATTTCAAAATAAGTGCTGTGTAGACGCTTGTTTAGAAATAGGGGGCCTCCAGCCTTCCCAGGGTGCCTTGGCGGTCACTCTGGGCACAACCAAGAAAACGCCTCTCCCTCTCCCCACACCTGCCCCCGCCCTGGAGCCCTTAAAGGGGTTGACTCTGGCCACAGTGCCTTAGCCAGCTTTAAGCCTGCCAGCCCAGAGCCAGCAGTCGCTGCACCTGACCCAGTGTCCCCAGAATGAGCCAGGTAGCCAGTGCCAGGCAGCCCTCCACCGCTCCCCAGGACCAGTCTGCCAGCTCCCAGGAGCCTCCCAGAGGCCACAAAAGATGGGTACCTGCCTGGTCCAGTGCAGAGATCAGGGAGCTAATTCAGGTTTGGGGAGATGCCTCCAATGTCCATGATCTCCACACTAAACAGAGGGACACAACTGTCTACAGGTGGATGGCTACCAGCCTGGCCACCAAAGGCCACATGCGAACCCAGGAGCAGGTTCACATGAAAATAAAGGAGTTGTGGTAAGGTTTATGCCAGGACCACAGGGGGCAGCTCCCAATCAGGGGCAGACACAGACTCCTGCCCATATTTTGATGCCGTGGACTGCATCCTGGGGGGCAGGATGGTCCGTACCCCCCAGTGGTCATCGACCCTGGGGCAGAGCTTGCTGCCTCCCGCTGCTCCAGCCCCTGCTGCCTCCCCAGCTACTGCTCCTTCTCCCCCTCCCACTTCTTCCTCCCCACCTTCCCTACATTCCCAGGGATGCCAAGGCTCCCGCACCCGTGGTGCTTAGAGACAGTTGGATGAGCGAGACCCCCCCCCAACCCTGAGCCCTGAGCTTCTCCTTCCCCTTCCTCCTCTGGCCTCCCCCTGCCAGTTCCCTCCTCCCAGGTTTCTCCCTCCCCAGTCTCACTCTCCCCTCCCCCACCCGTTTTTTCCAATAAAGAGGCTTTGTTGTAATGAACACATGTGTCTTTTATTGTACAGCAGGAAGAGGGGCTAGGGAGGGGTAAGTGGAAGGACATGAGGGAGGAATGAGGCACAAACCCAGTGGGGCACACCAGGGAGACTGTTACTGCCTGCAGTATGAGCTGCCAGGCTCGCAGCAACACGTCCAGGAGAAGCACCAGAGTGCCCAGGGCCGGCTCTGGCTCTATGCTGCAGAGTGCTGTGGTGTCCTGAGTGAGGGCAACCAAAGCACACAAAGAAAAAAATGCTTTGCTGTCCCTCAGCGAGTTAGGCAAGCAAGCAGGGAAACCGTAGAACTGGCTGTCCGGGGAGGAAGGGGGGTCCCTTTAAGCACAGGTCTCAGATAGCCTCAGGCAGCATCCAAACAAGGTAACTCCTGACCTGATGTCCTCAGGGATGGCCTGTGCCTATAGGCAAACTTGGCAGCCGCCTAGGACACCAAGTTAAATGGGGTGCCAAATTCCCTGCCACTTCCCCTTCCCCTAACACCTGGCTTTGGCCCCGGAGGAGGAGCATGGTGGCTTCCCTGGACCGCAAGAGGGGTAGGTTGGCCCCTGAGGAGAAGTGCGGGGAATTGGCCCCAGGGGAGGTAGTGTGCAAGGGTTCCCTGCACCACAGAAGGAGGGGGTCAGCCCCGGGAGAGGCATATGCAGGGGTTCTCTAGCCAGGAGTGGGGGGGGGGGGTTGGCCCTGGGGGAGGTGCCTGCTGGCTTCCCTCTGGGAGGGGGGGAATCCTGGGAGGAGGCGGGTGCAGGGAACTCTCTCCCCGCACTGGCACCCTGTTCCCTCTCCCTACTCCTCTGTCCCCAGCCACAGAACTCCATCCCCAGCCCCCCTCTCCCCAGCCACTGAACCAAAAACCTCAGTCTATATCTGCCCTTGGGATTGTGGGGGGGGGATGCCGAATGCATGGTTCGCCTAGGGCGCCAATTGCTGGCAGCTAGTCTAGGGCCGGCCCTGGATGCCCTGCTAGAATCGGTTCTGGCCAGTCTTAAATGCGATTCAACGTCCTATCAGTGTGGATGCATTATTTCGAAATAGAAAAACGCTATTTTGAAATGCATTTTGTGTCTAGACGCATTATTTCGAAATAAGCTCTTTTGAAATAACGCTGTAGTGTAGACATATCCTAAGTGTTACTGTAATGTGTGGCTTGCTTGGAGAGGCCCCTGAGAAATCTGGATTCACAAGAGGGTGATCAATGCAAAATTCCAAAGCTGGTTATATCCAGACTTCGAGGGTTCCCTCTTCTCCTAACCCCCCATCCCCTACAGGCAGTGACTGACTGTAGAGGTGACAAAGCAAGAGCTTACAGTTTAAGGGACAATGGTGTAGGTCTGGATGCTGTAGGATCCCCCAGATTTTACACTATGCAACAGGATCCTAGCCACCAGCCCATGCCTGCGGGCTCTGCTGCTGCTGAGGGCCCCCACTGCCAGCTACCAGGGGGTTCCAGATATCATCTCTGCTCTTTGTCCTGGGGTCCTGGCTTCTGGAGCCTCTGCTGCCACCCAGAGTCCTGGCAACTCTGCTGCAGGCTCGGGGCCCTGGCTGTTGTCCCCATGCCTAAGGCTCTGCAGCCATCCCCAACTGTGGCTCCAGCCTGGAGCAGTGAGGGGTATGGATTAAGACACGGAGGAGGAGGGGCACAGCTCATCACCTCCACCCTAAAAATTGTTCCAGCACCACTGATAAGGGACCCATTTGAACTGACAGAGGTTCTTTCATTTTGATCCAACCAGCAGACATGACCTTTGGTCCAGGGGAGGAGAGAAGAGGGACTATGCAGGTGGACTGGAAAGAGTTTGGAAGCTTTCAGGGGCTTGACTTCTGTCAGACAGATCAGGGGCTTCTGGTAAGCTTAAAGCAGCCTTTAGACCCTTCCATTGTTGTAGAAGTTTTTCCTTTTAAGGCTTTTTAATCCTAAAATAAACATACACTGCTTTGACATGGCATACACTGCTCATGGCCCTGGGAGAGAAGTGCAAAGGAGCTGTAAAGTGTAAACCCCTGGCAAGAAGGTATAGGGATGTAGGTCCCTGCCCAGAGAGAGGTGACAGGCCTGTGAGGTGACATTCCTTGAGCAGACCACAGAGGGAGTTCCAGGGTGAGTGATGGCAACATAGATTTCTTTCTCTGGGCTCTGATTTTGTTGGTTTGACTGGGCCACATTTTCAAAACGGGTGGAATAACTTATTCACAAGAAAATGTGAGCATGATTTGCATATTTTAACATAAAATTCAGGTCATTGAGGCAATGATTCAGGACAACTGTAAGCCATGTGCTTCATTTCTCTCCTGATAAGGATGTTTTCCTAAATCTGACCTTGAGCAAACAAATAGGCAGTGGCAAATAAGCAATTAAATAAGCAATTATTTGCACATGCAGCTAAAAGCATCTACATGTCTGTCCTCTGCTTCTTCAACATTTCACTCATTATATCCAACAGTAGTCTAGTCAAAGGCTGGCAATCTAAAGGTAAAGACATACTTTTAAGTACTTTAGTTTTATTGTCTGTGTATTTATTTAATCAATATTTACATATTTATTTTATTCTGAGCCAGTCAGGAACAAACAGAAAGCCATAAAAGTTTCTGCATTTACAGCTGAGAAACTGTATTCAAATGTGTAAATATCAATATAGCCACCAGCAGCATTAGCAATTATATGAAGTGTCATATGTTTAGATAGGCCTCAATGCAGTCCCCTAAAATTATTCCCACATGCTTGTGCACATTAACTGAAACACTCCAATAATATGAAAACAGGGTGTGAATATAAGCTCTTCAATTTGCAATTAGAAATCTTGTGAAAACTCTAGTGCTCTCAGGCACAAAAGATTATTAAAAATTTGGGTGCAATTTCAGAGGGAATTTGTTTACAGATGAAATCTTCAAAATCTGTAAAATAAGCAGAAAGAGAGAAAAACAAAGAAAGTATCAGCCCATATAGGGGCAACCAAACATTATCCACACTGTGCAAAGAGACTCTGCTTCAGTGGCATGCCCCAGTGGTAACAGAACTGTGCCAGCAAACACAATTGAAGGTTCAGATTGTCCCTGGCTCCTATGTGGGGGCTGGGTAGAGGTGTGGGAAGAGACAATGTTGAGAAAGATTCCGGGAGCCTTTCCTTCTTTCCTCCACCCTGGTTACAATAAACACCATTAAAGGACGATGTGCATAAACAAGTGTAGACCCTGCAGGGATTTTCTCTCTCCTAAAGCTGCACCATTTTAAGGACTGTATAGCATGCACATGTAACAAACTACAGGCAGTCCCCGGGTTACGTACAAGATAGGGACTGTAGGTTTGTTCTTAAGTTGAATTTGTATGTAAGTCGGAACTGGTACATATTGTAGGGGAAACTCTAGCCAAACATTTCTCCAGAGCTCAGTTTTATTCTCCCACACCTCACTTCCCTCAGTCCTTTATTCTCAAGCTGAGGTGTCTGCTGAGAAAAGCTGCTCCGCATCTCCCTGGTCTGCTGGGGGGGGCGCTAGCTTCGCGTCTCCCTGGTCTGCTGAGGGGAAGCAGCTAGTGCGGGGTTGCCTCACCCCGTTTGTAAGTAGGGATCCGATGTAAGTCGGATCCATGTAACCCGGGGACTGCCTGTATAGCCAGATGCACTTAAATTCATATTCTTCTGAACCAAACCAGAATCCACGGCTGTGCGAGCAGAAGATAAACACCTTTACCTATGAGGGAATAGTTGATAGGCTGGGCATTGGAACCACCACTAAATCACAGACATTCGACGAAGGTAATAAATAAGAGATCAAGAATAGGGAAGAGTATTCTTTTAGTTGCATCCTTTGGCCTAAGATTGCTACCTATGACCCTGTTTGCCAATGTAGCACATCTTGTGGATGGTCATGTTCACAATGAGGCTTTTGCCTTCCCCCTTCAGGACAGTCATGGCAAGAGTATCATAGCCATGCCAAGACTGCATTACAGAGCAATGCATAGAAAAGGAAAATCTGAAATGGCAACAGAGGAAGTGGAGTAAACATAAGTAAAGGAAATTCAGTTTGACAGGCCAGTTTTAGATTTTTTTCCCCTTTAATATAACTGTGATCCCTCAGGAGCTTGCAGTGTTCAGTTTAGCCCATTTGCTTATCATATATGCATCAATGTCATGAAGAGTTCACTCTGATTAGCTTAGTCCCTGTCACACTCTTCTCACTCCTCTCTTCAAGTTTCTGGCTATTTCTTTGTGAAACTGGCAGTTCCACAGCACTAGTAAACCCTAATCAACATAACAGAACTTAGCAGGCAGAGGGTTCCCAAGGGCACCGCGGGCATGAGTATTACAAATTCATCTTCCTTGTGGGACTATCGTCAAATTGCTAAAAGCAGCCCTGAGCTCCACAACTCTATGTCTTCTGATCTCATACTTTTGTAAGAAATAATGTGGGTGGAGGGGCAACTTTTCCCTTAAAATGTATTTTGGATCTAACTGAACTAGTTAAGTGGCCTGTGTGCCAATTGGAGCTCCATTAGATTATATCTGAATCTACATGCATGATGGTCCCCCCTGTTTGGCCCAAAGCAACATCTGAAGTCCCACCATTGCATCTAGTATCCTTTAATAAACTACTGTAGGATCTCTTCTTTTCCCCACTCAAGCAATTTTAATTTGGCTTCAATTATACACCTGATGGATGAATTCAATAACTGCGTAAATTGTAAGGAAACATCCAATATGGCAAAATTGAATTGGGTAAGTGGAACATTAGCAAAAGTGGAACATTAGCAAAGTTTCCAAATGACTAATTTATCAGGTAGATATGGTAGGTCTTACGCCGTGTAAATAAAACTTTCTTTCCCACTGATCCCCCACATTTGCTTTAAAATAGATCACAGAAACTGTCCAAGTCATTCCCAACCTAATGTTTAAAACAGTGATTTTTAGTCAGCGTACATGTATCCCTGGAGTTATACAGCCGTATTCCAGGGATATATCAACTCATCTAGATATTTGTCTAGTTTATAAGAGGCTACATAAAAATCAGTAGCAAAGTCAGAACAAATTTTGTACAATGACTTGTTTATAATGTTCTATGTACCATACACTGAAATGTAAGCACACTGTTTATATTCCAATCAATTTATTTTCTAATTATAAAAATGAGAATGTCAGACATTTTTCAGTACAGGTTGGACCTCCCTTGTCTGGCAACCGTGGTACCTGATTGGTCTCGAAGGAGAGGATTTGCCGGACTAGGGGAGGTCTCTCTCCTCATGGCTTATGCTGCCCTGATGCCACTGGATTAAGGCTCCAGCCTGGCCCCGCTGCTGCCCCAGAATCTGGGGCTTTTTAGCTGCCTACAGCCCCACTGCTGCCGGGACCAGAGTGGCACGGCCAGAGTGTCGCATCCTGGGAGAAAGCTCTGCAACCCTTGGCTCCGTGGCCAGGGACGCCGCAGCCTCCGATGGGGCTGGGGCCAGCATTCCAAAGCTGCCTCTGGAGTCACCGCTTCCTTGACGTGGCTGGAGCTCCTAGCTGCTGGGGCTAGAACTCCACACCATACCAGTCCACACAACACTGGGCTGCTGGCTGATTCACTGGTGCCCCCTACCATGCTCCTGCCCTGCCACCAGACCCTCCCTGATCTTGGGCTCGGGACCATAGATGTTGCCAGACCAGAGAATCCTAGTTAAGGGAGGTACAACTGATAACAGCATGCTTGTGACACTTTATACTTTTATGGCAGATTTTGTAAGCACATAGTTTTGAAGTGAAGTGTAACTTGGGGGTATGCAAGATAAATAAGATTCCTGCCAGGGGTTCAGTAGTCTGGAAAGGCTAAGAACCGCTGGTTTGAAACATATAGGCTATGCTAAACTGGCATGATTTTCCGGAAATGGCTTTTAACGGAAAAGTTTTCTGTTAAAAGCATTTTCGGAACAGAGCGTCTAGATTGGCACGGACGCTTTTCTGCAAAAGCACTTTTTGCAGAAAAGCATCCGCGCCAATCTAGACGCGCTTTTCCACAAAAAAGCCCCGATCACCATTTTCGCGATCGGGGCTTTTTTGCGGAAAACAAATCTGAGCTGACTACACTGGCCCTTTTGCGCAAAAGTTTTGCGCAAAAGGACTTTTACCTGAACGGGAGCAGCATAGTATTTCCACAAGAAGCACTGATTTCTTACAGTAGGAAGTCAGTGCTTTTGCGGAAATTCAAGCGGCCAGTGTAGACAGCTGGCAAGTTTTTCCGGAAAAGTGGCTGATTTTCTGGAAAAACTGGCCAGTCTAGACACAGCCATAGTGTGTGGCGAATTCCATTAAAGTAGGCAACCTCCCAAATCATGGAAAGTGGTAACAATTTTCAAATCTATACTGAAAAGATTAAGTACTTAACCATTGGCCACAGTGCCACACAGGGGAATTCCACTTGGTTTCTACAAGACGCGAGTGCTTTTAGGATCCAGCCCGGTCTGTCCAGTGCTTTAATACAATAGAAAATCTTACCTGGCACATTCAGGTGAAAAAGAGACATGTACCTTTGGGACTCGATCAGGTGGAAGAGAAATCTGGTAGAAAAGGCGTTAGGGCCTGAGATGGCCAATCAATTCAGGAGACCCTCAGCATCCTGTGAGAGTAGAGGTAGAATTGCATGAAACAAGTTATTTTCCTGCTGTTAGTAACAGCAGCCTAAATTTTTTTCAGAAAAAGGCTGCTGTGTCCCCCTCATTGCCTTGGCAACAATAGACTTAGCACCATTGCACCAGCCGTGTTTCCCAACGCACTTTTTTTTGGTTGTGAATCTTGCAGCCACTCAGAAGAGAGATGGTTTATTGTGTGCATTTATATACTGCCTGCAGAGCCATCCCCTCCATAGGTTTGGGGAGGCCAACCTAGGCCCTGCAGTTTGGGGGGGCCTCACAGAGGCCACCTCAACCATCCTATGGACAAGGTCCAGGGTGGCCTAGGGAATTACCTGGGGGACTGGTGCTGGGCAGCAGCAGGCATTGCTATCAACGCCATCACTGTGGCAGTGAGAGCTGGAGTGACCCTGTAGCCTGTTCCGCCCCACCACCCTCTTCCAGCTGGCTGCACTCAGCTTCACTGCAACAGCAGCTGGAAGAAGAGTGCCTGGGCCGACGGTGCTCTGCTTCCCGCCACCATGAAGAAGCAGAGCGCAGTAGGCTGGAAGAGGGTGGTGGGATGGACCAGAGCAGGAGGGGTCACTCCAGCTCCCATCACCATGACGAGTGCAGGGGGGGGTTACTGCCTCCCCACACCAAGCCCCCTGGTAATCTCGTGACTTGTGTTGTTCAGGGGTGGGAGCTTTGGCAAGGAGGCAAGGCAGGGGACACTTGAGGGAAGAGATGGTAGGGCCTTGACTGCCTGTACAGGAGTGCATCTCAGATGCATAAGTTCCCTGTGTTCCAGATATGGTCTCGCAGGATCAAACCCAAAGGCTACGTCTACACTGGCAGCTTCTTGTGCAAAAACTCTTCCACAAGAGAGCGTCTACACTGGCATGTGCTTTTGCGCAAGAGATGTGCTTTTCGCAAGAGCGTCTATGCCAGTGTAGATGCTTTATTGTGCAAGAAAGCTCTGATGGCCATTTTAACCATAGGGCTTTCTTCAGCAAGAAATTCATGTTGCCTGTCTACACTAGCCTCTTGCGCAAGAACAGTTGCGCAAAAGGGCTTATTCCTGAGTGAAAGCATCAGAGTTCTGGCACAAGAAGCCCTGATTTCATACATTAGAATGTCAGTTTACTTGTGCAAGAACACACGGCCAGTGTAGACAGGCAACAAGTTTTTGTGCAAGAGCAGCCACTTTTGTGCAAGATCGCGCCAGTGTTGACACAGCGTAGACACAGTGATCATCCCAAATCTGAGGTGCTCACAGGAATATTTTATTCTGAGAAAAGTCACTTGTATTTTGCAAATCACTTATAAAAGGATAATCACACAAAGCACTGCATGTTTACAAAAACTAGATTGCCACATTAAAACAGATGGACTTGAAGCCAAACCAGAGCAGGAAAGTAGCTCAGAGTAATTTAAATGACATCCATTTCACTGAGTGAAAACCCATTCATAGTAGTTTGGAGGTGAGATTTACCATTTGGCAGAATAAATTCCTTGTTGCATGGTTCAGATGAAGTATCAAGCAATGAGAAATGGACACTGCCAAGTAAAAAGACACACCTATAAACTACAGTGAACAGGATGCAGGCAACACAAAGGTTATCAATTAAACAATCGAGACATGTCCATTATTTAAAGTAATTGAAACTGCACACTGACTATGTTCTCTTGCAATCATTCCAATTAATTAGGAGTGCCTAAATGGATGCTAATGTACCTGAATTCACACACATTGCTTGGCTTCTCTTCATCCCTGTGTATTGTAACGGTAACATTCCAGTTCTTTTAAAGGAACACATGCAGAGGCAGTATTGTTAATGGATAGGTCACTGGATTATGATTCAAGAGATGGCGTTATTCATGATTCTTCCACTGACCTGCTCAGTGAAAAGTCTTTTCACCTCTATTCCCTCAACCCAACCCCTTTGTCTTTCTTATATATGGAGATTTTCCCAGCACAACAGGACCCCAACTGGGCCTTCAAAACACTAGCATGATACAAATAAATAATAGTGTGATACTAAAGATAGTGGGGTTGAATAACCAAGAACAAAATGTAACCCAGTGTCTGTTCGTGTTTTCAGGACAAATCTATTTGAATATCAGCCTTGAATGGGCTGGAGTAGTATAAAAACATGAAATATTCCCAATTTATTCAACTGTAGCTATCTTAAAGATCACTGTTATGCATAATATGGTTATAGAATAAATTTGAAGAACAGCTATAAATAGAATATAGTGAATCTGAATTACAACACAGTATTCCCTTTGGGTCATATTCTGTATTCTGGTGCGTGTATGTACCAATCCTATTACGTTAGTAAGAGTTGTGTGTATATCCAAGAGCCAAGCATAGTCCTTTGATTCCTTTTGCCCTTATACACATACCACCATGTTTTGGATTATACCACTTGGGGTCATCATCATCACATCTGTCAGCCTTACGTTCATCTACACATGTGTCTTCATTCAAACTTACTGAAGTTACGGTCATACTTTTGACTGTACTGATATGTTACCTGCTAGCTGAAATTTTTCTTCAATTCCATTTCATGTTGACACTCTAGTAGCCTTGATAATATTGCAGGGATGGGAGACATGTTGAACTTTAAATGAAATACAAACATTGTATCTAAATTCTATTATTAAATATTCTTACTGAATATACTTATTAAAATATTCTATTTCCATACTTATTAGCCAGAATGAGTGGGAATGGTGTCCCTAGCTTCTGTTTGTCAGGGACTGGAAATGAATGACAGGAGAGGGATCACTTGATGATTACCTGTTTCTGTTCACTTCCTTATCTGGCATTGACCACTGTTGGAAGACAGGATACTGGGCTAGGTGGACTTTGGGTCTAACCCAGTATGTCTGTTCTTATGTTGTCACCCTTCAGGAATGAACTTGAATGAAGAGCTCAGCACAGTACTTATGATCCCAAGATTAATTTTTTGAATTTCATCCATAACCTTTAGTTTGGGGTTCATAGAAGAGGTTATTGTTATCTTAGAATTATCTGTCATTTATTTTTTGTTTCATTCATTACTTTCTTTCATATTGTAAATTCCAAGTTCCACTTACAATACATCATTCATTTTGATTTCTTGCTTTGTCTCAAATGAACAGCCCTTGGCATTGCTACTATATTGTATGTAGGGCTAGTTCTGGCTAACTTTATATCATATAACTTAATATATTGTTGGGGAAGGGGGAGTTGAGAGCTTTGTCCATCTGCTTCTCAGCACTGAATGACTTTTGAGATAAAAATTCATTTACGACACTTAAAAAAATCTAGGTAACTTTTTAATAATCCTGGTTCTGAAACGCTGCATAAAAATGCATTGTGATCCAAGTAAACCATTATTTTTAGAACATATTTTTGCAGATGTTGGCTGAGTCCTTTTTGCATGTTTTACTCTTTCAATTAAAATATGTTATTTAGCTTTGAAAATCAACTGCTTCAGGAGTAAAATATCTCTTAAGTATTTTTAATCTATGCAGCAACATTCCTTTCTAGAAATATGATACCATCTTATTTATTTCAGCATGACTTGTCATGCTAACATGTAGACTTTAATTGTTCCATTCATGTATGTAGAACACAAAGAAAGGGATAAACCATGAACAATGACCAACAATTTACAAACATATATATCGTGTTTTTCATGCAGAAGAATTCCAAAGTGCTTTAGAAACCATTTTGGTATCCCTTCCCCAACTATTAAAATGCCTAAAAAAAAATTACATCTCAATTTCTTTTTTCTCTCTTTTATGTAGTTCTAAGAGTTTAAAATTTGATTACCAGCTTTGGATAAAACTTCCCATCACTTCTTTCTTTTCCGAGCATTCACACTCTATGAAAGCATAATCAAAAAACAGTATTAATTTTATTTTAAAGTATAGGTTGAATATCTCTGTCCGGCACCATTGGGACCTGACCACTGCTGAATCAGAGAATTTACCGAATCACAGGAGGTCAATATTTTCTAGCAGCATTACCAACACTCCACTGTTTTCTGGGCTCTTGAAGACATTTAGGGGTAAATTAGGGTATGTCTACACTAGCCCCTAGTTCGATCTAGGGAGGCTAATGAGGGCGACCGAAATTGCAAATGAAGCATGGGATTTAAATATCCCGTGCTTCATTAGCATGTTCCTGGCCAGTCGCCATTTTAGAAATTGACTAGCCCGAAGTAACTGCCCGCGTCTACATACGGGAGTGAAATGGGATTCTGAATTAAAGCCCTAAATTGAATTAGCTGTTATTCCTCCTGGAATGAGGTTTACCAGCTAATTTGATTTAGGGCTTTAATCAAATTTAAATCCCGCGCTTCATTTGCAATTTTGATCACCCTCATTAGCCTCCCTAGCTCGAACGAGGGGGCTAGTGTAGACATACCCTTAGAGCTAAATAACAGCACAGAACACTGAAAACCAACACTGGTGGCTGTAAATAAACTTTATAGGGCCACAGGAAACTTGGCCACACCCATGATAGGTGGCCATCCGGTTAACTAAAATCATGCCAGACCACGGATGTTTCTGGACCAAAGAGTGCCACACTAGAGAGGTTCAATCTGTATTAAAACACCAAATCTCTATTATGAAGTGTTATGGGTATCCATCTATCAGTAAATAAAGTATGCAAAAGGCAACAACATTGAAAAGCACTATTAGCCTTGTAAAGCAAACAATGACACTAAACTATGAAATCTCCTTAGAAATAGAATGGAATATCAGCGTATTGGTTGGTCCCCCTACAAACTAGATTTCTAGTTCTTGTGTTGTGAGACAGATTAAATAATAATTCCTTATTTACTTTCTCTATGCCAGTCATGATTTTATAGATCGCTATCATATCCCCCTTTAGTCATCTCTTTTCCAAACTGAAGAATCCCTGTCTTATTAATCTCTCCTCATGTGGAACTTGCCATTTTGCTCCTAATCATTTTGCTGCCCTTTTCTGAACTTTTGCCAGTTACAATATATCTGCTTTGAGATGGGGAAATCACATGTGCATGCAGTATTACATTAATTTAGATAGAGGCCATATCACATTTTCCCTTATTATCTATCCCTTTCTTATGATGATTTCTAACATTCCATTCAGTTTCCTCACAGCGACTGCACATTGAGTGTATGTTCTCAGAGAACTATCCACAATGAATCCAAGATCTCTTTCCAGAGTGGTAATAGCTAATTTAGACCCCATCATTATATATGTACAGTTGTTTTTCCAGTTTGCATTCCTTTGCATTTATCAACATTGAATTTCCTCTGCCATGTTGTTGCCCACTCACCTAGTTTTGAGAGGTCATTTTGTAGCTCTTCACAGTCTGCCTGAAACTTAACTCTTTTGAGTAGTCTTGGATCATCTTCAAATGTTGCCAGCTAACTAACTGTTTAGCCCTTTTTCCAGATCCTTTATGCCAGGGGTTTGCAATCTCTGGATCACAGCTTGTAAGGGCTAGCTGCTAGCTGGCCCGGAGATGCTTTGTTTACCTGTGCCTCCACAGGTACAGGCAATTACAGCTCTTGTTGGCCATGGGATTGCCATTGCCAGCCAATGGGAGCTGGGGGAAGCAGTGTCCTGATACCCTTCACCATTCTCATCTCGCAGAAATTCTGCGCATGGGCATCTTAGTCAACCAAACCAAACTCACATTAATGAAATCTTTTTACCACACACACACAGACCATACAAACATGCTGTCTATATATATTTAGTTGAATTTAAGATCAATATGTAGCCCAATAATTAATCACTGGACAAAACAGATAAACGAACATGAGCATTGAGTAAGATCTCTGACAGAATGCATACAAGGCTTGAAGTAAACTATGAAAGATTGCCTGTAGGCTATTTTTGAAAAACATGGCCTACATTTGTGAAAATGACATTGATTTTGTGTGCCCAACATGGGCTGCAGTAAAAACGCCCTGTTTTTAGAGAGGACCAAGCACCCATCCTCTTAAAATCAGATGCCTTTAAAGTGTCTCATGTTGGACACCCAAGAATTAGGACAGCCAAAATCACTAATCCCTTTGGGTATGCCTATACCTTCTTTATACCAAAGCTAAGGTTATACACATGATATTTTAAGCTCCCCAGAGCAAGGACTATTTTATTGGTCTGGATTTGTATAGCACAATAACATTCTGATCCATGTCTGGTGCTCCATCAGCTAGACAATAGAAAATGTAATATATATTGTATCAATACATTATGTGTTTATTTCCTTCTACAGTTATGATTCTTCTTTGTTGCTTACACTAGATTTTAAAAAGGGTTTTAGTTGCAGTACAGTAGACCTTGATTTGGAATTTAGAATGCTGAGTGTCCCCCCAGCCCTTGTTCCCTTCCCCCAAAAAAGAATTAAACTGTAATCTGCAATGCACCAATAATTTACAACATAGCTCTAGGCAAAAAGCCTGCTGCAGATTCTCAGTTTGAAATGTTATTAACATATCTGACATCAAGGTCACTCCCAAAGCCTTTCAAGAGCACCTATAGATGGTTCTGTGTCTACTCTTATGTAATTAAGTATAACGGTTGCTTACATTAACAGGTGCATATCAGATTTGCTTTTACCAAATGAGGTGTAACATTTGTGGCGAATTGATTTCAATAGCCTGGGAAGCTGCAGCCCCAACTATAAATACATCTCGGGGGGAACATTAATGCACAGTCTCATTTAGATGTTTGTAAAGACTATCCCTTTTGAAGTCACAAAACATGAAAAATATATAGTAGTTTTATCCTTTTACGTGGTTAAAATAGCAACCTTAATGTATTGCACTAGACATTGACAAAACATAAAAAGTTGTTGCTTGTAAGTTTTCAACAGTTACTAGTAAATATATTTTCTATATAAATAAATGCTATCTCATTACCAACTATCTCCATTAGGATCTAGCAGACCATGAAATAGACTTTGCAAGATCAAGCAATGTGCTAAGGCTCAGAAAAACATTATTTTGGCTTCCAGCTTCAGAAATTATGGGGAGAAATGAAGCACTATATTACAGTTAGGAGTACACACACTATGTAATCCTTTCCAGTCAGAGGCATTACTAAAGAGGAGGGCAGATTACTCATAGCTGTGAAAAGTAAATCTAGGCAATGTCTACACTACCACATATTTTGGTATAACTTATGTCTCAGGGGTCTGAATAAGCCACTCCGAGTGACATAATTTACACCTACCTAAGTGCCTGTGTGGACAGTGCTGTGTTGGCAGTACAGTTTTGACCACAAGCATAGCTAATTGGGGGTGGATTAATTATGAAACAGGACAGCTGTCTCTTAGAGTAGCTACACTTATAAAGATTACAGCAGCCACAGTTAACTCTCTACCATAGCCAGAGCTTTTAGTTGGATTGGCACCTACTTCGTTAAGTTTCCACTGTTTTTAACTGCTCTGAGAATATGCTTTTTACAGAGGAAAGTTTATTATGATTCCAAAGTAATACAAGGAGGAATTAATTTTAAACATCTACGAGCACGGTTGTTCTCTAAAACATGATCAACAGGCATTTCCCTTTCCTCTGCACACAAATATTCACTAGATTATGGTAAGAATAATATTGCCAAGATTAACAGCAATGCAGTCCAGGAACAAAACATTAATTCTGAATTTTAACTAAAATATCAGAGCACCCACTGTGTTTCCGATTAGTTTAGTTAGCAGTGCCCAGGAAAAAGATGTAAACATCTTCATAAGGTTAAAGGAAAACATTTTAAATGTTACTTGTCTATGCATGGTATAAAATCGTAATAGTTTCCATGTAAATTTGTCAAAGTGTTGCATGTATTAAAAACGAGTCTGGATCTCAAACAGAATATGAACAATCAACTAAATGTAATATTAAACAGCTAGATCTTTGGTATCTTTGAGAGGGATTTAAAATGGTAGGAGATGTGGTGGCTCAAGTTTTGCAAACAGCAAGAACTCTATTGCTTGGCTTTCGAAATAGCAAAGATGCAAGAAACTATGCAAGAAAATTTCACAGCAAAACCCAGTCAGTTTTGATTGGCAGAATACAAGGATTTAGGAGGAAAGTAAAACAGTCAGTTCAAAGAAGTACACACATTTTTTCCTATGATCAGTGGAGCAGAGTATATGTTTTGAAATCTATGAATTGCTAATATGATAGAACTAAAATAAAGAAATATTTTCCATGTTCATGTGAGCAAGAAAAGAAATTGTAGCTTTTCAAGGTAAATAGATGCATTTAACACCACTTCAAACCTCATTATTTTTCTATTGGAGGGTCTAAATCTGCCTAAGGATGTTGAAATGTGATTATCTGGCTAATCATATAGTCAATACAATTTTTATCGACTATATGATTAGTCGATAAGTGCCACGCTGAAGAGCCGCAGCAGGGATAGCTCCAGGAACTGACTCGAGCCAGGACTGAGCAGAGCCACCTGTGCTATGAGTCTGCATTTTAAATGTAGTCAGAGCCGCCCAGCTTTTACTGCATTTAAAATGCAGAGGTGCAGTGATCAGTGCGAGCTGGGACTGCTTGGTCCTTGTTCATGCAGAGTCCAGCAGCCACTATTTGTGGCTGACAGCCTTGTCTACCATGAACAGGGACTGGTGCCGGAGCAGTCTCTGTTTGCAGTGGCCAGGGCTCTGGCACCAGCCCCTGTTCATGGCAGCCAGGGCTGCCCAGCACGAACAGGGGTTGCTTGGTGGCAACAGCCTCTGTCCACGTGGGGCCCAGCTCCCTGCTGGGACCACTGCAGACAGGGGCTGTTTCTCAGCAACATCCCCTATACTCCCTGCTACCTCTGTTACAGGCAGTGGAGATGGGGGAGCAGGAGGCATCCCAGAGATGGTGCTGAGGCGAACCAGCTTTTAAACCAGCTCTCCCAACCATCAGCTCTTGTGCCCCCTTTTTCTGCCTCTCTATACTATTTCTATTCTTTTCATTAACACACTGAATGAGAGAGTTACTCACCTTGTCCAGTAACATCTGTTTTTCGAGATGTATGTCCCCGTGGATGCTCCACTCGAGGTGCTGGGTTCATCCCGGCGCCACAAACCAGGGAATTTTCACTGGCAGTAGCCCTACCAGACCATGCATGTGCAACTGCTGCCTTGCGCCACTCAGCTGAGCATGTCAGTTTCCTTCCAACCAGAAGCATCTGGAAAAGATAAACAAAAGCTCCAAAGCAGGGAGGAGGGTGGTACGTGGAGCAACCACGCTTACTTGGCATGCTGACGTAATGGCAAGTAGGAACACCACCTTCGTTGTGAGCATCTTTAAATCACACTTTGCAAGTGGTTCAAGGGGGGGGGGGCAGTCAGAGTGTCCAATACTAAAGGCAAGTCCCACGGCTCCAGTGGGATCATGTGAGCCAGATATAGATCTATAGATATAGATCGAGCCCCTTCAAAAATCTTTTGGTGAGGGGATGTGCGTATACTGAATGGCCATTGACAGGAAGATGGAAGGCCAAAATTGCCACTAAATGCACTCTGAGGGAAGAAATCGCCAACCCCATTGTCTTTAGGTGCATCATATAATCCAGCGCCTGTTGGATAGGCACAGAGAAAGGATCGACAGGGCTCGCCAAGCAGCGGCGAGCCCCACTCGCCAGCCGCGTAGTTTCACGTGGTTCTGTGTTCTGTGCATGCGCAGATTGTTCTGCACATGCACAGATCACTCTGTGCTGGCTCTTCCGGGTTGTAATCTACTCGCCACAGGCAAGTAGATTACATTATTTGTCGAGCCCTCAGCTCTCGGTCTCGCCTGGCATGGGCCGTCAACTTAGTACAGTGGCTGCACTTTACCGGAACATGTCCGTCCCGACACTTAATGCAGCAGCATGGCATCCTGGCTCTGGGTGCACTTCTTAAAACCAGGTGATCTTGGCATAGTCCTTAATGTTGTTTCAGCGGGAAGCAACTTAACTAAACTGGAACAAGGGAAAGAAGGTTTGTTTGGGTTTTTTTCAAAAACTGAACGGGACTACAACTAGTGAGAACAACTACACTAACACTAATAACTATAAGAAAACAAGAACTAATCTGAACTAAACTAATCTCCCTTTCTCTTCATACAGGATGGGGAGCGTATCCTAACTCCATCTGCGGCCACGGACGGTTGGAAGGAAACTGACAAGACTGGACAGCACTCAACTGAGCGGCACAAGGCAGCAGTTGCACATGTGCGGTCCGGTAGGGCTACTGCTAGAGAAAATCTTTCGGTTTGCGGTGCCAGGACGAGCCCAGCACCTCGAGTAGAGCACCCTTGGGGACGCTACTCAACAAAGAAATCATTTTATAAGCATTTACATTTAACATTATTGTTTTCTGTGATTTTCAAATATTAAACACATTTTAACGTCTATTCCCTGCCCTGCAGGACCCAAGCAACACCAGATAAGTCTTCTAGTATACAAATAAATGTGTATTTCTTATATAGCACTTTTCATTTCTAGATCTCAAATATTTCACGATCTTTTAATGCATTTATCCTAACTGTGCCCCCTGTGAAGAAAGGAAGTGTTATTAGCCCCACTTTAGAGATGAGGAACTGAGGCACAGAGAGACTCAGGATACGTCTAGACTACAGGATTTTGTCGACAGAGTTCTGTTGACAAAGAGTGTCTAGACTACATTCAGTTCTGTCGACAAAGCAAGCTGCTTTGTCGACAAAACCCTGTAGTCTAGACACAACCCTACATGCAATAACACCTTCGGTCGACAGAAGGCGTTATGCCTCGTAAAATGAGGTTTACCTCGTAAAATGAGGTTTGCTTCGTAAAAGGATGTTATGTTGACAGAACTCAGCGGTAGTGTAGATGCAGGTATAGTTTTGTCGACAAAAGTCCACTTTTGTCCACAAAACTCTGTAATCTAGACACACCCTAAGTGGCTTACCCAAGGTCATAGAGGAAATCTATGGTGTTCAGAAAATTAAACTGAGATCTTCTATATCCTAAAGCAGTGTGCTAACCACTGGACCATCCTTCCCCTTTTGGGGAAAGGAACACTGTTATTCCATATTGTATTATTTCTTCATGATCAGACACTTGAAATCAATGGAAAAGCTTTTAAGACAAGAGATCTCAAGAGCTTAAAGATAAGACAGTAATTCCTTTGGGTAATCATAGGTTTTCAACTTTAACTGGTGTAGAACAGTGGGCAGAAAAATGACTTAACCCTTTCACTGACTCTCATATGCATTTTGTTTCCATAGTGCTGTACAGCTGTAACCTGTGCAGTACAAATTTTGAAGCATCACAACAGATCTGAAGGCACAATATCCACCAGTGCAGACTTTACCTTCCATGGCTCACTGGCACTCATCTCCAGAACCTTCAGACTTTTGGACCATTTGTTTTTAACCCGATTCTTATACAGCTAGTGGAAAATATGTACTCTCTCTGGAATGGGAAGTAAATTACAAGAGTTTTCACTATTATTTACTGGCTACATTTTAGATAACATGGGGAAGTGTTAAAATATAGCTTCAATATTTTTTTTAAGTTTACTCCTGTGATACTTTTGTAGACAGGATGGCACTCCCTGCTACCATTTGATGAGGATAATCTTGTATCCATACTTTAGTTCTTGCATAATAGGACCAGTTCTATAGTGTCTCTAATCACAAACCAGACCCAGGTCTGCCAGCCAAAATGTTTACTGCGTGCATATTTTTTCCATACCACCATTTAATACACCTTATGAGGGGAGGGGAAGGTATGAAGTAAAGATTCTTATTAGTGAATGTTTCTTCCTTTTGTTCTCTCTGTATCAGACAGAGATCCACTCACATCTGTAGAATGATAAGTTGACTTTTGTTATGACTGGATATTCAAGGTAAAAACCCAGGATATTTGTTGGAGGGGACATACAGAGGATGATTTTCCTGGTGGTGAACAAAAAAGCTAGATTTGGCCACAAAGAGGAGAGAAATCTATCCCAGTGGTTCTCTTCATTCGAGACACACTCCTCTCCTCTGAATGTGGCAGTGGAGGGAAGGGAGCGGGACCTGGACTGAGGAGTTATGCAGAAAAAGGGATTTGCTGGCTATGTCTTCACTGCCAACAAAAGTGTGCTTTTATCCCAGAAAAACTGAGGAGTGTGAATTATCCTGCTGTAAAATCCTGGTGGAGACAAGGCACTGTCATTTTTAGCATGAGGCATGGTCAATGACATTACAACCCCATCTGGTATGGATAGTTTCCTTGTGACTGCTTATACACCAGCACTCCTAATGTGCAAGCCATTAGCCTTTTGCCATAACAACGTTGTCATGCGAGTGCTTAATTTACAGAGCTGAGATAAGTGTTATGGTTGGCCCAGTTTCTCACTGCTGCTCCTTGGAAGAAAAGAAGGGGGAGGAAAAGGAGCTATGAAAAGTGAGAAAAAGCATGAAAAATAGTGTGAAAAGTCCCCTGATTTTGTGGGAGGAGGTTTAGAAGGCAAATCATTCCTCACACAGTTCATAACCCTATTTATTCACTGACCATCCATGTGTGTTTTACTCTTTGCTTTAATCAGGAATGGCTACAAAAATAATGTATTCAGGTAAAATACTTGTAGTGCAGATTTATAAATGTCATGGATTTTTCCTAAAAGTAAAATTCTAGTCAGCCCCTCACCCCTACAGCATATTTCCTCTCTCAAGTAGCCTGCATTCTGAAAGGCACCCGGCAACAACAGCCTATTGCAGACTGTCAGAAGTTGATTTTCCTGACAGCCAAAGGGAATGGTGAAAAATGACAGATTTATTTAGATCTTTAAATCCATATTGCTGTGGGGAAATAGGTAGGTAATCAGTTCTGAACTCTGTGCCTATCAATTTTGGACACAGTCTACCGCTAGTGTCTCTTTCCCCTCCCACTCCTCATCTTCACTTTCACTATGGCTCTGTTCATAAGCCAGCATCCCTTAAAAGCATGAGAAATTAATATTTTCATAGCAAATGGAGTAAATGCCTTAGTATATCACCTGCCTTTCTAAATCTAACCTTAGCTTCAGAAAAATAATGAGCTTTTTGGGGGCATCCAAGTAATAGTTGGGTGTGGAGGTTTTAGCCGTAAAACTCTCCCAGAAGTAGTCATAACACTGAACACTTCAAGCTATTTAAGAAAAGTACTGGGGTGTTAGTATTTATCACTTTGTCTTGAATATTTCTAGACCCCCTGTCTGAGGCATGAAGGGTCTTTAGAAATAAAAGTAGCATACCAGGTCCTGTCATCTTCCAAACAAACACATCCTAAAGTTATTAAAAAAGACTAATTTAGAGCACAAATCTCAAACAACTAAGCATTCTTCACCACATTTATTTGAATGGAACGGAGAGCAAGCAACAATTTGCAGGAGGCACTCAGCATTCAATGGGAGACCTCCACCGATTTCAGTAGGCTCTGAACTATATTCTGTTCTTAGGGTATATCTACATTAAGTTTTTTTTGCCAACACACAAAAGTTGACACAGCAAAAATCACCAGAAGTGTTTGCCTTTGTTCCTTGTTAACAGATCATGTCCACACTGGGGGCACCATCACTGACCATCTGAGCAATGCAATATGGGTTTATATCCTACAGTGCCATGTTGTAGGAAGGCAGAGCTGATCCCTGCACATTATGGGATCCCCCCTTAGTTCTCCCACAGCCTCCCCAACTGCTGGGAGTAGCATCATGAGTAGCTCTGTGAGCTCTCCACATGAGCTCTATATGGACTGGAGTGAAAGATGGAATATCTGTAGCTTAGATTACATCACCTTACCACGAGGTAGCAGCAGGAGCAAAGTGTGTTCATGAGTTTCCCTTGCTTTTAGTTGGGGCTAGAATATTTCTCCTGTGATTTTATTTTTGACAGCAAGCTTTTGAGAAACAACATATCCAAAATACACAGCAGCTGAGGAAAACAAAATCTCCTGGTAATAGAACACAAAGTGTTCTTTCTCTTAATTCCCTTGCTTTTGCTACAATGGTTTTGGTTTCATCATGCACCAGAAGGAAATCTCAGTCAACAGAAGTTAGGAGTAGAGTCTTGAAAGCCATTCAGCAATACTGTAAAAACTGCCAATTACCAGTCTGCAGTTAGTACCTTTAAGAGTCTCCTCCTTAAAATACTTCAATAATCAAATCAGTGATTAGAACCAATACCATGCGACTGTGATCCATCAATCACACAACACAAATAATGACTAGCAAAATAGTAAACAGTAAACTTGCAGTTAGAAGTTGTTCATCCCAGCTATTGGGTGGGACAATACCCATAAAACATTTGCTAACCAATATTTGTAGAGAACAGTCAGCACTTTTTGAAATATTATCAAGTTAATGTTATTGGATAATTTATCTTTATTGTTCTAGACAAGACAGTGAGACAACATCATTGGAGATGTTAAATAGAAATATTTAGAAATTTGTTTCACTACAAATATTCATAAATTGGGTTCACTACAGATAACAAAAATGACATTGAGATGGTGTCATGAAAAAAGGATTATTTCCCATTTCCAAAGCTATGAAAGAGGAGAGTACTTGCAGATTGCAAAGAGCCACCTCATCACAGGAAAATGAATATTCATTAGTCCAGAGAATGAAGCTTTTTTCTGGGAAACAGTCCAGGAAGAATCATATAACGTGTGAAAATGACAGTTTTGCGCGTCTCTCATCAAGGAGCAATGCTGTGGGCCTGAAATATATTTGGTTTTGTTACACCTAGGGCTCGTCTACACTGGCCCCTTTTCCGGAAGGGGCATGTTAATTTCACCTATCGTAGTAGGGAAATCCGCGGGGGATTTAAATATCCCCCACGGCATTTAAATAAAAATGTCCGCCGCTTTTTTCCGGCTTTTAAAAAAGCCGGAAAAGAGCGTCTACACTGGCCCCGATCCTCCGGAAAAAGCACCCTTTTCCGGAGGCTCTTATTCCTACTTCAAAGTAGGAATAAGAGCCTCTGGAAAAGGGCGCTTTTTCCGGAGGATCGGGGCCAGTGTAGACGCTCTTTTTCGGCTTTTTTAAAAGCCGGAAAAAAGCGGCGGACATTTTTATTTAAATGCCGTGGGGGATATTTAAATCCCCCGCGGATTTCCCTACTACGATAGGTGAAATTAACATGCCCCTTCCGGAAAAGGGGCCAGTGTAGACGTAGCCCTACTGTTCAGGTTGAGCATCACATTGAATAAAGAGGTTTATATCAGAATTGGTTAAAAAAATGGAGATTTCATAACATTTTCAGGAAATACTTTTCATCGATATTCAAAATGCTGAAGAAATTGATTGAAATTTCAATAAGCTAGTTACATACCACAGTAGATCCACTGATTTTGTTATCCACTCCTCCCTCATACTGCCGTTTCCTTCCGTTTCTCTTTCTTTCTTTCTTTCTTTCTTTCTTTCTTTCTTTCTTTCTTTCTTTCTTTCTTTCTTTCTTTCTTTCTTTCTTTCTTTCTTTCTTTCTTTCTTTCTTTCTTTCTTTCTTTCTTTCTTTCTTTCAACTTATTTGGAAGAAATGGATTATATTTAAGTGGCAAAGTATCATAGTCACTTTATATGTTGAACGCTTAACTAAAACATTTCCAAAGTGGCACAGCAGTAGGCCTTATAGTTTATTTCCCTCCTCCCTCCCCCCCCTCCAAACTGGATACCTTTTTTTAAACTATGGTACAATATAATTCAGAAAAAAAATGAGAAAAACTTTCATTATATGCTTTAGAAGATACCTTGTCAACAAAGCATGCAAAATACTTTCATTAATGCTATCTTCAAAGTAAGGTGCCTGTTGCATTTTTGGTTTAACATTATATAATCCCTGCTCTCAGTTCTTCAGACAACATCATCCTCGCTATGACAGGAGGCCTGTGTATTTGGCCCCTTTCTCCACTCCTTACAGACCCAGAAATGCTCCAGGCGGGTGCAATACTCATGTTCTTTGTGTCCATTTCCCTCTACTATATACAGGCTATTTCCTTGCTTGTGGGCTTGACCTAACACAGGGCTGGTCAGCAACAAAGTAGCAGGCTCCTACCTATCCTTGAGCCTCCCTTTCCTCTTGGTTTCCATCCCCTTTTCACTTACTGCTTCCTAGCCTTACAGCTCCTGCTGAATGAGGCTGGCAGGTGCCATCAGTGATTAGGCAATCCAAGGCTTTGCCTACTCTTAAAAGTTCAAAACTCAGCCACACCAGCGCTTTTAAACAGAAAGTGGAGCCACAGCATGAATGCTGGATAAACCACCTTCACAAGGAGAGTAGCACATAGTAGTGTTGCTGTGCTCAGGATGGGTGTGTTACAGCACTGTAAAGTTTCCATATAGACCTAGCCAAAGGCTATTTACCCAGTCCCAATCCATTTTCCCTGGTTGGGACTGGGATGGCAGGAGCTGACTGAGGTTTTCCCAGCCATATCTGCCACAGTCATAAAACACGTACTCTACTGAAGACCGCTGCACCTGCCGAAGTGACCACATTTTATGGCACCATATCAAGCTTCATAATGAGAGAAGTTCCCAGAATTGGCTTAACTGGCAAATCCTGGGACCTTGGCCTTGTGCCCATGATATGTTCAATACCACAGTGCAGCAGCATCTTGGAAAACTTGAAGGGCTGGGCTGAAATGATCTGACTTTTCCACAAGAAATCCAGATCATCAACGTAGTCCTGGTCAGTGAGCATGTCCTCCTTGACCAACCTTTATTCTGGCATGTGCAGTGGCATCTCCTGATATCCAGTCAGTAGCTCAACAGGTCAGTGCAAGGGTGAGAATACATTCCTCCCACATACCTAAGGTTGTGTAGAAATGTGACAAAAGCTGGGAACCAGTGCACACTTCTGCACCTCTACAGCTGTGTCTACACTGGCAAGGTTTTTCCGGAAAATCATCTGATTTTCTGGAAAAACTTGCCAGCTGTCTACACTGGCCGCTTGAATTTCCGGAAAAGTACTGACAATCTAATGTAAAATCATCAGTGGTTTTCCGGAAAAACTATGCTGTTCCCATTCAGGCAAAAGTCTTTTTCCAAAAGACTTTTGCCCAAAAGGGCCAGTGTAGACAGCATAGTTCTGTTTTCCGCAAAAAAGCCCCGATCGCGAAAATGGTGATCGGGGCTTTTTTGCGGAAAAGCGCGTCCAGATTGGCCACGGATGCTTTTCCAAGAAATGTTTTTCTGGAAAAGCGTCCTGCCAATCTAGACGCACTTTTCCGATAATGCTTTTAACGGAAAACTTTTCTGTTAAAAGCATTTCCGGAAAATCATGCCAGTGTAGACATAGCCCTACAAGTGTGAAAATTGTGCAACAGAAAATTGTGCAAACATCTGGAACACCAGCTTCTTTCCGCATGAGCCAAAATGCTGACTGTTGATGCTGGCAGACCAGGTACGAGCTCATATCAAGGGTCCAGGTTTTACTGAACACTGACAATGCACAGTTGGAAATGAGTGTGGCTCATTTTTGTGTTAGTATTGTTAGGTATTAGATTTATAAAAATGTGTTTAGTCTCTATGAAATGCTTGTGTGTTACCACTTGCATTAATCTCACTTATGACATCTGTATCACCTGTTATAAAGTAGTATGTAAGTGTTTGCTCTGCAACTATACAATTTTTTGCTGTTACCCCCTATAGCCAAGAAAGAAACATTACCAAGTGAGAAATGTTAGTTTACTATAATACATGCATCTTCTCTCCAAAAAAAGGCAGCCCATAGACACCAGACAACTCATTGTGGAATATCAGTGCACAAAAGAATTTTGTTAATTGCCCTCTACACCAATGAAGAAGGGACATGCACAAAAAATCATCCCCTTACCTTGAGGTCTGAGGAAATGGAATAAAAATCCCTGTCAATGACAGGGATCCTTATGTGGCTTGCACTTCAAGGAGACAGCAAGACTGCTAAGCATAAACAAGGGACCTCCAGCTGTTAGCTTGGGTTACTCCTAAAGGAGTTGTAGAGCTTGCACATGACAGCAGCTTCCATTACTTTCTGAAACCTAGGAATAATTTGTGTGAATGTTTACCTGCTTTAACCTTGTATATAAGTCATTTCTTTTTCCAAATTAATAAATCTTTAGATAATTTATTATAGGATTGGCCACAAGTGTCATCTTTTATATAAGAGCTGAGATACAACTGACCTGGGTAAGTGACACATCCTTTGGAACCTGGAGTAAGCTGAATATTGTTGTGATTTTTGGTACAAGGGACCAAATCACAAAGGCAAGTTTGCATGGGTGGCAAGATAGACTAAGGACCCAATGGGATCATCTGTTATAGTGCTTAAGCAGTTCAACCTGGACACTTAATGGGTGAAATTTATCTTTAGAACACACAGCCAATTTGGGCTCTGGTTTATAACAGTATGAACTGAGGTTAGCATTCATGTTCATGAGCTGTTCAAGACAGCTTGAAACTGACCTTTCCACCAAATCAAAGGCAGTTTGATGTTCATCTAAGTCATGTGAAGCAAACACATTCTCAGTGCTGATCAGCCAGAGGGCAAGGACAACATCCACTGTCAACCATGCAGCAATATATCTTGATTGCTATGGATGATGATTCTGCTAAGTGGCTGCATCCTACCAAGCAGAGCATGAGCAAAGATATTTCTAGAAAGAGACAACAATGACATTGGCCTTGATTTTGTGAAGAGTCCTTTGATATATTAGTGAAACAGGCAGACACATGCAAGCAGGGAGATGTCCAAGAATGTAAATAGTTTAAGGGCATTTTCCAGGCCATGGCAAAATATAAGGAGACCTACATCAATTCCCTGGTCAATAAAGCAGAGAAAGACCTAAGGCACAACAATCAGTATCCTATCTACCAAGCAGCCCCATGCCTGACTAGCAGCCACAAACACTCTTCTAACATTTCCATCACAAAACTAGACATATCTGGTCATCAACTGATAGGTGTCCTGGACAGATGGAAAACACAATATGAAATTATGCTGAGTTACATGCCTGCTGACAACTGTCCAGAGCTACATGACCTAGCAAATTATTTGGCTGCAGTGTACAATGACCCTCAGTCACTTGAGGATGTATGAAAGGCCATGCCAAAGATACAGAATTGAAGTACTACTTCTGGACCCGATAGCACTCCACCCAAGTTGCTCAAAAATGCCGTGGAACAGTGACCACTGGCCTCCATCAATTGCCTTTAAAAGTGTAGGCATAAAGAACCAACCAAATGGAAGGACAGCATCGTGTGTCCCTGTACAAAGGCAAAGGATCACTCAGTACTGGATGTAATGTAATCATTACTAGCATGTAAGAGATGCCTAACAGAAACTGTTCAAGTAATCTCTGATCTGTAAGAGAATACTTTTTTTTTTTTTGCATGCATGCATGTTCTCTGTCATTTGTTTGCATTTCATATTTTCTTCTCCTGGTTATTTGAATATCAATAAAATACAAGTAATCTGTGCCAAGTTGTAAAGATCCTCTGAGTAAAAACTGCTTTCCCAATGATCCCATAAAAGACTTAAAAAAAAGATTTATAGATTTTTAAGACCAGAAGTCACTATTAGTCTAACCTGTTCCCTGAATATTGTAGGCCATTAAATGTTACCCCATTACCTCTGCACTGAACACAATAACTTGTATTTGACTGAAACATAGGCTACGTCTAGACTGCCGCTTTTTATTGAAAAACGGTACACAAATTGCAGAGTGCAATTTGCGTACCTTTTTCCAAATGTTTTTTTGGAAGAGGCTTTTCTGAAATTTGGTCCATCTACACTGGGCCAAATTTTGGAAAAACCTCCTCCTTTGGAAGAGTACTTCTTCCGCATTGACAGGGCTTCTGAAAGAGCACATCTGCTCTTCCACAAAAAATGTCAGAAGAGCTGAAGTGTTCCCTGGATGTGGCCATAGATTCCAGAAAGGTACCCCATCTCAATTTAAAGACAGCAAAACATGCAAAATCTACCATTTCCCTTGGTAGTTTTGTCTTCTTATTTTCCCACACAAATTAAAAGTATGTATCTTATTTTGAATTTCAAAGCCTGGCTTTAACTCCCAGTTGTTAGCTTTGACTATGTCGTTCTCTTTAATATTAAAGAGTCCTTTCATCTGTAGTATTTTTTCCCATGAAGGTATTTATGTATCACAATCAAATCATATCTTGATCTTTTCAAGAAGCTAAAAAAATTGAGCTCTAAGCCTTCCACTCTAAGGCAATTTCTCCAGCCTTCAAATCATTTTGGTGACACTTGTCTGCAGCCTGTCATATTTTACAACATTTTTTAGAACAGTCATTAGAAGTGTGCACAGTATTCTAGTGTCTGCTTAGCCAATGCCAAATACAGTGGCATTGTGCTCCTACTTGATCTCTGATCATGCATCCAAGGACCATATTAACCCTGTTTATCACACCATCACAGTGGGAGCAAATGTTTATTTGCTTGTCCACTGTGCGAACTTTAAAGCCTTTTCACAATCATGGCTTTCCAGGATACATTCCTCCACTTGGTAGGTATGGCCTTCGATCTCTCTTTCTTGATATACAACGAGTATGATGTATTTCAGGCCTTTTTTTCTTCCTTTCCTTTATCTCCTCCCTCCCCCGCTCATTTTTTTGTTTTGTTTTTAAACCGAAAACTTCTGAAAATATTTTAACTGTTCAGACTTCCCAGAGGCGGCTCTCCCCTTTCAAACTGCTTGCCGGATGGAATAGGACTCGACCCATATGCAAAGGAAAGTAACTGCTGACTGCTATAAGTTGCACGGGGGGAGGGGGAAAGTAAGATGGGCAGAGAGCCTGGTCCCAACCGTGGAGAGTGCCTGCCCACAGCTGTGACAGGCTTGTGGGGAGCAGAAAGCTACATACCACAATTAGTAGTCCTCTCCTGACCGCAGCCATTTAGGGTGTGTCTAGACTACATGCCTCCTTCGACGGAGGCACGTAGATTAGCCAGATCGGAAGAGGGAAATGAAGCCGCGATTAAAATAATCGCGGCTTCATTTAAATTTAAATGGCTGCCCCGATCTGCCGATCAGCTGTTTGTCGGCAGATCGGGGCAGTCTGGACGCGATGCGCCGACAAAGAAGCCTTTCTTCATCGGCACAGGTAAACCTGGTTTCACGAGGCTTACCTGTGCCGATGAAGAAAGGCTTCTTTGTCGGCGCGTCGCGTCCAGACTGCCCCGATCTGCCGACAAACAGCTGATCGGCAGATCGGGGCAGCCATTTAAATTTAAATGAAGCCGCGATTATTTTAATCGCGGCTTCATTTCCCTCTTCCGATCTGGCTAATCTACATGCCTCCGTCGAAGGAGGCATGTAGTCTAGACACACCCTTAGTGAGGGCACAGAATACTGTCTGCTTCCCCATCCCAGACACCTGACTACACACTGCCCGTGGTGCTCCAGTTATCCCTTTTACCTTACACTTGCTGCCTCCTGTGATACTCCTGAGAACAGCTGGGCCCTTCAGTGTGGCCAGGCACAGGTCTCTCTAACCCCCATGACCTGGCAGAGTAGAGTCCAGAGCCACAGAGCTACTGCTGGACAGAGCTTCCCCTCCTATCCCAGTACTGCTGGAGTTTCCACTGAGGACACTTACATTAAACATAACAGAACAGGTCACCAACAGCAAAAGTTCCATTTTTGTACTGGAGGGTAGAGCTAGTGGTTTCATAAACAATAAATCCTTACTTTTCACTATTGCTTTTTTCTGTTCTCCCCTCCCCTGCTCTAATATTAACTATGATATTTACACAGAAAACTGAAGTTTGTTTCAATTTTTTTTTAATGGATGAAAAATAATCTGATAAAATCCATGAAATTTTTAAAACAAATTAAAAACCAGAAATGAAGGGCCTTAGATGAATGACATTTTCCTTTAGCTTTAGTGGGTGCTGGAGCAGGTAGACATGCATTTAAATAAAAAACCCAATAAGATCACAGAGTAAAAAAAAAGTCCTGTTTACCTCCTCTATAAAATAAAATCTGTAGATTAAAAATCCTAAATTTAAAATACGGTAGATTTCCAGAAGTGGGAAGATAGGAATTCTAAGCAGTGCTGTACAATTCTGTTGAATCAATTCAAGTCTCTCAATCACCTTCATTGATTTTGAATGAAACCTAAACTGATTATCTTTCAGCTTTGGCTGTTGTAGTAGTGCCAACATTTTGAACTCTATCCCAGCCAATAGCAAAGGTTAAATATTGTAACTGCATGAAAGAATTGGTGATCTATGTTGTCATGTTTACAAGTGGATGATATGAAACAAAAGCAGAAGCAGGATGTTTTTCAAAAGTAAGCCAGACTACTTCAGATTTAGATTGCAGAGTGAATTATCACCAGCATTTTTCTATCTTCAATGTCAGATTCATTATTATTTTATTGCAGATGATACCAAACTGGGTGGGGTTGCAACTTCTTTGGAGGATAGGGACATAATTCAAAATGACCTTAGCAAGTTAGAGAAATGGTCAGAGGTAAACAGGATGAGGTTTAATAAAGAGAAGTGCAAAGTGCTCCACTTAGGAAGGAACAATCAGTTCCATACATATAAGATGGGAAGCGACTGTCTAGGAAGGAGCATGGCGGAAAGGGATCTAGGGGTCATAGTGGACCACAAGTTGAATATGAGTCAACAGTGTGATGCTGTTGCCAAAAAAAGCAAACATGATTCTAGGTTGTATCAACAGGTGTGTTGTAAGCAAAACTCGTGAAGTCATTCTGCCGCTCTACTCTGCACTAGTTAGGCCTCAGCTGGAGTACTGTGTCCAGTTCTGGGCGCCACATTTCTGCAAGTGCTTTTGCAGAAAAGCGTCCGTGCCAATCTAGACGCTCTGTTCCGAAAATGCTTTTAACGGAAAACTTTTCCGTTAAAAGCATTTCCAGAAAATCATGCCAGTCTAGATGTAGCCCTAGTGTAGACCAGGCCTTAGACTTTATCTTCACTGGCAATTGAGTGACAAAACTTTTGTCACTTAGAAGCACAGGTGCTAGGTGAGCGTGCATGAGGGGTTGCATGCACCCCCACGCAGCTCAATGACAAAGCTTTTCAGTGGCGAGTACTAGTGTAAACTAGAGGTTTTGTGCCACTCCTAGGGGGTGGAAGTGGGGGATTACAGTGCCAGGATTCAGCCCTGTTACTAAAAGCTATGTACTGGAGACATATCCTTGATGTTTTCATCTCTGTTCCCCTGCAGGCATACATTCCTTCATTTTCAAAGCTCTAGCGCGTATCCAACAACTGAGTGTGCTGCTCTGTTTGGGGCACAAACAAAGAGCAAATCATTGAACTGCTTCTGTTCTGCCCTCACTATGACAACAGTGGCAGGCAGACTGCTCTACAGGAGAAGAGGGATAATAAGCTGTGCTGTTTTGACATTCCTCAGAATAGAGCTCCCCCCAGCTGAAGGAGAAGTAAATATCCATGGAAAGAACTGTCATATTAGTCATTTGCACAACACCTCGTACAATGAAGTTCTGATCATCAGGCCCCTAGACATAGCTGTAATGTAAAACAGTGATAAACTATATAAGTTTGTGCCACAAGGATGATTTCTGACTGCTTCCCTAATCAAAATTCAATTCTTTGATTCAACATCTCAGTGATGTGAGGGACAATCATTGGAGAACAGTAACAGGATATGACTTAAATATTATACACACACAGATTACTACTGTGTTCACATAATAAATGTCCCCCCCCCCCTTTTTTTTTAGAATAGCAATCCACAAAATATAAGCCTTCAATAAACTGGGAATCGAATTTCCAGTATGTTTGTGTTCCACACTGACTGTTAGAGCAATAGTAAATAAAATTCAATTCTAAATTTGGAGATTGAGAGCAAACTCTTAAAACACCATATGCTCTCTCAGTGTTTTCTCTTTTTCATCTCTTTCCATTCTTTTGAAGGAAAAGATAGATATGTACATATTGATTAAAATATCTGTCTTTTCAGCAAGGATGGAGAGGGTGACAGGTGTATCTACCTTTGACTAAGTCCTGCCTAGACTGAACATAAACCTGACATATGCTGGCAGCAGATGGAAAAGGATGAGTGGGGAAAACAAACAATGGAATTAGAAAATTAACTATATAGTGAGTAGATAAATTCTTTATATATATTATTTAAAAGATGTGTCTTATGCAGAGGAGGTAGGGGGAGCAAGGTGAGAGATTTGCAGTAATATGCTCCAGCCCGTTTCTAGACATTAAAACAAACCCTAGATTTTTTTTTTCAAAATGAAAATGAGACAGTTAAAAGAATATGGCCCAGAGCTATAGTAACAAAGTAGGTCAAACCTGACTAACTGGTTGTTAACATATCCACCAGCTTTTACTGACAGGATAAATATTTACTAGCTACCGGTGTTATTAGTCTGAAAAATTTTACTTATCAGCAAAAGTAGAAAAAACATGTCCAAGCATATTGCAAAAGATCCAAAATGTGGAGATGTATACATAAAAGGAGAGGTAAAAAGTCAGTGGTGCCCCCCATACATATGATCCACAGTTTGCCTTTTGATGCCCTTTAGTCTATGCAAACCTCTTTCCATAAAGACTGTTGCATGCATTTCCAACAGTTTAGGCAAATATTCTGAATTGTACACGCCAAATGCCATTTCTAAAGATCTAGAATGTTGAGCCATTTCCCTCATATGTTTGCAAAGGCTGTTAAATGATGTAAAATGCTAGCTACCTACTAACTGAGCTACAAAAACACTGCATCGAGCTTTGTACCTTTAAGTCATTCCAGTAACATCCTTTAAGTAAGATAATGAAGGAAAACCAGAGGAAGAATGCACCTCAATTAAATATAATAAATCATTCAGATAAACACACAAACATTTGAATGAGTATTGACTTAAACCCCCTTTTAGAACTTTTTAAATTCGGGAGAAAGAAAACATTCAAGAATGCAGCTATTGTGATGCAGTGTTTCTAGTGATGCTTAAAATGTGTTTAAGTCTGAAGCAACAGAGTTCCAGATGAGTGACAATTCCCAACTTATTCCAATACTGTTTTCATTATACTTCCCCCTTCCACCGAATTATAACCACTCTCATGCCTACACAAACAGCCCTGCAGCTTTGCCACTGAAGTGTATTTAGTGAAGATCTCTATGCTGACAGGAGAGCTCTCGGGTTGGCATAACACCACCACCTCCTTGAACAGAAGGAGTTACATCACTCCTGCTAACATAGCACTATGCACGCAAGTGTTTATTCACACCTGTGTGACATAATCTATGCACTCACAGCTACTGTGTAAGCATGTCCTAATTTTGATGAGAAAAATTACTTGCTAGTTTCCATCATGCATACTTTAGAATACAAATTACTAAAACAATCTTTTCCTTTTAACTGAAAAGGGAAGTGGAAATGTGTGTTTGTTCGGCACTTCATTGTGCATGCCAGGGTATCTTCTAGACGGTGTTTCTCAACTAGTGGTATGAGTACCCTTAGGGGTACTTGAGAGAAGTCTGGGGGGTACATCAACACAAGAGAATTTTGGAGAAAACTGAATTTTTGTTTTAAGTTTTATAGCGCTTTATTATTGTTGCACTTTTTACATCCAAAAATTTAATCGCCTGTCCTGCTACAATTAAGTTGTTTAAACAAATATGTTGCAATGATAGGGGAAAAAATGTGTGTCTGAGAACTGTAGGTACTGGGGGTACTTATAATTTTTTTAAAGGGGTACTTTATAAAAAAAAAGTTGAGAAACACTGTTCTAGACATCCATATTATCCCCTTCCCAGTACACTGTCTTGATTGCAAATAAACCAAAAAGTCAAAATAAATTCTACCTAAATTTTGTAAGAACATTCTATTTTCTCAGGGAAAGGTGAGGGAAGATATAATAGAAATTAAATATTCTTAACAGCTGAGAGAACAGAAATACAGCAAGCAGAATCAGCAGCCAGATGCAAAATGGCCACTGAGCTACTTTTTTTTCTGTCATAAAAAAAAAATCAGGCTAGAAAAGACTTCCTATACTGGAACAACCCTACCCCGAGAATGGTCAATTGGGGTCTGGTTGTCACAAAGAAGTGTCCCTAGGGAAAGGGCTGCTTTTATCCAACACCACTACTGCCAATGAGTGTTATTTTTCATTATATTTGATTGAACCAGGAGATTAAGAAGAAAAAGGAAAAGATGTTTTACACTGATCAAATTGCAGTCTCAAAGAAATATAGGTACCTCAACTAACTACTGTGTTTTATCCATAAATTCTGCATCATTGGAATTTTGGCATAGCATCCTTCAATTTCCAAATTTGTAATATGGTGAGAGGTGTGCCTTACATGGGAGTTTTCCAGTTGCATTTGTTGTGCACAGTGGTAAAGGAAAGACCTTATTGTCTCATCTCAAGTTTGTGCCAGTCTAACCAAAAGTTACAGTTTTAAATCAATTTAGTCAAGCCAGTGAAAATCATGTGTGGACACTCTTAATTCAATTTAAATCTGGTTTATAAGAGTATCTACATAGGTTTTGCACCAGATTAACTAAATTAGTTTTAAACTGATTTAAATTAGCAAAGTTCTCTCTCAAACATTCCACACCCTTGGATTGTAAGATCTTTGAGACAAAATGAAGTCCCATTCCTGATTAAGGTGCTGGACACCATTATTATATAGGTAAAAAATATATCCCAGGTTTCATTTTAAACATTGGCCACTTCCTGCATTTGACTAATTTTAAGGGGTTTTATAATAATAAAAGAATGTTCCTGATCACATCATAAAAGTCTGTGCTTGGTTTTAAGACATTTGTGTCAGAGGATCTGCTAAAAAAGAAGAAGGAAGAGTGCTGGCTTGTTATAGCATACAAAGTGAATTGTAAAAAGGCAACAGCGGTTTTAACACAGAGGCTCATCATTAAAGATTCAGAGAAATTGAGAAATAAAAATAAATGGCAGATGACTGTCCCTCAGAATCAAGTTCTAATTTAGGCTTGAGGGACAGACAATATGAATGTTGGTGATGAAGTTCCCTTTCCTTCTCAATCAAGATAATGTTACAGCCCCACTGATTGTGTCTGAGAGTCTAATGGTGTTTGGTGTTTCATGAAAGAATCAAAACCCAGAGATCCTGATCAGATATGGTAATTAAAGACACTATGACACGCTGTCTGAAGGCCAAATTCTAACATCAGGAAGGACATTCCTGCCTGCCTCCATTCTCTGCCTGATCTTTCCATTTAATAGGATTCCATTCATTGTTTCTTGTTGCAAACTGAAAAATATTGCCAAATTGCATCCCCAAGGTAGCTGCATTTCAACAGTGGATGAAATACCTCTACAATTTGTGTAGCAGTTTATTAAAATGTGTAAAGCCCTTTGGAATCTTTCAAGATTAAAGAGATTTGTTATACATCAGATATTGCTAGCAATTAATCCATAAACCCCCCACAGATGTGTGATAATATTGCAAAATCAGTAATCTGCAGCTTAGATGATGGCACTTTGTATTTGTCAGTACTGTAGCCTGGATCCTAATATTTAGCCAGTAGAAGGCAACCTGATTACACGCACGCACACGCATGCACACACTCTTCGGCAGGTCTGAAATGTTATTAGTACAAATATCCTCCATTTTTGAACAACAAAATCATGATTTTAGTGTACTAGAGAAGTTATCAATCCAGATATGTATATCACATGCCTGGGAACAGTTATGGTATGGAAATATAGACTGCTTATGTCAAACAACATTAACTGCAATTACAGGTCATTACATGGAAGTTATATTTAATTACTAGTTCATGTAACCAGAAGGTTAACTGAATTAATTATCCTTTTATATTCTGTTACACTGTAATAACTCCCAAATTTGTATATCTACCACAAATTCCCATAAGGAAGTTACCCATACTGTTACATTGCAATTGCAGTGCACTTTTATTATAAAGTGTAACCATAATGTGAAATTAAGTTTCAGGCAAGCCCAAGACAAAGTACAGAAGAGTTTACCTACCAGGAATATATTCTCTTTCCTATCAGGTTTTGAAAGCAAAACAGATCCTTCAATGTAAGGGGATTTTCCCTGATGCAGCACTTCTGCTCCAAAATGCAATTACCACGATAATCAAGAGTAACCTTCCACCAACAAAAATTACAGGTATTTCAGTGGCACTTTAATGACCAACAAATATATTAGGGCATAAGCTTTTGTGAGATACAATCACTTCCTCAAGTGAAGAGAAGAGAAGAGAAGAGAAGAGAAGAGAAGAGAAGAGAAGAGAAGAGAAGAGAAGAGAAGAGAAGAGAAGAGAAGAGAAGAGAAGAGAAGAGAAGAGAAGAGAAGAGAAGAGAAGAGAAGAGAAGAGAGATGATACAGAGATGGGAGAGTGACATCAGTGCCAACTAAATCAGAATGGATGTGGCTCACCTCCAACAGAGATGAGGTGAGTTCCTGAATGGGAAATTACCTATTGTAATTTGAGAACGACTCCATTTTTCTACTTAAACCTTATTTCAGGGTGTCAAATTTGCATTTAAGTTCCAGCTCAGCAGTTTCTCCTTGCAGTCTGTTTTTCACTTTTTTTTGTCTGAGAATGGCAACTTACAAGACACAAACTCCCCTTCTCATCACTGTTGGCACCAATTAGCACTGATGTTACACTCCCATCTCTGTATCCCTTCCCTTTCATTCCCTTCCCTTCATCTAAGGAAGTGAGTTGTAGCTCACAAAAGATTATGTCCTAATACCCTAATAAATTTAAAAACAACCAAAATGTCTGGTAGCACTTTAAAGACTAACAAAACATTTAGATGATATCATGATTTTTCATGGGCACAGCCCACTTCTTCAGATGACTGGTCAAAAAGCTCATGATACCATCTACATGTTTTGTTAGTCTTTAAAGTGCTACCAGACTTTGTGTTGTTTTTTAAGTTTATCCTGTTACAGACTAACATTAACCTAATAAATCTGTTAAAGTGCCACTGGACTCCTTGTTATTTTTGCTAACACAAACTAACATAGCTACCCTGTGGAAATTTCCACCAACATAAGTTGATCCAATAAAAAAAAAATCACACCTGCCTTTTCTCTCCCATGTCTTTGGACCAACACTCCAAACAATAAACAAGAATGACAGCTCCTTACCAGTACAGTGCTAATATATAAATGGGATGTCACACAATAGGATGTATTCTCATTTATCATATCAGAGGTCACAGTCCTTCCCCAAATTAAGATAAAACAGTTCAAAACAACAGCAGCTTGTATGTTAACACAAAATTAGTGCTTAAGTACATGGACATCAGACCTGCTGTTCAAAATGAGTTGAATAAACACAACAGAGTGAAATACACTTTCCAGCCTTTTCACAAAAAACTCCAAATAGTTCCATTAAGTAAAATGTCAGTCTGATGAGTGATGTGGAGTTTGGGATTCTTTTTAATACCAACTTATGCTAGAAAATATATTTTACATACCAAGGTCTGTTGAGGTGTGTACGATAAATGATGCTTAAGCCTAATGGTCCTGAACATGTTTCAGAGTTTATGCAGTTTCCCTGATACACATCACCTAATAAAATTAAATTGTAGATAATACAGTTAGTTATATTGCTTCATTTTGTAGTTCCAACCAATGGTAAACACTTTTAAGACTTTATTTAATCTATCTAAGATTAACCAGAGTAAAACAGATGCAAGAAGTGTTGGGCTATGTAATGGTTAGAGGAGAGAGAGAAATTGCATCAGTTGATAATTGCCAATTTTTGCTAAAATATAGTTATATGGTCAACATTCATTGCTGTTACTGAGTAAGATATAATTCAGTGATTTATATTATACAGCTTGTAAACTGGCCAGCTGTGTCAACTAGCAATGTAATATCTATGTAAGGTTTACAAGAGTCCAGCAAGTTTTCAAATGATTTATTAGGCAATAGGGCTACAGACACATATGCATGAGTCAATGACATTGAAGGATAGTACTCATAAAAGTGGGTATCAGTCTGTGTTCTTGCAGGTTGGCACAAATCCTAATCCTAATACTATTAATAAGTAATGAGTAAAAATAGTTTCCACACTCAAGTTTCCCTATTATGATCACATCTCAAAGCCAGCAGAAGATGAGGGAGATGTCTAATTATTTTCATCACCAAAAAGCAAAAAAGTCTAATTTTAGTAAATAGCGTTCCATTTATATTCATTATTAGGTGGACAAATTACTGCATACAGCATGGTTGATCATAGAATATTAAGGTTGGAAGAGACCTCAGGAGCTCTTCAAGTCCAATGCCTTGCTCAAAGCACAACCAACCACAACTAAATCATCCCAGTGAGAGCTTGATCATGTGCCCCAACCCCCTAATCATTTTCCTTGCCCTCTGCTGGACTCTCTCCAATGCATCCACATGCTTTTTGTATTGGAGGTCCCAAAACTGGACACAAAACTCCAGATATGGCCTCATGAGTTCCAAACAGAGAATAATCACTTCCCTTGATCTGTTAGCAATGCTCTTACTACTGCAGCCCAATATGCCATTAGCCTTCTTGGCAACAAGGGCTCACTGTTGACTTGTATTCAGCTTCTCATCCACTGCAATCTCTAAATCTACTAAATTCCTGCTTAGCCAGCCTGTAGCAGTACATGGGATTCTTCCATCTTAAATTTAGGACTCTGCAACCTGTCTTTGTTGAATGTTATCACATTTCTTTTGACCGGATCCTTCAGTTTGTCTAGGTCACTCTGGGCCCTATCCTTACCCTTCAGCGTATCTGCCTCTCCCCGCACCTTAGTGTCATCCATGAACTTGCTGAGGGTGCAAATCATCCCATCATCCAGATTGTTCATGAAGATGTTGAACAAAACAGCCCCATAACCGACTCCTGGTTCACTCTGCTTAATACCAGCTATCCAACTAGACACTGAGCTTCTTATCAGTACCTGTAGAGCCCAATAATCTAGCCAGCTTTCTATCCACTTTCAGTCCATTCATCCAATGCATACTTTAACTGACTAGCCAGAACACTGTGGGAGATTGTATCAAAAGGTTTACTAAAGTCAAGTCAATATCATATCCACCACTTTCCCCATATTCATAGAACCTATTAGATCAATCAGGCATGACTTAGTGAATCTATGCTGACTGTTTCTGACCACCTTCATTCCTCTAAGCTTTTCAAAACTGATTCCTTAATTACCTGATTTTTCCAGGGATTGAAAAATCCCTGAAGCTGACTGATGCATAGTTCTCCAGATTCTACTTTTTCCCTTTTTTAAAAGATGGGCAGTATATTTGTCTTTTTTCAATCATTTGAGACCTCCCCCAATCTGCATGGGTTTTCAAAGATAATGACCATTGCTCTGCAATCCCATCAGCCATCTCTCTCAGAACCTTCAGATGCAGTCAATTTGACCCCATTGACATGTGCATGGCTAGATTTTCTAAATAGTCCTGTTGAAGCAAAAAAAAAAATGCTCCTCTCTGTTTAGGCAGCTAACAAACAGCTTTATTAATTAATAAAGCACAGCATGAGCCAAACGTGGTCCCAGCAGAGCCGGGCCCAGTAAGGCTGGCTAATACAATCAATCCTAGTATCTTTATACCCGTAGCCAAACAGTCTGATGTCAGGGCATCCAATTACAGAAATCCTCAATTAAACTTGGAAAAACAAAGCCTTATCAACAAGATGGCGGACAGGTACGAGGGAGTGCATCTCCTGTCCCAACCAGCCCAATTAACACATACCAATAGCCCATCCTGTAGGCCTCTTCTCACGGGGCGACAGAAAGTTCACTCTGGTCTACGTGCTTGAGAGAAAAGCTGAAATGGTTTCTGTTATACAAGATGGCTTCTAGCTAAATATGAAATGGTTTCTACAGCTTCTACAGTCCTTAACCTGTCCTTCCACTGCTGAAGGCTGCTCTCCTCCTTCCCATGCTGCCCAGTGCAGCTGACCGAGGAAAAGAAAAGATTGAGTACTTCAGCTTTTCCCACGTGATCAGTCACTAAGCTGCCTTCTCCATTCCCTAAGTGTCCCACAGTTTCCCTTCTTCCTGTTGCCAACAGATCTGTAGAAACCCTTCTTGTTATCCATCACATCCCTTCCTAAGTGGATAAAAGAGTACAAAAGTTGGCACATGTGTGACAATTAGAAACATAATTGTCTAAGAAGTGCCATAAAATGCAGTCTAACCACACAAAAATATCTTAAGCTAGTAAGCAAAGATTTCCCTTACTTATTGCTATCAAACAATCATAGTTAAATGTAGGGTTGGGAGGGAACTCAATTCTAGCCCTCTCCCCAGCACTCAAATCATGGTATATTATGTTCTAGGTGATCGTGCTAAATGAAAGCAACAGGCATATAAGTGGTACAGAGAAAGGATGCAGGGAAAGAAGACTATGATGTAAAAATGTGAAGAATAAAACTTTATTTTTATGATATTCATATATAAAGTAGAGGAAATTAGTGTCATCTAATGAAGTCTTGTAAAGTATCTTCTCAGAACAAAAAGTGGAGTATTTAAAGTAAAAACTTAGAGAAAGGATTTGGGAATAGGAGCTCCCAAGGATGTAATATTGTCTGCAAAGAACAGACAGAAATGGGCAAGTAAGCACTGTGGAATGGGTTGGAAAGTGGCCAAACAGACAAATAAAATCGCGAAAGGGACAGATAAGTGCAAGATCATTCCTCTTGAATTCTTGGCAGGGGATCCATGCAGTCCCTCCCCCTTCCACCACAAGTAGAAAATCTTTTAAAAATTCCTCATAACATAACTAAGGCCTGGTCCACACTACAGTTAGGACAACATAAAGTAGCTAATTATGTCTGCATACCTATGACAGCCTTGCATCCCACTGATGTAAGAGCCCTACAACACCATCCTAGCTGCCTTGTGGAAGACGGTGAGGAAGAAGAAATGTTACACTGTCTGTGTTTAAATCTGATTTTCCCCTAGAATAGATGAATCCATATGGTCATTTAATATACAGTTTATTTAAAATATATACCAGTTTACAGAGAGAAAATTCATGTTGCTGAAATACTCATTAGAGCTGGGTGAATGGTGGGAAGATATTATTTGCAAAGTTGTCAGTGAACTAAAGGCCAAATTTTGATTTGCCACATTCATTCCACTTTTATATCTACTGTTTATCATCATTCAACTTTTATTCTGTGTGCTGATTATTAATAGAAGCCCTTATTAAAAGGAGCAATCCTTTAACAAAGGACAGAGCTGTTGAAATACACTCCAGATCCCTGACCAGAACAGTGATTATATATGAGAATAAAACAGAAATTACAAGTTTCTGAACATATTCTATCCAACTAAGACAAACATGTGCATGAATTTTACTTTGGGGCTTGTCTTTCATTTACACTGATTTAACAGTGTTATTCAATTGAAACCAGCAGTGCAGCATTTGACACACATTATAGGAAGTTTAAAAAAGTCTGGCTGACTGGCAAATAACATCATATAGTAGAAAAACTTGATCTATGAAAAATTGTGTGTCTCCCTAAAACCTGAACATCATTTTGAAACAGAGATCTGCTCTTGCACTTCTCAACCAGAACTGTGCACACACTCACATTGCAATTCTGTTTGTGTCAATAAATGGAGATAAGTTTCCTAGATCCAAAAATTGTTTGGGACCTGCTTGACAATACATCATCAGAGAGAGATTCAGCCAGCAAAAGAACATCAGTTGCCTAGTATGAAAAGTTAATTGAAGTAAAAATGACCAAAAAGAGCTCAGTATCGCTCAAAAGATGGTATAATAAACATATATTATCTCACATGTCTTGTCTCCTAATACTCACCTGAAGACTGACTAACCTGATGAGATCTCTCAGACAGAAAGGGACCCAACCAGATACATCTGTGATCCACCCTAGCTGAGATCTGGCATCTACAACATAGCCAAAAACAGGACCAATAAAGGTGAAGCAACTTCCAGCATGAGCAGTATTTCTAGTTATTCAGAATTAAAACACACACACACACACACACTAAATAGGTTCTCTTTGAAAGGGTTATTTTGGTTTACTATTAATTATTTTAAAATAGTAAGAAAATTAGAAGTAAAATAAAATTCTTCAACATTTATAAATGCATGGATCTTTTAAGAAAAATGAAGTTGTAAACAAGACTACACAACTAGAATGAAAGCTAAATTTACTCCAAAGAAGACCAAATTCTAAACAAAAAGCTCCATTCTTGTCCTTTCTTGAGCAACAAATTGTTGATACTAACTTACAAGCCATCGTAAACTATGCCTTCCCTGTGGCATGTTAAGTGGTGTTTTATTTTGAAATATATTCTCTGTTGAATCGTTTCTCAGAAAGCCAAAAGTTACTGCATTAAGGCACCAAATCTAGAACTAGACAGATTTTTAAAGTCAGAGCTTTCTGATTGAAGCTGAATCACTATAAAGGTCAACATTCACAAAGCTTTTGGTTGCTATTTAAGTTTCCATACCACTTAAACTGGGCAAATAAAATATTTATATGCTCCCTTAGGTTTCCATACCATATTCCAGTAGCAGCCAAATAGGAGATCGCCCCTCACCTTGTCCACTCCCACACACATTACACAGAGTTGGCTGGATGTAGCATGACTTGACTGAACACGGCATTGCAATGGTTCAATACATATCATCCAGTGTAGGTCATGTTTCCAATACTTTTTTCCCTGAAAAGCACTGAACCATGTTTCTAGCAAAGTTCGCTATCAAATTTAAAATGCCATACAGTGATTTCAGTACTTTAGGTCAGTATTTCTCATAGGCTGTGTCCAGACTCAAGGGTTTTTTCGAAAAAAGTAGCCTTTTTTCGAAAAAACTTCACTTGTGTTTAGACTACAGCCACATTCTTTCGAAATTAAATCGAAAGAACGCGGCTTTTCTTTCGATGACGGTAAACCTAATTTCACGAGGAAGAACGCCTTTTTTCGAAAGTGCTCTTTCAAAAAAAAGGCGTTCTTAAATGCAAACAGGGTGTTTTCGAAAGAGAGCATCCAGACTGCCTGGGTGCTTTCTTTCGAAAAAGCGGCTTGCTTTTTCGAAAGTATTGGTTGCAGTCTAGATGCTCTTTTTCGAAAGAGGCTTGCAGTCTAGACGTAGCCATAGTGTTCTGTGGACCTGCTTTGGGAAAGGAGACTAAAGGTCTGTTGCCGTGGAGCCATTGGCTCAGTTCACCATTTCCAGCCAAGAGGTGCCTTTTTCAATTTAGTTTATATTTCAAGTTGGAAGGGGTTTATGCTAAACTGAAAAAAAATACTCTTATACCAGGACTAGAAGACTTACCCAGTGTTGCTCAGGTCCCTCAGGGCCAGGGGCTGGCAGAATGTGGGGTGCAGGAGTCAGGGAAGGGGGTTGGTTGTGGGGAGGAGGGGCTTGGGCAGAGGGTAAGGGTGCAGGAGTCAGGCAGGGGTCTAGGAAGTGGGGAGGGGCGCAAGGGAAGAGGTGCAAGAAGGTCTGGTTCACTGGGGCCACCTGCAGTAACAAGGATGGCACTTCAGCTACCAGCCCACCCACTTCCCTCCCCCAGTCTCCTCTGGCCAGGTGAAGGGGGACTTCAGTGCCCAAACCCAGCTGGCCCTCACGGTTGGAGGGGGGCTGGGACTGGATGGCCTGGCCATAGCAGGTCCCTGGGTGCGGGAGAGGGAACCAGGGCTACAGAGGCCAGCCCCCCTAGTGGGATAGAGGAGGGGAAAATGGGGGAGGCCAAGGCTGAGAATTCAGCTAGCACTAGCAGATCCCACAAGCAGAGTTTTATTTATATAACAGCAGAGTAGCAGTACCAAATATCACTCTAGAATGTGATATCAAGCCAATTTCACATAAAAATGGAAGTAATTATATCTACTAGCATACTAATAACAGGACACCAGTTGAATATTACCTACTAAGATGTCACAGTAGAGACTATATCTTGGTACTATATATGAACTTATAGCTAATGAGGACAGAGCTGGTTCTAAGAATGTGGTTGAGCCACAGAACAAGTGATTGCAATATAATTTAGATATTCTTATACTGTAGAGAGAAAATGCTGAAGGCTCTGTTGTAACACTACACTTTACAGAGCAAGAAATTAGAAAAGACAGGAAATTGAAATCCAGATAATGTGTGGAAATTGCTGAAGAATTAATCACAGAAAATACCCTATAAAAACCTAACATGTAAGATATCAGTGATCCATGTATTAAACAAGGTGCAAGTATTTATAATGCCAGTGTTAAAAGAAATGGAAATATTTTAAAAGCAGTCCTATAAAGAAAAGGAATAGAACGCTATTATAACTCAGATCACATGAGTCACATGAATTGCAGATCTGCCCTAATCACAGCAGTAAAATACAATTAAAGAATTGTTTAAACAATCCTTTTCATTATGATACAGCCTGTGAGTTGGTATAAGTAAGGAAAAAAGGCATTGGATTTAAGGGATTTAGATCATTCCTGATAAAATATCATGATCTATTTAAATATTGAGTTTGTATTGACCATCTTTCCAGCCCTGAAAAGTGTTGGTGAGATGTTAGTCTCAATGAGAATCATGTAGTTAGTTCCCCGTGATAGTTATGGAAGTGCAAAGGAACTGGGAGGAAGAGAAGAAAACCAAAAGAACCCTCCCTTACCCAATGATTTTGCAGTTCTTATGCTTAGGTGGAACAGGGTTACAGCCTCTTCTCCACCACCTTGGAAGCAAGCAGATACTAATCCCCCCATGAAGCAACAAGCATTATCTCTCTGTACATGCACAAAAAGGCATTGGAACAGCAGAAGGCATTGGAAAGAAACAAAATAATTACGGGTATTTACCTTGAAAGAGTATGAAGAAATACTTACATGAATTCTCTCAAGATATGTAATAAAGACAATGTACCTGCAGAAAAGTATAGAGTCAAAAGGTGTAGGAAGAGAATTTTAATTATATACCAGTCAATACCAGAAAGTGTGCCACCAAAAGTTCTAACATGATAAACTAATCAAATGAGTTAAATGATAAAAAAATAAAAAAATAAAGTTATCAGCCAGCATAGCGATGACAGTAGGTGATTGTTGCTTTTCCTATGTTTGAACTAAGGCAAACCAAGTTCTAAGTAGTTTCAACTCCTCATTCAAATCTGCCTCATATGTCTAGATTTTATACATTTTATACATTAGTTATTTGCCTCAACCACCATTGAGAATGTTTTCAATAGAAGTATGTAAAGGAGAATGTTTAGTTTTGAAAAGCATTTTCTCCACTGAATTGGCTTAAGATTGGTCTTGGATGTTTAGGGTTTTTCCGTTGAACACATTTTTCTGTTGAGCAGCGGAAGCTGAAATAGGGTCAGACAATACTCCTCATCTGAATTGCTGGTCTCTACCTCCCCTGGATGTTTTTTAAATCAACTGTCTATTGCTTTTTTAAGGTTTTCTTCACTTTTAAATAAATACCAGCTCTTTTATAATGCTTTACAAAACATCTACCACATAAGATGGTGCACCCCATAATGTTCTGTTCTTCAAGGAAATTGCCAGCATTTTCCCTCACCTCTGGTAAGACTCATTTCAACAATGTTCTATTAGAGTCAGATTCTGGCTCACTTATGGGTATCCTGTGTTAGGCATTTGGATCAATTTCCCCTTCAGTACTAGGAGCAACACTTCATTTCCTGATATTAGCAAGATCTGAATGATAGACTCCAGAGTTTCATATATAGTGGCATTTGATTTGTAATTTTGATACTGAAGAACATACCTGCATTGCAACTTGTCATCTAAAATGAACATTCTTGAGATAATGGTCTGTTTGGGCATAAAACCAGGTATAATTTGCTACCTTCAAAGAAATTTACCAGAGCAGGACATTTAATATCTAGAGGGGGCAGCCCTGCTCTGTTACAAATGTCAGTCACAAAGTATTGCCCCGAGTGTTTTTGTGTATTGTTAAACAGCCCATCCACTCTTCCCCACATCCTAGTAGGGGAAGTGAAGGCAGCCATTAGAAACAAAATATAACAAAGGTAGAGTAGATGACAAACTACAAATAAGGTATAAAATATACAGAATTGATAAGGTAAACTAACAACCTTAGGGGGAAAATTTCACATTTGTTAAAAGTATTTTAATGTATATCATGTGCCAAATAAATTCTAAATATGGTACAGACCCATTAATAGATGAAAAAGATAAAACTTAGTGCAAAAAAAGCACAATGTTTAATAAATATGTGTTTGATATTTGGAAAAAAGAACACTGATATATTGAGGACAATTAAACTTTCCAGTACATTAAAAACAGAGGATGTTAAGCTATTAGCAATAAACATTGTATCCCATCAGGCTCAAATAACTCTTTTAAAAGATAAGCTTTAAAAACAACAAATGGTCTGGTAGCACTTTACCATTCGTTGTTTTTTAAGTTTATCCTGTACAGACTAACTCGGCTACCCCTGAAGCTTCTTTTAAAAGAGTTGGTTGAGGGGACCACCGATCTACAAATATACATCGTTAAATAACTCTTGAACTACTGCAGAAATTCCAGAAGACTAGAACAATGGTAAGGTTGTGCCAATATTTAAAAAGTGTAAGATGATCTCAATAATTATAGGCTGATTAGCCAGACATCAATCCTGGACAAAAATGGAAACACTGTTACAGGATTCAATCAAAAATTAATGAATGAGAATAGTATTAATGCCAGTCTATGTTGTTTTATGAAAAATATATCTCATCAAACAAGCCTGAATTAGTTCTTTGAAATTGCGGGTTTGGTTAATAAAGGTAACTATACAGATGCAAGGCATTTGGACTTGGTATTACACTTCTTTTAAACTTAAAAATTAGCCTTTTCTTTAAAAAAAAACAAAATCAAAACAGTAAGGCTATGTCTACATTGTGCTTACTTGAACAAGAACATATGCAAATGAGGTGAGGCTATTAATATCGCTGTGCCTCATTTGCATACTTAATGAGCCACCATTTTGCACAAGGGGATTTTGAGCAAGAAGGAGCAGTCTACACTACTCCTTCTTACACAAAACCCCCCTCTTGCGCAAGAGGTGTTCTGCCACTTATTTTCAGGCAGAACAACTCTTGCGCAGTAGGAGGTTTTTGTTCAAGAAGGAGCAGTTTAGATTGCTCCTTCTTGCGCAAAAGCCCCTTGCGGAAAATGGCAGCTCATTAAGTATGCAAATGAGGCACGGCGATATTCATCGCCGTGCCTCATTTGCATATGTTCTTGCGCAAGAAAGCACAATGTAGATGTAGCCTAAGGGTGATTAACGGTTGGAACCCGCTACCAAGTTATGTGGTAGATTCACTATTTCTTGAAATCTTCAGCTCAAGACAGGATGTCTTTCTTTTAGACATGCTATAATTATACACAAATTATGGTGCTAGAGGTATTATGGCCTGTGTTATACAGTCAGAGTAGACCTAACCAGGAAATTTTTCAAAGCTATGTGGACACCCTAGGATACAGCTGGATACCACGTGGTGGGATATTTAGGGAGGTTGGACACCAAATTCCAATTAACTCAACTGGAGCGAGGTTCCTAAGTTGCGTAGGTACCTCTGGACACCAATCTGTACCTTTGAGCATCTAGATTCCTTTGAAAACCTGACCATAGCCCCTTCTGGCCTTTACAAATCATTACACAAATGCTTTTCTATATTGTTCAGAAAGTGGAAGCCAAAAGTAATGAATGGACATGAAACTTAGGGAAATTCAATATTTCACAACAGGAGGACTCCCTTCCTGCCATTCCTACTAAGTTAAAAAAAATGTTGCTCCTCTTACTCCTCCAAATAATGGGCAGAGAAGCAAGCCTCCAACAAGCTAGCTATAGAGAAGACTGAACCATGAGTTCCATGGGTGGCTAGCCACACTGAGTTCTAGAAGACAGTCAGACATGCCTGCAGTGGTTCATGAAGGAATCCAGTTGTAATTAGCAACTCTAATTTGGACACCACAGCACTCCTTGACATGGAGCTGCCTCTGGGCACACGATGGCCCCACACTGCCATGCTGCAGTTTCTGCAGGCTGGCTTCATGGCCCTACATGAGCTTGACCCTGAGCTTATCCTTGAAAACCTCTGCCTGTGTGTGGGAGCAATGCCCTTGCAACTGCACTCCACAGTACAGCGATGCTTCTGAAGGCTGGACACCAGTTCCGACTGGTAGGACCAGCTGGCGATGGAGAGGTGGGACGACCAGCAGTGGTTCCAAAACTTCCGCATGAGGAAGGAGACATTCTTGGAGCTGTGTGCCTGGCTCACTCCTGCCCTCCAACAACAGGACACCCAGATGCAACCCGACATCCCCCTGGAGAAGCGGGTTGCCATCGCCATCCAGAAGCTGTCCACACCAAACAGTTACTGATCAAAGGGCAAATTGTTTGGTGTGGAGAAATCAACCATTGGGGCCCTCCTCATGTAGGTATGGCACTCTCGTGCTGCAGTCCCTAGTGGGGGGAAGAGGAAGTACTGGAAAGGGGAACCCTAGAGAAAGGGGGAGGTTGCAGGGGTGGGATGAAGCCTCATTTCGGGGGGGGGTTCTGCAGTCCCACCCTCACACAGCCCTGTGGGGGGAGGGGAGGCTTCACAGGGGGTGGCTGCTGGTATGTTTGAGGGGGCAGGGAAGGCTCAGGGACCTCCCAAGTGCTCGGGCACCCCCTTCGATTCTCTGTTTTGTTTCTTTGTCTCCTTTTGGTGGTGAGGGCCATTAACACTATCCTGCTGCACAGAGTCAACTGCCTGGGTGACCTGGACCCCATCATCACTGGATTTGCCATCCTGGGCTTCCCCAACTGAGTGTGGGGGGAATATTGATGGAACCCACATCTCCATCCAGGCCCCCGACTACCATGCAGCACAGTATATTAACAGAAAGGGATTCTGTTCTATGGCCCTGCAAGCCCTGGTTGACCACCATGGCCAGTTTTCAGACATTTTCATCAGCTGATCAGGGAAAGCGCACGATGCCCATGTCTTCTGCAACTCCAGCCTCTAGCAGAAGCTAGCACTTTCTTCCCTGAGCACAGCATCAGAGTCAGGGATGCTGAGATGCCACTGTGCAGCGTGGGGGACATGGCCTACCTCTTCATGCCATGGCTGATGAAGCTATCTACCAACCACCTGGACCCAAGCAAGGACCGCTTCAATGGCTACCTGGGCAGGGCCTACATGCAGGTGGAGTGCACCTTTAGGAAGTGGGGAAGCAAAACATGTCCCGGGGGTGTCAGCATGTGTGATCCACAACATTATGGAGAGGAAGGGGGCAGAGGCTGTCCAGGAGGGACAGGCCTTCAAGCAACCGTGCACATCTGCCAGGCCCATCAGTTGGAGGTGCGCATCTGGGAGGCCCGGAGGGAGAGTTTCTCTCAAGGACCCCAGTAACTCTCTCCAGGTCCGCCCCACTAGGGGCCTGTACTTTGCTTTTCTCTGCCTTTCCTCCAAAAACCCCTCCTCTCTTCTTTTCTGCAGACAATAAAAATACATTTGCTTATTTATTTGGGATAGAAGTAACTGGGGAAGAGGGGGCTGAGAACCTGGAAATGGGGAGAAGCAGGGGGCTGAGAACCTTGGAGGGGGGAGGAGAGGGCTAGGCTTAGGTGCTTCTTCTGCGGGGTCCTCAGTGACCTCAGGGAGGTCCTGGGAGGATAGAGAGAGAGGGGGTGGTTGGAGTGGGGTTGGGCAAGGGAGGGGGGAGCGAGGACTGGAACAGGGACTGAGAGTGGTGCTGGTTAGGTCATGAGCTCTCGGACGGTTGCACACATGTTGCAGCCCTGCTGCAGCAGCTCAGTCCACATCTGGGCCTGCCACTGGGCATCATCCCGGACCTTCTGGGCCAGCATCTGCTGCATGTCTTGGAGGATGGAGACATGCTCCCTGGACCCTCCAACATCTGCAGCTCCCCCAGGGTCAGGTGACTGGCTCAGCTGGTGTCACTCACCTCACAGTCACGGCCGGTGTGGCTGGGGAGAATAAAGAGAGGTGATCAGTCATCCCTGGAGACACTGTCCCTTAGGCCTTGCCCTCACCAGTGAGCTGAGAGCAACAGTTCCTGGGTCAGAGGATGATGTCGTCCCAGGAGCAAGGCCCTGTGTGGCCTGGACAGCGGGCCCTGCCTTACAGGGATCCAGAGGTCCCCAGGGGACCATGCTTCCCCTTCCTCGTCCCAAGGGAGCATGTTCCCATGTCCCATGGACAAGCAGGCAAGAGAAGTGTCTGGCCACACTGGAATCCATTGGCTGGGAAAGGGGCCTTGAACAGCCTGGGCTTCCATCAGGGCTGCACACACACCTGTGTCTGGCAGCGTTGTGCCTGGGAGCAGATGCTGCCTCAAGTGAGCAGGCATGCCCGTGTGGCACTCCAGAGTGTATCCTTGTCCCCAGCCTTCTTCCAGAAGTGGCTGGTGGTGGGACGGTACCCCCTGGAGTCAGAAGTGTCTCTGGGCTCCCCAGAGCTTATGAGCAGGAGCCCACAGGTGCTCCGGGGTTGCCTCTTGGGGCTGTTGGTACAGACTGGTGCTGCACGTGCACAGACTGCGGCATGATGGCCAGTCTGAGAAGGCCAAGCGATGCTCGCACCACAGCCCCTCACTGCCCGCCACCCCTGCCCTGCATGTGTGAAAAACGAAGACCACGCAGCTGATGATCCCTTCCCAGCCAGGATTCGGGGTACAGGCTCCAAGGTGATGGTGGTCACCATGCTGGCTGTGTCCTCCTCCTCCTTCTCCTCATGGGCTGGGACTCCCAGGTGGGTGACAATGAGCATTTCCAGCCCCAAGGATGTGGTGCAGGTCCTCAAAATAGGGGCAGCATGAGCTGTGGTCCCTCACCCTGGCATAGGCCTGCCAGAGCTCCTTCACTTTACTCTGGACCTGCTCCAGAGTCCTGGTGTGGCCCTTGGTAGCCAGGCTCTTGGCCATCTGGCCATAGATGTCAGCATTGTGCCATCTGGAGCAGAGATCCTGGAGGTTCTCCTGGTCGCCCCACACCTCCAGGAGGGGGCCAGGAACTCCACCCCAGACCAAGATGATACATGCCTTTTGTGGCCCCTGGCAGCCCTGTGCGTGCTCCTTAGGACGGGCAGAGGGTTCTTCGGGGCCTTGTGGCTTGAACATAGTGCTCAGATGTGTGGCACTGGCAGCTGTGCTAGCACTGGAAGCTGTGAGGGCCTGCTTCCTGCCACAAGCTCTGTTCCCTGTGTCTACAGCTTTAAGAGCTGCTGGGCAACAGGAATTATAGAGTTGCGATGAGTGTGGACCGACTGGCCAGCACAGCACTTGTGGTATGTCCTGGAGGACCTTTTTTTTTTTTTTTGGACAAAGCTCCCAATTCTGCATCTACACGCCCTTTTCCGAAAAAGCTTTTTTGGAAAAGGGCTTATTTCTTATGGAATGATGTTTGCCACCATTGGAAAAAGCCATCCATTATTTCGACTTTGTCGAAATAACTGAATTGTAATGTGGACACTAGTATTGTTTTTCTGGAATAACAGCTGTTACTCCGGAAAAAACACTGCCGTGTAGACACACCCTAACTGCCAACTTCAGCTCTGGTGTATGTTGGCCAACTTACTGGCATTGCAGCAACGTGGGAGTGTTGGTTGGAGGGAATGTGTTGTTCTATGCATTTTGGGCACTCTTTTTACTATTTAGAGACACCAGCAGCAGAGAAAAATCTGTTGTGATATTATAGTAGAATTGCTTCAAAATTCAATTACTTCCTAAAAATCAAGAATAGAAATTACATTAAATCATAACTCAAAAATTATTATGAACAAAGTGAAACCCAGGATGTCAGAGGATAGGAGAGTTTTAACTACATGTATTCTACCTGTGGCTTGGTCTACACTACAGAGTTAGATCAACATAAGGCAGCATACAACAACCTAATTAGGTCTGTGTCTACACTACAGCCTTGTCCTACTGATGAAATGCCCTACTACACCAACACAATAACTCCAGATCCACAAGAGATTTAGAACTTATGTTGGTATAATTAGGGCAACGAGTTTGTGTAGACACTGCATTCCTTACAACAGCTATTAGTTCCCCTGTCAATTTGCAATGGAGCTGTGAAATTTACAAGAAAGCGAGGCAGCTAGCTCTGCTGTCCCCACTACTCAGAGCTGGGCAGTTGGACCCCACTTACAGCTGGGATGTGGAACCTCCCGTTATGGAAGCAAATAGGGAGGCAAGAAGCTCCAGGTGGCTACCCACCTGCCTGCTCCTAGCCAAGAACCTGGGCTGTCTTGCCATTTCACAGCTCCTAACAGACAAGGTCACTTGGCTCCTGCAGGGAATTAGTGGGGAAGAGAAGAGAGCAAAGAATTCAAAGCAGCTGAACTCCACTCCCCAATGGCAAGAAACCCCAGTTACCTTCCTCTATACTCCCAGCATGGAACAGGGAGAGAAAAAGCCCAGGTGGTTATCCCTATGCCCAGCAGGGAATGGGAAGTCAGAAAGAAGGAAAACCTACTGGGAATCCAGGACCCTTTGGGGCAGCTGGGCTTCCAGCAGTGATCTGCCAGTGAAGCTGAAAGACTGGGCTTTCAGGTCCCTACACCGCACCTTGTAGGTCAGTGCAAAACTCCAGCTGAGGTCACACAACTCTGACCCGAGGAACATAGTGTGGACATGTGCCACCGCAGTAATTATTGCAGTGGCTATAAATCAAATATAGGCAATCTTGAATTTTTATTGTAAATGTAGCCAATATCACTCTCTCACAGAGTGTCTTAAGTACTCCCAACACAGAGAGAAGTTACAGGCTGGGACGTTAAAATAACCAAAAACCCACCAACCAAAGAAAAACACCCACCTTATTTTGAATTCTAGTATTTCTTTTTCAGAAATTGAAAAACTAAAGATAAGCCATTGTTTAAGTTATTCTCTTTCAGAGGAAAATATAATGCTGACTTTGAAACATTTCTAACAGGGAAACTCATCATAGTAATTGAGTTATTTATGATTATGACCAAAAAACTAACTCAAATGAAAAATTTCTAGCCTCAAGAAAGTTAAATCTCCTTTGGAATATAATGCTCTTCACAATAGTAAGAAATCTAGCTCAATACATGATTATTCTTTAATGCTTCATTTTGAGTAGATCTTAAAGAACTAACTGATCTGAAAATGAAATTCTGAGATGAGATTCTTAAAGTACTCTTTATTAATATCATTAAAAGTTGTAGAAACAACTTTGTGTAATATAAAGGCACAGGGAGACATTTTGATAAAATATTCCAATTAAACAGTAACTTACAGTACAAAAAAGACAATTTTAATGCACATAGAAACCCCAAATGTCTCATTCAAAAATATTTCACCAAAAGTTCATCAATATTAATGGGCAATGACTAAAAATATAAATTGTCATTGTACAATAAATATCTGATAGGTGCAAATTGGACAAAATTTATTGCTTTCCACGTAAGTGTTTTCCCTGTAGTGTTTTTTTTTTTGTAATTTGACATTCCTTTTCAAATCAACTTTCTCTATATATTTCAGTGGAAACTATAACCCTTAGATCAAATCTAACCAGGGACATTTGGAAGTTACAAGACTACTCCCAAGTATTATCAGAGCTGGCAGTGTTTTCTATTATCCTTTAGTAATTACACACAACTCACTCATCAGGTAACGTGCTGGGTATGTAAAAATCAACATCAGTGATACAACAAGGCTTGAGTGGCCTACTACTAGTTAATCTGAGTTTTTCGATGATTTTCTTCAAATAAACATATTTTGAAAAAAAAATACATAAAGCCTATTTAAAGCTTCATATCTGAAGGGAAAGAGATTGCAGCACAGCTGACAAAACAGACTTACAATAGCAAAAACAAAAACCAAAAAGCCAGAGACAGCAAAAAGAAAGGGAAAAAGGAAAAGGGGAAGTGAAGCAAGTGTCATATTAGTTTCTGAAAACAAAATTAAGACAAGTGAGCTGCAGTAAAGTATGATTACATAGGTAAAACAGATTCAAAGTGAAAATCTAGAGCTGTGCACAACAGTCATTAACATATTCATCTAACAAATCTGATAAAGGTTTGCATCTTTAAATAGCAGTACTTCCCCATACTGCACCCTCCTGCTTTGAGAAAAATGACCCAATCAGTGTTGAATTATACATTTACTTTTTTTCTTCACCCAGCTCCTACAGGAATTTTGGTATAGCAGCAATTTCCATCTGTCTTTGACACAGCAGTTGATACTCATGCTGACTGTCATAAGTGGTGGTGCATACCCACTTCATTCAAAAATGTTTAATACTGTACCATGGTTTTTGATGTACAACTGTTACTTCTTTTCCTTTGCTACTGCTGCAAGCAATTAAAAAATTACACATATCCTAGAAGTATTTACTTAGAAATAGAATTTTATGACACTTCAGGTAAATGAAGCACTACAGTAGCTATTGTATAAGAGGGGAAAAAGGCTTCCAAGAAAATAAATCATTTTGATAGTGACTCATGTTATGCAAATTCTTATTTACGGATGCAATCTCAGGTTTACAGTAATCATTAAAGGGACCATTTTTACTGCAATTCAAAATAGTGAAACTTATTTCAAAGCAAAGTCTCTAGTGTGAATACGGCATAATCAGCTTAACTACTAACCCAATGGATAGACATTCAGTAAACTTTATTACATTGTGAATTCAGCAGAATTGTGAATGACAAACAAATGCTAGCCTGCTAGGCAGTTCCCTAAATTTAAATTTGGATTTTCCTCAAGCATTAACTAAAGTTTAAAAGTTTTTCAATGAGAAATTTGAATTTTGAGAAAGGATTAGTGTTACTACAGTACATAATTTCCCTTGAAAACTAGTGTAGGGACTTATACATATAACCATTTTCTTTGGTTTATGCTTTACTACACTGGACTAGTGATCTTATTTTTAACCTACATTTAATCCCTACTGATTTTTAGTATATTCTCCCCTCGAGTTAAAATTGACTGTTTGTTCATACAAACTATTCCCTGCTGAATGGCTATATGGACATACTTGCATGGAAGGTTGAAATTTTGTACAGTAACTACATTATCAAGTGATACCTACAATGGCAGAATTACAAAAATAAAATATGAATGGATTATGCTTCATATGCCATGAGTCTGCTTTAATGCCTGTATCCTTTTTAAAAATGTAACAATAAGACACAGTGGAAGGAACTTAGACAGTAAACATGTGAATCCTGCACTCATAGTAATAACATACTGCACAGTATTAAATAAAACGTGTTAAATCTGAAACAATGCAACAGACACCCTAGATTTACCTGCATGTATATAAATGCCACTTCAGTAAGGTGTTTGAACACAAAAATGAGACAATGACATCAGGAAAAAGCCTTTAAAACAGGCCATCAGTCTAACTTGACTTTCCAAGTAAAAGCATCAGCTTTACAAAACAGATACTAATGCAGTTTTATGTAAAGTACCCTTTGACAGACAAGCTGTCAATTAAGCTATCACAGTCTTATCTGACCCACTCCTTAGGCAATCAGGGAGAACAGTCAACAGTAGATCAAGTTTTAATTAGATAAGTACCTTGTCTGTTTACAGAGAAACATCCTCTAAACACCATAACATGTCTATGGTATTTATATAACTGATCAGATAGTGTAATTTTTGTAAAAAAAAGTTTTTGAATATATGTGAGTTCAAAACCTCATTTTTCCATGTCTTTGCAATAGTGTTTTAGCCAGTGTTATAAAAAGAAGATTAATTTACAATGGACTACCTCACATTATTACTTAATTGTGCAAGGTATTCACGTAGTTCTTTTGCAGCTTGGAATCTACCATATCGCTTCTTTGGGTTGGCACACTCATCCAGCAAGGCCTCAAGTCGGCCATCTTTGGCAATTTCAGGTGGAGGGTCATGAAGTAGTCCTCCAGAAGTGCCACGCCAGGTGGCATGTCTTGATAAAAGGTTCTGACAAATAGCATAGTAATTGTGGTCCACAGTGGCACGAGCACAAAGAATTTCTTTCGAGAAGGACAAGCAAGCTTCTTTATCACAGTCATCAAACTTGCTCTCGTACCATACATCCCAGTTTTCAGGTTTATCTATAAAACAAAGATGGCAAAGTACCATCAGTGAGACAGAAAGAAAACTATACATTTAACACAAAATATGACTAAAAGCTTAGTCTGAAGTGGTAAGTAGAGCAGACACCAATCAATAAAATAAAAAATTAGCAGCTTATCTGCCAAAAACAGTTTCAGTAGACCTAAAATTATTCACAAATATGACCAAATTAAAGAATCAAAATAAAACATTGTTTTAACCCCACTTGAAATTTTTCATTTCAATTTTGGGTATTTTAAACAAAAGCAAAGAGGCACGAGATTCACAAAACAGCATGATGAAAAATGACCTCATGGTGCCTTTTGAACTTTTGCGGTCAGAACATTGATCTGAGGTGTGAGAAATTCATTTTTCAGTCTCCTTCTGCAAATGGGCAGAATAGATTTGAAATTGCTCTCACATTACAGGAGAGTGCCTTGGCTACTGGGCCATGGGATATTCAGCTATGAGCCTCCGTCTCTCTTCTCCTTTAAGGTGTTTTACTTCTGAAATAATTAAAGTGAAAGTCAGTGCTCCAATGATGATTTATAGCAGGGCTACGCAACACGTGGCCCGCACACCTGTTTGTCTGTAGCCGGTGGTGCGGTTTGAGTTTATGTGGGGCTCAACATGCGGCCCGCAGATGGGATCCTTTCCATATGGCCTCCACTGGGAATATGTTCCACAACGGTGAAACCTCTCCCAGGCAGGGTGAGCACTGAAAGATGCAAGCGGATGGGCTGGCTGGAATAGACAGGTACAGAGTGTCAGCATTTCTAGCCCCCAGGGAAGAGGTGCCGAGGAGTGCCGGAGCATTGTGGGAAGTGCTGGCTGCTTAGCCTTGTGGGCAGAGCCTAAGAGTACTGACTGGCTCACACAGGCCACGTTTGGGTCCGGCACCACAGCTTAAGGCTTAATCTTTATCTTCATGCCCAAAAGTGTGAAAGAAGCTATTTGCATATTTATTTGTATGCATATGCAACCACAATTAAGTTGTAGCCCTCGTCATGTGCTGTGAGTATCATTGTGGTCCCCAGGGTTTCCAAAGTTGAGTGGCCCTGATTTATGGACTTGTGGTGAGGGCACCCACTAAGGATGTCAGAAGACTCAGAGTGAACCAATAAAGGATGTCGGAGACCCATTCAAGTCCCTACATGACTTTGTGCCATTATCCCTCAATTTTTTTAGGTTTTTGCTACCTACATTTTTTGTAAGGAAATCTTTAGGAATATCTCATTAGTGTTTTTACAAGTAAAACTCTATAAATACTAAGTAGAATTTATAAAAGTAACAAGACCTTAAGGATCATTACAAGTGCTAGAAGGCATCAAGCAGTGAACAGCAGGAAATTATAATTACTCTACAGACTCTAGTTTCCCATAAGACAAGACGAAACAAAAAACACACTAATGGCTGCCCCCAAATACTATATTTTAACCACACAGATCCTTTAGAACTTTACTGAAAAGCAAAAATATTGCAGATATAAAAAGGATGCTCAAGTATAGATTTTTATGTTGTGGCTAAGCTTTGGCTTCATCCCTGACAAATCATTTATACCTGAAGAAAAAAAGGGACCCGAATTTTCCTCTCTAGATAGGTGTTCATTTTTCCTGTTTAAGGCTAACTTTTTTTTTTTTTTTTTTTTAAAAGAGAATCCAGAGAAGTAATCGAGAGTTTATATGTAGGTGAATCATGTGATAAAAAGAGTACACAAATAGGTGAAATCAAACCTCCAGACTTTGCTCAGGTATACATACCAGAACTCCTGAGAGGTGTAGCAACAGTATCCTGGCAACCTTCATTCTCTAGAGACTTCTGTCTAACAGAAAGTTTGCCTCTGACAAAAATAATTACCTTGATTACAAATGGGAAATAGTTGCCTTGAGCAATTCAGGATTCAGAAAGATATAGCAGATCCCTTGCAGTTTCCTGGAATAACTTCTATAGAACCAAGCTTCTCCCTGGAAGCTACAGACTATTGCTTCATTTGGAACAAATCCCCCTACTAGGGGCAATCAACTTAGTGGACCCCTTCTGCAGCCCTTATGAACCTGTATTGCTTGCTGTACAAGGAAAACAAACCAGTGTTACTGGAGAGCAGTCTTTGGGTTAATAATTAGTTTACAGTTATGAAAAGCAGACACAAAATACAATTTAGCTAAATTAAATTACCTCAAATTTCAGAGATTAACAGAAAAATAAGGTATCTGTTTGTAAGCCTTCCCCATCCAATTACTAAGATTGTTGGTGGGGGGAAGACTTACAATTATCTAAACAAATAGATTATGGACCCTATATATGTATTCTTTATGAAAGTAACCCAAAAGAATCACTGAGCTTCACTTAAAATATAGATATTTATTATCTAAAAAATAATTGTCCCAATTTTCCAAAGAGGAAAACTAGAAACCTTATTAACAAAGTGAGACATTCAATTTACAATGCCGTTTTAAAAATAATTGCCAGGGTTTGTGGGAGAGAAACTGTGTGCACTTCTGAGTTTGTGGAGTTATAATACTGAAATAATTGGATATCTAACATATTTAAAGAATTTATTGGAAACCACTGCTGGGATTTGATCTAAACAGTTATGAGAAATATTAACTAGTGAAAACACAATCTAGAAATTAATTCAGCAATTACCTATTTGCAAATTTGAAAAATCCACACATTATAGGGCAAGCAAGTCTTTTGGACTACTGCCATGAACTCCTCCAGAATTAAAGTTTTTATTTTAAAGGTTTCCAGTCCTTAGACTTGTAAAATTAATGTAGTCAATTGTGAAGAAAGTATAAACCATTATAATTGTGTCTCTTCTGCTACTTACAAAAAATGAACAAATTTTTCTGTTGCTATTCAGAACTCTGTACTGTTAATGAAAAGATTCTGGTCCATTTTATTTTGCTGCTGTTTGGTTAAGTTCTGAGGTCAGCAGAGGTAAACACGGAGCCCAATTATGGGAAATGAGGGCCCAAAGTCAAAGTGTGAAACAGCAGAATGACAGAAACCTTGTCTCTCATAACAGCCAGGCATTCATGGAAGGGTAGAATAGCAGTGACTTCTATCCTCACAGCAGCTTGGAGACTCAGGAACGAATAAGCCAGAGAAACCAAGAAATGGAAACAGAATGCTCTTTCTCCATATGAGTTACTGGAGTTATTGGCGGGCAAAGATATCAAATTAGATAGCCATTAGCCAGAGACTGTTATGAAAGATAGAACCCTTGAAAGAAGAATGAGGGAAAACTGGAATTCCACCACTATCCTTTCACTCAGCAGTGAGGGAAGGCAACAATTTGCTTTACCCTGAGTGTCACTAAGAACAAAGCAGAAACAACCCTGACCCAGACATTTTACATAATATGTAACAGATGTGAAAGAGTATCCATGTACACTATTAACAAATGAGCCTGGGCTCATCCGTTAATGTTCAAGGTTACATGTGGGCTCCTGATACACATGGGCTCCCGGGGAGGCAGCAGCGCAAGGTGGCAGGCAGGGGCTGGTACTCATGTGTAACCGTGTAATTGCTGAACATTTTGGCAGTTACATGATTAAACACATTTTAACATCTACAATAGATAAATAAAATGGGAGAATCTTTGTTGACTCAAGTAAATAAATACAACACAGAATGAGAAAGCATATGACTTAAGGAGACAGAAAGAAAGACAGAAAAGGAAAAAGAAAAAGGAAAAAAGCCATTATAGGAAAAAGGTGGATGAAGCCACTTTGAGCCAAATTAAACAAAAAAAAAAAAAAAAAAAAAAAAACACACACAAAAAAAAAAAAGGCTGTAACAAGTACTTTTCAACATGATTAGCAGGCATCAAGTAATCTCCTTCCCGCTCTCCCACCCTGGGAGCTTTCTGTATTTCTATAAAAGAAATACAGGCAACAGGTGATTCTCACATATGCCAATGCACTGATTTCTACAAGTATGTGCTGTGCCCAAGAAAGCTCATGATACCATCTACATGTTTTGTTAGTTTTTAAAGTGCTACCAGACTATTTATTAAGTTTTTCCTGTACAGACTAACTCGGCTACCTCTCTGAAGCTTTTGAAAATTCTGTAGTTTTGTTACAGATCAATTATTACACTATTTGTAGAATTAGAAGTCCCTGTTTCAGAAACTCACAACACTTTATATTCTTTTAAGACAAATTATAAAATGTGAAGCATGATGGACAGGAGAGGAAAACAACTTACTCTGTTTGATTAACCTTTTGTCTGCCACCAGAACATTTTCTGCATCTACAATGATAACCTTCCCATCTCTAGGGCCAACTGCGAAGTTGTCAAAGCTGACATCAAGGAGGTAGAGTGCAAATTCAAAGTCATTGTTTGTCAGTTGTTCTGCTATTTCCATTAACTGCCACGCCAGGTCAACTCGTTTTTCCCACGGTGCATTGAAGTAACTCCACAATTCTTCTCCAACATAGTTGACAGCCACCATTCTTCCACATGCTCCCAGGTACTTTGCAAATGGCCAGCCTTCATCAGATGGGAAACTCTGCATATGGACAGATTTTTTTTTGTTAATACTGAATAAACAAAGGGGAAGCAGCATATTTTAACAGGATGAAATGTGTGAAATACTAAAGACTTTTGAGACTAACATTTAAATCAGATGATTAGGCTGACCAGAATACATTTTTACATTTTGATATAATCAAAAATACAGAGATGAAGAGAAAGCAAGAGAGATTTTCTATACTAGCATCTAGTTTCTGTACGTATATTTTCCAGTTTCGTAGCAGATTATCTTTTGCCTTTGGTTTTTCATATACTCCTGCTGTGATAACATTTTTTCAACATTACTTTACTTTTTAAGCTAGGTCTTTAAATAATGGTTAATGTATATACAACACAAAGCAAGTATTTCATAAAGTTTCTTTTATTTATTAGACTATTTCTCTTCCCCATTCCCTTTTGCTTCTTCCAGATCTGTCTTGTGTGAAGACCTTACAGAAGAAATTAACCACATTTTGGTGTATAACAAAATTTAGCATGTTTTGTTCTATATCTTTCCTTAATCCACCATTTCTTAATTTTTTAAATGTATGTAGATTTGTAAAATGCAAGTAGTAGTATGGGCAGTATTGTGTAGTACGGACTCTCAAGAGAGTCTAAACAGTTAGGACATACTGAAAAACAACCAAAAAAGTCATTCGATAATTTGTGCAAGTTTGGGTATATTTGATGCAAATATATACAAATATCTACAAACATGCAAGACCAAGATGAGCTGCTTTTTTGTAAAAGTAAAGAATGCAAAGCATCAAGGAAATTCCGAATGAACACTAAGATCAGAAACTGAATTATAAACCACAGCACTTAATGAGGATAAGCACATTCCTGGTAAATTTTAATAGTTCTAAAATAATAGTAGCAAATACCTCTATCACTGCTACCATAACTATGTCACCATACAGTGATGAAAACAGTTTCACTGAAAGAAACTACTATACAGCGGCATCAGCTAAGGTTGCAGTTACTGGTTTCAGTTTAACATGGATTTAAACCACTCTTTTGTTAAAGTCTCTGAAATCCAGCAAAGTCCAGCCATCACCACTCAGTTCAGGACAGGAGGTGGTCTATCAGTCAAAGTCTGCAGGAGTTTAAGGCTCCGTCCACACTTTCATTTAAAGTGAAAGTGTACCAATGGCAGGAGTTCTCCTAGCGCTCTATGTAAACCACCTCCACAAGGGAAGTAGCTAACAATGCCGGAAGAGCGGCTCTCAACGCTGGAAGCTTGCTTACACTAGCACTTTATAGTACTGTAACTTGCTGTGCTCGGAGGAGGGGAGATGTTTTTCACATCCCGAGCCAGAAAGTTGCAGCGCAGTAAGTGGTGGTGTGGTGGTGTAGACTTTGCCAAAGCAGAGAACCCACTTTTCAGAGTGACACAACAGTCTGTTTAGTCTATATCTAACCACTATACACTACATTCTTTAGAGCCAGAGACAGTAAATCAGAAATCCTAGACTTTTTTTTTTTAATATGCACTGCAAAGGTCTTCCATTAGGAAAGTGTATGTCAAGTTCTTCTTCTTTAGCAGCTGGCCTACAAAGGAGCTTGCAATTACTTTCGTTACTCAAAAAGCAAAGATCTGAGATATAGATTTGAAGGCAAAGGGGATGGAAATCTATTATTAATCCATTACACGTAATTCATATATAGAACACCTCAAAATACTTTAACTTAACCATGGTAAAAATCACCAAAACACATATTTCACGTCAGATTTCAGTTACAAATTTTGTTTGTGAAGCCCACTGATCAGAGTATGTGTTATACAGTTTCTTATATCCAATCCACATAGGATGTGAGTCATAGCTCTCACCTCAAGAGCCTGGCTCTTTAAGATAAGCTGAGTGATGCCTTCAGCTCTGGAGGTCCCTGGCTGTCCTTGGCTTGGTGTGTGTGGCAGTGGTCATGCTCACAGATATCCCACACTGTCATATTTGAAAGCTGGGATATGCTTTATACTGGCTGTGATAGAGTACCCAAAGGAAGGGGACACAATAGGCACTATTGCTGGTGTACTGCAGGCATGAAGTCAGCGGCTGAAGTTTATCCTGGTAATATCCAGAGGTCCATGGGAAGCTACTGAGGTCCACAGGAAGCTAAAGAGTATTTCAGGAAGCAAGTGACAACAGACTTCTTTAGATGTTCTCTCCATCTAAAAGCTTTATGTCATCACTAGTGAACATGAATGAAGAGTTATTCTAAGCCTACTTACTTTCGATAACTTTAAAATGGGGATAAACTTGCACTACAGAGATCATAGAGGTGCAAGTAAACCAATGGCAGACAGCTCTCCCATCAACTTAGGCAATGCCTACACTGCCACTTATGTCGGGAAAAATTTATGTCTCTTAGGAGTGTAAAGAATCCACTTCTAAGTAATGTATGTTACACGAACCTAAGCACCAGAGGGGACGGGGCAGGAGAGCTCCCTCCCCCCCTTGACACAGCACTGTCTACACCAGTACTTAGGTCGGTGCACTTTATGTTGTTCAGGGAGTGGTTTAGTCACACCCAATAGCGACGTAACTTACACAGACAAGCTATAGTATGCACCTAGCCTTTCTGAAGCACACCACAACCTTTCATGCCCTTAAACGAGGACACAATCAGAAGCAACTTCAGCAACACAGTTTCTGGCTGCAATTCCCAAGAGGGGGGGGAGGGGCGGAGGAGGCGGAGAACAAGTTTGCTTATCTATGGAATATGAAAAAAAAAAAATCAAAAAAAACCTAGGAAATTATCAATAAAGATGAGATTTAATGGCAGAATTGCACCAGGACACATCCCATTCACCCGTTTTAGAAATGTGCATCTGTCTGTCTGTCTTTCCACTTGTTTAAGAACACCTCTTAAGTGGTAAGAGCTAGCACCACCAAATTTGGTATGTAGTTTCCTCTTACAACTTAAAGCAAGGTCAGGGGTTAGTTGTGCCAGGACAATGGGATGTGCCTAGAATTCAACTGTTTCTCAAAATGGAAGGAAGGGGGACTGGTACAGTTATTGGCCCAATGGGGTAGAAAGGGGCAGGGGTGAAGAAAAGGACAGCTATGTACTATATTTCAGAGAGTCTATTTGTGTATCTGTCAGTCCCCCAGCCGCGCTGACTGTAATGGCCATGGACAGTCCCCTCTCACCTGATCCTAAGCTACTGTGGTGACAGAAGGCTGTGATTGTCCTCTCTTCCTGGGGCAGCCTGCATACCGAACGCCTCAGCCCCAGCCTCACCCCAGGACAATAATTTAAATGAAGAAAAACAAAACTCTGAGAAAAACCAGGTAAGTCTTCTAGTATGGAATATGAGAGACATGGCAGTATTACAGCATGAGGTTGCAGAGTCAAGTGCATATTTTGAGTGCAAGTTTGGTGCAGTGAGGGTATATACTGGCTTTTGGTATCAAAAAAGGGAAGTGAAAGCCCTATGGAGTATAGAAGTGTGTTACTAACTGCTCTATAGTCATTACACAGGTGGAAAGGAATGCATGACTTCAATTATGTCCATGTTTTTAGGGTACTGAGTGGATGAGGTATATAAAATCCCATTTAACCAGTGAGGCTACATCTAGACTGCAACCTCTTTGGAAGAGGCTTTTTCGAAAGATATTATTGAAAAAGAGCATCTAGACTACAACCAGTACTTTTGAAAAAGCAAGCCGCTTTTTCAAAAAAGAGAGCACCCAGGCAGTCTGGATACTCTCTTTCGAAAAAGCAGTTTGCATTACATAGCGCCTTTTTTCAAAAGAGCACTTTCGAAAAAAGACGTTATTCCTCATAAAATGAGGTTTTCCGCGGTTGAAAAAACTGCTGCATTCTTTTGATTTACTTTCAAAAGAACGCGGCAGCAGTCTAGATGCAGGGGAAGTTTTTTGGAAAAAACCCTGTAGTCTAGACACACCCTTAGAGGTCTAGACACACCCCTGCACACATGTGAATACTTATTGTTTAACAACCCTAGAGTGGATGGGCTGTGTCCTGATTAGGAATGTTAATCGGTAACCAGTTCACCGGTTACCCTGTACCCAGGGAGCAGTGGGCTGGAGCTGGCAGCCCTGCTCAAAAGCAGGGCCAGAAGCAGCATCGGCTCGCAGAAATGTCAGCAGCTCTGCTGGCCCCTCGTGGGGCAGGAAGTATCTGAGCTGGAGCAGCCCCTGCCTGTGATGGGAGGAGAGGGTAGGAAGAGGAGCCACTCCAGCTCAGCCAGGCTGGAGTGTCCCTCCCTCCCCCCCCCCCCCCCACACACTTGCCCCCATTTAATCAGTTAATTAATTAAATGGGATTTTACATCCGTAGTCCTAATGAAACCATAACCGACACGAATCTTGACTCCATTAAGAACTGAGTGCCATATTATTATTAATATACTCAATGTCCTGAAGCCCTAGTCATGGACCACTTAAACATTAGGAATTCAACCTTTTTTTTTTTTTAATTAAATAAAAAATACAATAGATCCTCCCCAAAAGATCCTGACTGGACTAATTTTGAGTAAAAAATGGATTTTCTATGAATTTGCAAGTAAATCCACTAGTTTAAAATAAAATTAAAGCCCGGGCCCTTTAAGTTATTTAGAATTTTGTTTTGTTCAGGACAAAAACAGAGATTCTGCCAACGTTCCACATAGTTTGAAGTCACTTGCACATTGACTATATTTGACAAAATTAAGTTATATTGTATGCAATAGCTAATAAATAGGTTACAGAATGGATTAAGTAACTCTTTAGTTGTACCATTTGAGACTAACAACTAGCCACTATTCTGCCTTCTTTATTTAGTTCATGCAGAACACTAGTTTAAAAAAAATCCTTAAGGAAATTCCCCAAAATCTATGTTGAAATGGAATAAAGCTTGAGAAAACAATGAGAAGTCCTGTGGCACCTTATAAACTAACAGATTTATTGAAGCATAAGCTTTCGTGGGCATGAGGAGTAAGGGATATTTTGGAATAGTGGGTTATTTTGAAATTTGGCGCTGTGCAGACAGCACCAAATTATGAAATAACCTATTTCGAAATAAGAGATGCAATTTACATAGCTCAAATTGCATATCTTATTTTGAGCCACAGTGTAGTGTAGATAGATGTACCCCTACAGAATACGTTTGGATTGCATATACGTGCAGTAAATTTCTCCAGTCCTATACTAATGCATCTGGATCTGTACTTTGCTGTAGGCAATGATGTTGACCTGATTTTACCCATCTTTAATCAAAAAGATTTTAGCATTTGTTAAATTCTAATTGACACAACTTTAACTGATTTAAATAGATTCTCACTAAGTACAAGACATTTTATCACTGCGTAATCAGTGAAAAGATTCTAAGAATGCTTTCACTTTTAGCCAGGATTTCAGCCCCAGACCCAATGATTTCTAAAGAAAAACAGATACAGAATTCCAATAATAATTTTATGCCATATACATTCAGAGGCAATATATCCTCCCTAATCCTAATTATATATTTCCCTGCTTATACACCGAGTAGTCTATATGCACTACACCAGGGGTGGGCAATAAAACAGTGGCAGTTCACCATGGTTAGCCCCTGATTGGCCACCGTTGCTATATTTAGCTGTGCCTCTACAGATAAGGACAAACTGCAGTTCACCCACCATTCCTGGCCAATGGGAACTGCAGGAAGTGGTGTCCCAGTCCACGCTGCTTCCCGCATCTCCCAATGGTCAGGAATGGTGATCCTGTAATTTTCCACAGCTGCAGACGCGCAGGTAAATATAATGGTAGCAGCCCACCGGAGCTAACCCAGGGGAACCGGATACAGTCCACAGGCTAGTATTTGCCCACTCCTGCACTAGACATACTTAACTTCATTGTAAGTATGATCAGTGTCTCACATATGAGATTCTAGGACTCGCTTGCTATATTTAAAAAGTGAACCTTCCAAACATAATGTTGGTGTAACAACTACACACCATATTGTAAAAACAGATATTTATATCTCTGTGGCAACAAAAAGATCTTTTGACAACAAGAGTAGAGGGAATTTTGCCAACATCTGCACATGTACAAATAAGCTCTCTGCCTCTGGCTCCTTTCCAACTGGCATGTAACAGGCACATCTATGCTTCATTACCCAAGTCAGTAGCACAAGAAGGGGATAAAAAAATATGTATGAGTGTCACATTCAGCAGTTTTATATTCAGTCATTTTGACCAGAACGTTAACTCAAGTGCAGACCTGCGTCCCTTTTTAACAAAAGGTGTGTCTTTTGGTACTTCAATATCTTTTGAAAGTATTTTAATAAAAAGTCTATGCTACAGCTAGAAAAAAAAAATATATTAGAGTGAGCTTTTATTTTAAAGAATGACAAGAAGTGCTATGTGTACTAGGGATGCAAAATCCCATTTAATTAGTTAACTGGCTATACATCTTACTATACCTATAAAAATAAGTTTTTCCTGCAGGACAACAGAGTGATGTCACCACATCACTCTGCATCCTGCAGCTCCTCCCCCCTCAGCCACCCAGCTTCCTCCCTCTCGCTTCCCTGCTGCTAACTCCATAATGGGGCTGGCAACCTATGGCATCTAATTATGTCTCTTTGACTCTTCAACAGCAGCACTCACCCTCCTTGAACCTTGAAGGTAAGCTGCTGCTGGGGTTGTGGGGGAAGGATTGGGGGGGGAGGAAGGGAGAGGACACAGAACTGCGTGGTGAGTGGGCAGGCAGCGTTGTGGCCTGCGGGTGGGGGGGAGGGAAGAGAGCCCTGAGCCTCCGCACAGGGGCTGGCTGAAGCTCTGGCAGCCACCATGTGGAAGGCAGCTGTAATTTTAAAAACAGCTGATTGGGGCACAGGCAGCGGGATCCACAGCTGGCTGAACCGGCGGTGGCACCCGCACAGTGGGGGGTGGGGAGGGAGAGAGAGAGAAATTACCGGGCTGACAGAGCAGGGGAGGGAGAAGGGGCCTTGGCTGGTGAAGGGAAGGGACGGGGAGACGGCTGGTACAACTACACCCCAGCCCTCCCCTGTGGCCAGGGAGAGAGCCAGCAAGCAGAGGGCACAGCCCCCCTAGTTAAGTTTAACTGGCTAATTGATTAATGAGTGGGCAGACTGGAGCAGCCCCATGATGAGGACAAGGGCTTCTTCAGCCAGGCTGCTCGAGCCCCCACCAGTTAGGTTAACCATTAACAGCCCTAATATGTACTGTCTACCAGTATTTTCATATCAACTGTACATTATTAAAAAAAATCCTGCCACTCATGCAAGTTCTACTCAAGATATTCAAACTAAGTGACTTCCTTCTTGGTCATCACTATGATAAAGGCTCTGCAGACCAAATTACACCTTCAGTGATTCTTGTACAAACCTTATCCTCTTAAAATGAAGTTTGCATAGTTGTGGCTAACTTGAACTGTAAACAGAATTCACATAATGCTATTTTTACTCAAAAAGGAATATAATCCAACTCTTTCCCAGAGCAGTGTTGACTCTTCAGTGGAAATAGAAATGAAAGATACTTATTTCTGTCATCAAACCAAACCTATTTGACTAGATAATAGGGATGTTAAGAGGCGGGTAACTGACTAATCATGTATTCAATACAATTTATATGGACTACACAATTAGTCAATAGGGAAGGTGCTCAGTCCTGGTTGGTGTTGATCCAGGAGCTATCCACCTTGCAGCTCTGTGGTTTAAACACAGTAGGAGCTGAGAGCACAGGCAGCCTGGCTCCTCCTACATTTAAACTGTAGAGCTGCAGCAGGAGCAACTCCCGCACCTAATGCGAACCGGGACTGAGCAGTCCCGCCTCACTCTAGTCTAGTACTGCAGCTGCTCTGCATTTTAAAGAACATGGCTGGAGTTGACATACCTTAAACTAAGTTATCATATGCTCTACATCACAGGGAGTTGATGAAGGAACTTTCCTGTAGACTTCCCTTACTCTTCTTGTCGGAGGTAGAGTAACAGGGTAAAGGACCTAGCGATTTATGGTAGATTTGGCAGATCTTCACAAAACCCACTAAACTGACCACTGGGGAATAAAGATGTTAGAGACTAATCGACTATCCAATCAGCAAATGCTTATCGGATAGTCAGTCAACTAGTTGATTCCACCCCCCAGGCTGCCTCTATCAGATGAGTCCCCAGCTGATGCCTGGCTCAGCTGTGAGGGGCTGCCCCTTTGAAACGCTGAACTAGCATTTCAAAGGGCAGTGCCGCCTTGAACCCAGGGTCAGATGGGGACTCCCCAGCTGGCGAGTCCCCAGCTGACCCTGGGTTCTGGGGAAATGCAGCACAGAACCTGCGGTCAGCTGGGAAATCCCCAGATGATCCTGGGTTCCGCAGAAGATGCCAAAGGAATTTTATATTTATGTTTATATACTAGGGATGTTAAAATGCATTTTTTTGGTAAATGTGTAACCACGCAAATTTTCAGTAGTTACACGTTTACACTAAGGATGTATGCAATTAGTCTAGTAGGATCAACTACCTGATAAGCCTTGCATTCCCATTTCACACATCTCATACTGCCTCTGCATCACAGGCAACAAGGAGGGTAGGAGCAGGAGCTAGTGCTGGGGGGAGCCAAATTAAAAGCCAGTTTCCCCCAGCACTGTCTCTGTGGTGCCACTTCCCCCGACTCTGCTGCTTCTATCAGTCCTGTTTGCGGGCTGCTCCTGGAGCATCCCCTGTTCATGGCCCGCTCGTGAACAAAGGCTGCTCCGGCAACAGACCACAAACATCCAGGTCTGAGACTATCCCCGCTGCAACTCAACAGTTTAAACGTAGTAGGAACCAGGCTGCCTGTCCACTCAGCTCTTACTATATTTAAACTGCAGAGCCACGTGGGGGGGAGGGGAAGGAGGAGACTTCTGAAGGCTTTTCTCCTTTTTTGACTGATGGTGTAGTTGATAGAATGTCTATCAAGTACACTATTAGCTATTTACTAGCTTCCTAACATCCCTGGTGTTTCACGCGCGCACACACACACACACCATTTATACTAACACACACACACACACACACACACACACACACACACACACACACACACACACACACACACACACACACACACACACACACACACACACACACACACCTGCTCTGGAGAAACCATATCAAGAACAAAAGTTTACCTTTCTGGCACTGTAGAGACCAAAACTAGACAACATGGGCAGATATTAAAGAAAAGCAGAAAAAGTGGTCAAGAAACCAGAAGGACTAATTTATAAAATAAAGATTAAAAGCTAAATAAAATATAGTAAAAAAGTATACATGGACAGAATACTCCACCGATGTGTTGGATATAACACTCCTGGTCGATAATACTCCACAGATGTACTGGATATAACACTCCTGGTACATAATATAACCACTGCTTGGAATCAGAAAAGTAAGCTACTAGGGCCATCCATTAGCAACTGTGCTTTTATGTCCAGACCCAAATCTTTTTAAAATGAACACTTCAAAGAGACTTACTAAAGATCACTCAGGCTTTGTTGGAAGCTGCAAAATTGTCCAGTACTGTAACACTGTGTTTTAGATGTAGTTTATAGTAGGGATGTGAATGGATAATAGTTTCAACAGAAAGGCTATAAACTAGGGTGATGCTATCTGCAGTTAGAAAAAGATCTTTTACTGGTGTTCTGAAACAATTAAATTTGTAAAAAAAGATCAACATACTTCATGTCAAAGTAAATATCCATGAAATAAAAAACAACACCCAATACCAAATTCTACACCACACTAATGGAATAACAGCAGAAATGCAAGACTATTAGCACTACAAAACAAAGTTTAGTTAATCTGTGCCATGATGATTAATTAAACATATGGCCTAATTTTACCAGGACAACAGTAAACTGGATTTCAAAGTTAATCAGAAGCCCAGAAAACACAAACATACACTATTACAGACAATGCAGTTTTATTTTTGAAATGCATTATTTTAGTTTTATTTTTTGCCATAAAAAAATATTATGGTGAGCTCTTCCAGAGTAATTACAAATTAGAACCTTGAAAAAAATGCAAACATTTTGAATGTTTCAACACAAACAGAAATGAAGTACAGGTTAAACCTACAACATCTGGTACTCTCTGGTCTAGCAACATCTGTGGCCCAGAAGGATCAAGCATGCTGCTGTACCAGAGAGTCCCAGAACCTAGGAATGCAAGCCAACTGGGAGTCTAGTGGAAGAAGAGCCCCGCCATCAGGACTGGCAAGCCCTGTCCCGGGGAGCTCCAGCTGGGCACAGCACAGCGGGGCAACCATGCAGCCCCTGCCTGGCAGTAGCAGAACCCCAGTGAAGCATGGCAGAAGCCGGGAAGCCACGGAGCTCCAACCCAGCGGGGAAGGGGAGCCCTAGATGGGAAGGACAGAAGTGGGGCAGCCACAGAGCTCCATCCCCAGGATGCTCCAGCCGGGTGGGACAGAAGAAGTGGGGCCACAGCGGCTGGGAAGTTCTATCCCCATAGAGCCCCAGCCAGCTGGTAGAAGCAAGATAGAACCAAGCCGCAAGCCCTGTAGCAGCAGGGCTGAGCAGAGCCAGGAGGAGTAGTGTCCTGGGAGGCTGGCATAAGGGGCCCTCCCCTGATCTGACCAATCCCAAATGAGGGAATTTGCCAGGTCCCAAAGGGAGGGTCCAAGCTGTACTTCATTGTGGCTTTGCCATAAACCCCCATGTAGGAGGTAGCGCAGTGTTGCACAGACCCAAGAGAATTTACACAATGTCATTTGAAATGAGGCAGATACATTGGTGAAATTACACTAGTACAGAAACAGTGTGCAGATAAGCCATGTACTACACAAACTAAATCAGAGACTGCTAGAATCTAATGTTCTTAAGGATATCAAGAAAATAAAATCTGTACATGTTTGCATCCATGCGACTAAAGTATCTTGCTTCATTTGAGTATGAAACAAGTTACATATACTCTGTTCTGGATAGGGATGTAAAATATTGGTTAATCAGTTAAGCGGGCTGTTGCTACCACCTCCACATGCAAGAGTCAGCAGAAGCCACGCGCAGGGGTGGGGGGGGGGGGGGGGAGTAGTGCAGCTGGCAACCATGTAGGGGGGTGGGAGGGAGCAGCTGGAAGCTATATGTGGAGGTGAGCAGGCGGCTAGCAGCCACACGTGCCCCCTCCCCTGCACACAGGATGGCTGGCTCCCGTTCTTGGCCCCTGGTCACACATAGGCTACAGTCTCACAGGGGTCATGAGCCAGCTGCCTTCAGGCTTGCAGCAGGGCATGGGGGTTGGAGGGGGAGACTGCTCCTGGGTAAACTGTACAAAATTGGAGTTCAGCTGCATATGATTTGTTTTACTAGAAAGATTAGTAAGAATTAGTGAAATCAAGAATAAAGTCAGTCTATAAATGTATTAGTAAAAAAATGTATTATTGCAAAACTAATAAAAATATGAGTATCTTTACACCAGACCTCAATAATTAAAACTATGTAAGTGGTGTTTTCCTAACTTCTATGATCTGTGGAGAAGTGTACAGTGCTTAGCTGAAGGATGGAGTTTGCTTCAAACTAACGCAAAGGCTGACAGTCAATTTGACAGTATGCATTTCATAAGCACTGCCACTTTAGGAGTAATCCATATGCCAAATAGGCTTCAAGCTAAGCTTCCAATCTCTGATAAAAAAAGTTTTATAATCCCCAAGTCACTAGGTTTAGTAGACGATTAAAATCACCTTTTCCATTATAAATCCAAGTTCAGTTCCTAAATATTTATTTTTGGCTACAGCTATAAGTTAATGAAATACCACAGATCAGTTATGCACAGAATTGAGGCTAAACATATTTCCCAATATGAAGTTAGCATATGCTCTAGGTACAAATTAAAATTAAACAAAAATTGTTTTTCAGGGGATAACCCACAGTATACAATTTGGCAAAATTTTCCTTTTAACTGTCTGCTACAAACAAACAGCTAACATTGATTATTATTGTTAATCACTTCAAAGATTTTAATTACAACCAAGACATCCTCCAAGAAAAGAAACAATTCTTAGAACAAATCTCCAATTCTCACTCTTACAAACTTCCCTATGGACTGCAATAGAAACAAATTCTGAACATTTTTAGATTTATCAAAAAATACCTGCCAAACCTTTCAAAATATCCAAATCAGGACAACTATACTTCTTATAAAGTTTATTTCCTAGATGACCTACCTGCTGAAGTCATAATTAAAGTTTCATGGTAGAGAAAACTGAAATTATATTTATTTTTCCCAAATTTTTAATATTCTTCTAATACTTGCACTTATCAAACCTGAAAAGAGTAAAGTGAAAGCCAGATGTGTTGTCTATGTTAACAAGTGTGCTTAATTCAAAAAGTTATGTTCCAAGTTAGTTTTCTGTTAAAATGACACAGCTATTTTATTATTTGAAAAAAGCACCCAATTTCAATAAGGTCTCTAAAAAACTTAATTTTATAAACTTTCAATGCTGATGAAACTAAACCTGGGTAGAATTATTCTAAGAATGTTATCTGGTGGCAAATGATCATTCATAGAATTTGAAACATTTTGCGGGGACAGTTCAGTTTTGATGAAGTTGCAATGGAGCACAGGCAGAGTTCCCAAGGAAGCATCTTGCCAGTCCGCTTGAAATCCCAGCTCAGGCAGCTTCAAACAGAGCTCCCAGAAGCTCAGCTCCTGCACACCTTAGCAGGTGGCATAATGGGGAGTTGGAACCCATGCAAATAGTGGCTAAGCTTTGAGGCACCTCACTTCCAGCTCTTCAGCAGGCTGAGGTTCCAGGATTGACAGCTCCACAGCAGTCTGCCAGGTAGACAGCATCAGAACCAGTACTCCATTCCCTTTTACAATGAATTTGGAAATGTCGGGGAATGAAGGTGGTGTTCCAAGTTTCAACAAAACTATGTTTCAAAAAGGTCAAAATCCTCCACAAAACAGAACTGTTTTTCCTCTTCCCAGATCAAGTTAAAAAGAGATGAAGTTTTAAAAGGTAATGTGTGCTTTTCCTGAGCACCACAGTCATGTTTAATTCCTTAGACATGTATTGACATTGTAATTTAGCATTCCACATGGTTAAATTTGTCTATAGTAGATAATTCATAGTAAAGGTCAAAATGTCATCAGTAAACAGGAAAAACTGGACACCAGGAAAGATTAGCTTTCCCACCATTCCATATTCACTGGTTTCTATCCTCAGAGTTTCTCTGGAAAGTTAACTTGTAAGCTGTACAATTCTATTTCTAGCATTATAAATTAATGTAAGCTAATGAAAATAAATTTTCAGATTTTAAAGAATAGTCAGACATTTTGAAGTAAAAAAAAGTCTTACTAATCTATGCCTCCCTTGTTCACTCCTATAAAAATCCACATCACAGAGTATTCCATGATTAACAGGCCACATAACTTATAAAAACCTCCAATACAGAACTTATCCAGAAATCTTAAGTTATTTTTATTGTGGCTACCCAGGCATAAATGTTGATCTCATTATTTTACATTTGTTCTGCAAATCTGCTGCCATTTTCCAGAATTACTTCAGTTTTGCAAAAACATTTAGAAAGAGACTTGGAATACCGCAGAATATATTCAAAGCAAATGCCGCACATTAAAATGTACACTAACTAAAAATAATTACTTCTGCCAATTTTTTTTAAATGTTATAATTTACACTATAATAGAAAGGTGAGAGAAATTTGTTTATTTTTTCAATCTACTTGCTAGATGAATTCAACAGCACTTTTTGTCTACTGCATTTCACTATGTAGTAAGTGTGCTCCCCTCTGCGTTGAGATTTCCTCACAGGAAAGAGGAAAGGGGGAAAAAAAAAGCTTCTTAAATAGAATAAGTCACCTGTAAAATGAGAGAAATCACCAAATGGACTGAACCATTAAAAATAAACCATTAAAAAGTTAACGATTTCAAACTGATTATCTCTAAATTAATATCCATGAACCTTTTCTTATAGGGGTATTCTAGATAATAATCAATACTGGCAGTTAAAACCAATCTCCACAGCCCTGGCTATTTGACAATCAACTGGATGCTTCTTTGACAACTATCTAGAAAAAGACCAGAGATTTATAATAATAATCCTATGATAATTTATTGCATTCAAATACACTTACAAATCCTCCTTTAGGCATTAGATGAAACCAAGGACAGTCTAAAGACCAAAATGGTTGGGGGAGGGGATGAGGGAGAATGGACCAAGATTCAATTCCAGTAACTTTCTAAGTGCATACTTTGAATTTTCTCCACAGTGTTGACAGCTTAATATAAACAAAAGGCTAGCAACTGTTCAGTTTAACTAGTATCACAAACAAGAGATTATCAGTTTTCCACAAATCTGCATCTAAGATCTGACCAAAATCCAAGTTTCTCAAAATGGAATGCACATTGTCAGCCAATTTGAGAGAGTAAATTTCTTATTTAGATATAATTCAAGCACTCAACAGCTAAAAAGATGTGTCAGAGTGCTGCTTTACCATCAGACTTGTATCTCACGGATTATCTGCACATAGGAACAGCCATACCAGCTCAGAACAAAGGTCCATCTAGCGTCTTCTGACAATAGCTAATGCCAGGTGTCCCAGAGGAAAGTAACAGAACAGGTAATCACCAAGTGATCCATCCCCATTCTCAGCTTCTGACAGAGGCTAGAGACACCATTCCTGTCACCTTGGCTATTAGCCATAGCTAATAACCATGAATTTATCTAGCTCTTTTTTGAATCCTGTTACAGTATTGGACTTCACAACATCCTCTGCAAGGAGTTCCACAGATTAACTGTGCATTGTGTGAAGAAAATGCAGCACATGACTGTTTTTAAAAGTGTTACTTTAAATAATAACAAAGATGTATGTATGTGTGAATTCCAATTTTAATAAAACATTGGGATGAACACTAACAATGGAAGACTTTATGAAAAAGGAAACAAAAGTACCAATACATGCCATTCTAAGTCTGATCAGGCAAATCTGATCAGCTAAAATATTCTTCTGACAAAAGTTTAATGACTTGTCAAATTAGTAATGGTGACCAGAGTAAAGCCTCCAACTAACAAGAGAAAAACAGGGATAAATAACCAGGCTTTTTTAAATGTAGACACAGTCCTGCCAACCTGCTACTTGCAGAATAGCTGTTCCTCTTCACCCCTCAAAGGATCACAGCATAGACTATAATAAAGCTTTCCAAAGGGAGGCAGGGCAGTAAAGGGAGATAAGAGAATTAAATTTCCATGTTTCCCCACCTCTAAAGAGCAATTGCAAAAAAAGGGAGGAGAGGTGGAAAAGCGCAGATTCAGTTTTGGAACATATAGGAAGAAAGACTAGAGCTAAATAAGAAAACAGAGGAACACAATCCCCTGCCCAGTGTCGCTCATCGGGGCAAAAAGAGATGCCTTCCCCCACAGATCAGGGTAGCTTTTAGATCGGAAGAGGAGTGTAAGGACGGGACGTGTGGCGTTAGTGCCCGTTTCATCAGGAGCCCCTTCCCTTCACTACGTTTCCCAGGAGGGTTTGCACGATCTGCCCTCCTCAAGCCACACACGGCTCGGCTCTCCCGCACCGCAAAGCGCCAGCCAGCCAAAGAGCTGCTAGCAACGTGAACAGGGAAGAGACGCAGACCATGCTCGGCCAGGGCGAGCGCTTGGCTGGATCAGATGGGTACTTACCTGGGCAGCCGGGCTGGGCAAGGGACCGGCGGGGAAGGAGATGGGCGCGCTCCTGCAGCACCACGGAAAGCAGGTCGGCTGGGCTGCCTCCGACCTTTGTCCCTAGGCTGGGCCATTGGGAGATTAGCACCGCAGCGCGCCCTCAGCCCCACAGCACTGCGCGATGGTGATAGGAGGCTCTCGGGGGGGCAGCGGGGCTGGGGCGCGGTACTTGCGCGGCGGGGGAAGGGGAGTTACCTGCAGCACGAGCGGCTCCGGGTTGAAGGCCAGCGTGATGAGCAGCTGCATGCGCTCCGAGTCCTTAAGGTTGCGGAGCAGGAAGCTGCCCGAGTCCTTGGTCTCAGCGTAGCGGCGGACCAGGCGGTCGAGCAGGCGCTGCGAGGGGCAATGCACCAGGTCCGACCAGCCCTCCACCACGTCGGGGGTGAGCAGCCGCACGTCGCCGTTGATGCTGGCGAACTCGGTGGCGTGCAGGGCCTGCAGCAGGTCGCAGCGGCCCCTGCCGGTGGCGCGGCGGCAGATCTTGGTGTCGATGTCGGCGAGCTCCTGCGCCGAGCCCAGGCGCTTGAGCACGACGCGGCGGCTGCCCTCGCGGGGCTCGCCGTAGCGCGCGAAGTAGACGTTCTTGACATTGAGGAAGTCGAGCAGGCGCAGGCGGCCCCAGCTCTCCAGCCGCAGCTGCCCGTTGAGGAACTTGCGGCACCAGCTGGTGCCCCAGCAGGCCGGGCACTTATTGAGCTGCAGGAAGCGCCGCTCCGACAGCTCGTTGCGCTGCAGCGAAGCCAGCAGCGAGTGCGTGTTCAGGACCAGCGCCGCCGCCAGGCTGCCCAGCACCGCCAGCTTCACGTAGCGGTACAGCCGCCCCAACTTCAGCGACACCAGCCGCAGCATCGTCCCGGACCGGACCGGACCGGGGCCCCCCTCCCCGCCGCTCCGCTCCCCGCTCGCGCCGCAGCTCCGGCCCCAGCAAACTCTCCGCCGCGCGGCTCGCCAGATAAAAGGCAGCCAAGTTACTGAGGGGGACGGCAAGGGGGGGAGGGGGCGGTGCCGCGAGCCCGCCGGGGCGGACCGCTCCGCCCCGGGGCGGAGCCACGCCGCCGCGCGCGTACCCGCCCCTCCCCCCCCGCCGCCCCACCTGCAGGAGGGGTGGGGCCTCGTGAGCGCGCGGGCTCCGCCGTTGTGGAGAAACGCGCGCGCGCGCCCTCCCCTCCTCAGAGAAGAGGCGGGGCCGCCAGGCGCGCGAGGGTAGCGCGCGCGGAGGAGGAGGCAGGCAGGTGGGGAGGGGCACTCTCCCCATCACACATCGAAGCGGCCCCCTGTGCCGTGCTACTGGCTGCGGGTGGAGGGGCGCCCGCCATGTTTCCTTATCCCCGCCCGCCTGGCGGCAGGGTCCCGCGGGACGGTGGCCGTTGCGGGCGCGGCTGCCTTGGCTCTGAGGCCCGAGGTTGCGAACAGCTGTTCGCCTGAGGTGCCGCTTCTGCCCGTCCGCTCCCGCGCGGAGCCGCTCGGCTGGGCTCGCACGTGCCGGTGGCCAGGGCCTCTGCGTGTCTTTGTCTCGCGCGCGCAACGTGCATTGCTTGTGGTAGCTCAAATCGGCCCCGCCCGTCGGTGCCTGCTGACTCCTTGCACAGACGCGCTCCTGGCTAGTGCACGTCAGTGCCACGTAAGGCAACTGTGCCTGCTGTGCACTGCTACCGTCTCTAGCATAGCGCACACCTGCCCCGGGTGCTTGGTGTCATGCACGCGCAGGGTTTGTTGTACACCAGATTTGTGCCCAGCATGACTCAAAGGGGGAGGTGGCATGACTAGCCTGTCTACTGATAAGCGTTTGCAAATGCTTATGGGATAGTCAACTAGTTGTTCACATCTGTGGTAGACACAATTGCACAGAAGAGATTCCTGTCTACTCCAAAATCCGATCAGTACTAAGAGGGGAAGAAACTTTATCACACCATCATCAAGACTGCTTTCAAAATCTCTAGACAGTCCATAGGTACCATCTCAGTAGTGTCACTATGAAAATTGCGTGGAATATAAGAGGTAAATAGTCTAAGAACCCCAAAGAAAACAGTTCTTCCTCTCTATTTACCTTAGTATCCTTAAGAACAAGATTATTTTCCAATATTAGAAAACATTTAGTGTCCATTTGTTCCCTCAGATGTAAGCAGGGATCAAAGTGTAAGGGAGGACAGCAAAGTGAACACTTTTTAGGCTTTTCTATTTTCAATTTTGAAGAAAAATTGCCTCTGAACTCTATGAAACCATAAATATAACTATTATTTTTCATTAAGATGAACTTTAATTCTATTTTGGCATTTATATAGGTAACAACAGCTTCAAGAGCATTTGTCATATTGAAATACTGTAACTTTGTAGAATAAGATGCATGAGCTTGTCCTTCTTGTTGCGCTCCAGAAATGACTCTTTCATTCCAACTTCTCCTGTCAAGCTATGTCGACACTACAGGGTTTTTGCGCAAAAACCCGTGGTGTGTCCACACCTCAAGCGTGTTTTTGCGCAAGTACATTTACAGTAAATCAAAAGAACAAGAGTTTTTGCAGTGTAGGTATTCCTCTTTCCATGAACACATATGAAACGGACAAATCAAATTTCAGAACAGAAGGGGGATGGGGGGGAGGTAAATGTCTGTGAGCTAATGATATTAGAGGTGATAATTGGGGAAGCTATTTTTGTAATGGGTAAGAACTAGATCCTTTATTCAAACTGAGGTGTAAAGTGTCGAATTTTAGCATGAATAACAGTTTCAGCTACACCAGACTAACACGGCTACATTTCTATCGCTATTCTTTAGAGAGAGCATCCATGCAGTCTGGACACTCTCTTGTGCAAAAGCGAATCACTTTCATGTGCAAGAAGCTTGCAGTGCAGATGTAGCCTCACATCCTAAAGATAAAGATCAGAATCAAGTCTAATCAACAGGCTTTGTTCTGAGTTCCAGTGTGTGGAAAACAATATATTCCATTATTTTAAAGTAACTAGGTTACACTATGTAAGCAGTTTATTATAAACAAAATATTTGGAGTCAAGTTGAAACTTGAGAAATGATGAATCCTATTCATTAGCTTACTCTGTTTCTTTGTAGTTACAGCTTGCAAGCTGTGGAGCCAAACAAATTCCTTCTTCAGGTGTTGGCAGTGTTTTTTGGTCCAAGACCATACATTGGTTTACTTATTAAATCACTAAAATGTCCAAATATGCACAGGTGTTTCTTAAATTGTCAAAATTCATTTTCTACAGGTGTTGCTCATATTAATCTTCTTTTGCAATTTTTTTTGTATAATTTCAGGGAAGCAGACTGATCCTTCTGGGTAATAAAATTAGTGTTATAATTTTTATTAGAAGAAAATATAATTAAAAGAAACCATTAAATAGTTTGACTAATAAGCTTTTCCAGTGAAGATGTAATAGTTTTAAGACATATTCCATTGAGTATCCATAAACAAATTGCCAGGAAACAAATCAACAAATCTATTTTTATGTATGTGTCATTCAAAGATTGCTAATTTTTTTGATTAGTTTGTACATCACAGGCTTTTGTTCTTACCCCTCACAAAGACTAGGAAACAGAGGGTTTCTTGTTATCCATTATCACATTGAAAAAGTTACCTTCATACACTTACAAATCCGTTGCTTTGTGGGAGAAGGAAGGAGAAAGGAGCATATTACTGTTTCCCTTCTGCAGATTAAATAAATGAAGAGAAAACTGAGGTGGCGTCACAACGAGGAGGTAAAGGACAGAGAGCATCCATGACTGGAATTGAGTGAAATTGAGGAATGGAAGAGGAAGAAATATAAGTTGCGACTTTTGAAGAATCAAGTTATTTGAAGTTATTTTTTTCAAGTTCAGAATACCTGGAGAGATGCAATCTTTGCCTGAAGAAGCGTTTTCTCAAAATGTGAGAGTTTCTTTGGTGGATACTTAAAAAATTAGAGATTTTAAATTATTATTTATATTTCCATGACACCTGGAGGCTTATCGCCCATTGTGGGATGCACTGTACAAAACATGAAAAAGGATTGCCCCATCTCAAGATCTTTAACAGCCTTTCTTGAATGTTTTCATGATACTCCAAAGTACAACTAGGAGGTCTTTCTGAAGATGTTTTATTACTGACTTCATGTCCTTATTAAACTAAAGACTTATTAAATCCCCACTTTAACAATCTAAAATCTCTGAAGCAATTCTTGTTGAATTACAAACTTGTCTACACTTGCACTTGATGCAGTTCCTGAAATACCTTGTTTTTCAGGTTGCACTAGAAAGTGTGTCAGTGATCAAGGAAAACCTTTCACATTTTTTAAAGTTTGTCCTCAAAGAAACTATATTATTACATTTTGATAATTGAGTAATAATGATCTGGTATCCCCATGTTTAGAAGGTGTTTTCTAGACTAAATATTCTGCAAAACACAGAACAATTTAGGCCTTGTCTATAGTTGCCAAGAAGGTCAAATTAAGATAAGCAAATCCAGCTGTGTTAATTATGTAGCTGGAGTCAACTTACCTTAATTTGACCTTTTCACCATCTCCACGGGAGGTCAATGGGAACAAACACTCCCTCCAACTTCCCTTACACCTCATGAACTGAGTACCAGCGTTGACTGGGGTGCCCTCAGCATTCGATTTAGTGTGTCTTTACTAGACCCTCTAAATCAAACTCTGGAAGATCAACTACCACAATGTTGATCACCCTGACAGGGAAGATGTGGCCTTAATCAAACTCAGAACAATCCCTTGAAAGGCCATATGCAACTCAATACGTGAATATTCTAATCCTAAGGAAACCAACAAATGAACCAGGAATTTTCAGATTTGATTGCAATCTAATACAGTACTTGTCAAATTGGAACCAAAGCTATTAACTCAATATATGGAATCTTTTTTTAAAAAAAGTCTGTTGATCCTTAAAACATTTAGGAAATAAAATTATTTTTCACTAGAATGTAATCAACACAAAAATTAACCGAAGCCTTTTCTATAGATACTTAATGATTCACAGTTCCACAGCAATACCCACTGATATTGCCCTATTAATTAAATGGTTAAAAAAATGCAGTTCATAAATTGTGGGATTTCTGTCCTCCTTGCCCATATAAAACACAGATGTTAGTTACTTCAATGCTCATATTGAAAATGAGTGTAGTGAATAGTTTCATTACTTTAAGTGGACTGAGATTTTATGATTTAAGTGGACATTATTTTAATCTAACCATATCAAATTTTAATTTAAGTGCTTCTGATGCATAGAAAAGATGGCTTTCAGTACCCTCAAATCCACTAACTTACAGTAAATGTTAGCCTTACTTCCTAAACTGAAAATCCTGCACTAGTTCAGGGGGAATGCATTACATAACATAGGTGTGCTAGGTTGAGTTGCCTGCTCTGTTCTAAGTTTAAAACATACTTTCTACAGTAGTTTTTCTATGAGGATTTCATTGTGTTTGGCAATCCATTTAATCAGAAATTTCAGTGGCTGAAACACAGAGAACAGCAGCAGAATGCAAGTTCCTGGATTTCATTATTATATAGCAATCCAGCTACACAGGCCTATCCATTCAGCATTACCTGGGCAGTAGGTTCATATCTTCCCCTTATACTCTCAACAAGACATACTAGATGTTATTTCATGACTTGTGTTTTTGCATGACTCACACTAGATTTCGTAGTTCTCCTTACACGCTCTGAGAGCTGAGGCATGTTGTTTAGGAACTTACCTTCATGGCAGATGAAAGTGTTATGTTTTCATTCTTTTCAGAAAGGGCCACTTACTAGATATCATGAAAAATCACAAGCTTAAGCATCACTGGATTGCTTTACTACTAGATTTCATCTTAATCTGGTTGGCTGCGTCTAGATTGGCATGATTTTCCAGAAATGCTTTTAACGGAAAAGTTTTCCGTTAAAAGCATTTTTGGAACAGAGCGTCTAGATCGGCATGGACGCTTTTCCACAAAAGCACTTTTTCTGGAAAAGCGTCCGTGCCAATCTAGATGCGCTTTTCTGCAAAAAAGCCCCGATCGCCATTTTCGCAGTCTGGGCTTTTTTACGGAAAACAAATCTGAGCTGTCTACACTGGCCCTTTTGCGCAAAAGCTTTGTGCAAAAGGGACTTTTGCCTGAATGGGAGCAGAATAGTATTTCCGCAAGAAGCACTGATTTCTTACAGTAGGAAGTCAGTGCTTTTGCGTAAATTCAAGCAGCCAGTGTAGACAGCTGGCAAGTTTTTCCGGAAAAGCGGCTGATTTTCTGGAAAAACTGGCCAGTCTAAACACAGCTGTTGAGTTGTAAGAGGACATTGGCTTCCAGGTTTGTATGTCCTTGAAATCAAATCAGACTCATAAATTTTAGAATAGCTTCCCTTGGTGCAAAGAAAACATGAGTTTCTGTAACTACAGGTTCAGTTGATACCACTTTACTGTGATTCAGCTGCTTGAAACGTCATAAAGCTGCCATAACCACGTTGAGGGGCTGCCTTCAGAGCAGGGGCAGCATAGGTAGCCCAATACCAATGCACATAAAATCTCTAGTTTGGGAAATGTCAGGGAGTGGGTGATATCAGCAGAGGCTTATCAAGAGGGGGAGGGGCAGTGTGCTTCTGTTGCTGCCATTTTGGGTGGCTTTGAAGCTCTTTGATGGTTGTGGGGCAGAGGTGTAGTGAGGGTGTTATGCACCCGGGAACAAAGGCAAAATGTGCGTCCCTCCCTATTGCCACTGTGCAACAGGGCCCCAAACCTGGTGCATGGCTGAGCCTGACCCTGAAAGGAGCGGAGGGAGCTTGTCCCACATTTTCCCCCGCCTCCTCCAGTTTGGGGCCGGGCCCCACACGCATTAACCTGCTGGTGGAGATAGAGGAGAGTTGGGCTGGGGACGGAGAGGCAGGAAGAAGGCTCCAGCCGGTGGCGGTGGGCAGAGGAGGAGCAGGTGAGCTGAGGGATGACAGGGGGAGCAGAGAGGGACTAAATTGGTGCCCCATAGCATGGTGTCCTGGGGCAACTGCCTCCTCCCCCGCCCCTCCCTCACCACGCCACTGTTATGAAGAGGCACCATAAAGCAGAGCCAATTCCAGGGACCATACGAGCCCCTAGACCAGTGGTCCCCAAAATTGTGCCCACGGGTGCCATGGTGCCTGCTGGGCCATTTCTGTGCACCCGCTGAGTGATCGGGGCCAGCTCTGCCCCTGCTCCCGGGCGCGTGGCGCATGGGCACTGCTGGCTCCTGGGCATGCGGCGTATAGGCATCCCTGCCCCTGGGCACGCGGCACAGGAGCGGTGCTGGCCCCAGGCGTGCGGTGCGTGGGCACTGCCGACTCCTGGGCGCGTGGCTGAGGCCAGAACAGCCCATGCGCTGCATGCCCAGAGCCAGCGTTGCTCCTGTGCCACGCGTCCAGGAGCCAGCAGCGCCTGAGTGCCACATGCCTGGGGCTGGTGCCGCTCCTGTGCCACGTGCCCCGGGGCGGGGACACCCATATGCGGTGCACCCGGGGCCGACACAGCCCTTGCGCTATGCACCCGGGAGCGGGGCCGCCTATAAGCTGTGCGCCCAGGGGCCAGCACCGCCCATGCGCCACGCGCCTGAGGGCAGGGCCTAGCCCCGATCACTCAGCAGGCGCACAGAAATGGCCCGGCGGATGTCATAGTGCCCGCAGACACCGCGTTGGGGACCACTGCTGTAGAAGATACTATATTTAAGAACTGTTTCTGCTTTCAGTTCACTGATGAGCAGCAGTTACTATATCAAGTTTAAGGAACAGAGAGTTATATGAACATATGTTTTAGGTCAAAATAAAATAATGTAGGGCATTTGGATAAATAATGCATTAGCTTCTACTCAGAAAGGACAGGAGGGATTTAAGTCACAATCAAGGTACCAGATTCTCCACCTGTACAAAGTTAGTGTAAAGAGATACCACTGCTATTTGGTGATGTGTTTTAATCACTTTCTAAACCCATTTTAGACAAGGATAAGTAACTACAATGCAATCAGGCACCGTCTCTTTAATGTTCTCTGTAAATAACACAGGCTATATTTTCTCCATTCAATAAACCTTTAGAAATCCTTTCATTTTTAAGCCAAGTCCTTAATTGAAGCATTCAAGTAAAGATACGGTTTATTCTAATAACAGAAAATAATGCTTCTTCAGCTAAAAGGAATTTGCTTCAGTATCCTTCATTAGTTGTGTGGTATTCTGGAGGTTCATTTTTTCTAGTGAAAATATTTGTGTGACCTATCATTGTATGTATTGTTCTCTGAACTTCCACCATATCAGTTACCTTCATTTTCCTTGAAGAACAGACAAGCTCAAGATCAGCCCTTTTCTTTTTTTCTCTGATGTCTTAATATTATTCATGAAGAATAATTTCAATGAGTCTGTGTAAAATGTTGTAGCATCTTATGATAATAAGATGTTTCTGTTACTTTAATGTGTCTGCTGGCAGTTTTCGCCTACTAAGAAGATACAGATCTGAAATAGAGTCCATTCTGATATTGTCTGCATCTTATCTGCAGAATTAGTTCAAATTCCTCCCAGTCAGTTTTAACTCTGCAATTACTTCTTTTATCATTAATAGTAAAAGGACAGTTTGATCTGTTTCTCATATTGTTGCTTCTTTCCAGAAATATCATTTTTTTCAATAGTATGATGCCAAAGCCCGTCTACAATAAACTGCACCATGTGAAAAGCTATAATGGATATATCAAGAAGGGAAAACATCATTTCAATGTATTATCACTCTTCTATTGAAGACCAACTAGCGGGTTTACTGATGTCTGCTCTGCATTCATGAGACAGTTCCTAATAATGTCTAAACAAGTGAGTTGATCTGCCACAATACAGGCAGTCCCCGGGTTACGTACAAGATAGGGACTGTAGGTTTGTTCTTAAGTTGAATTTGTATGTAAGTCAGAACCGGTACATATTTGGGGGGGGGGGACGGGGAGCTGGAGTTAGGTGGAAAAGATCCTGATTCTCTTACAACTTCCTTATTCTAAGAAAAACACATACTGTTTTGATATGAAGGTTTTTTGGTTGATATTTTAATTAAAAATTGATCATAAGTTTCAGTGTTTCATGCTATATACAAATCTTCCTTTTGGGGTACCCGAAAGATCCCAGTTATTCATTTAATAGTCAGAATCTTTGTTTTTTATAACTAAAAAAAGCTTATTCAATGCATATTACTGTTCCAAATAGAATTTGCTACAGATGGTTCAGTGAAATGGGTATTAAGTGTAATCAATAGTCATTGGAGAGCACAGTGAAATATTGATAAAATCAAAGCTGTTGTTGTATTCTGCTGAGCAGAAAATGGAAATCCCTTCCTGTGAAGTGTGTGTGTGAATTTATCCACAGGATTAATTTTAAAGAAAAATTCTGTGTTGGGAACAGGAGTTTAGCCACAGGTGGGTCCTCATTGTCCACTCACCCACTTTGCAATCAGACCCATCCCCTCAGGGCTTACCCTGCTCCGCTCCAGCCAGGGTGTGGGGTTGGGGCTTATCCCCTCTTCCCTTCTGTCCTGCTCCTCCCCATTCTTGCCCACCCACACCACTGGGTAATTTTTCAGCTTCACCTCTGCCAGGCTGGAAGGGACTTGTTAATTTCACGTGACGCTAACAAGATACTTGCAGCTCTAGTGCTGAAGCGGGAAAGAGCTGTTGCTCCCAAGGTGGGGACTGTAACACAATGGGTCTCACTGCCTGCTGCTCCTGCTGTTCCCCTTTTGGCTGGTGTCTTGTTCCCCCCAGCAGACCCGCATCCTCCGCGGCGAGAAAAACCGCTCCGTGTCTCCCTGGTCTGCTGGGGGAAGGGGCACTAGCTCCGCGTCTCCCTGGTCTGCTGTGGGGAAGCGCCCCTCGCGCCGCCGGAGGTGGTGACAGTGGGGGAGGCACCCCGCACTAGCTGCATGCTCCCCCCCTCCCCCCCGTTTGTAACTAGGGATCCGATGTAAGTTGGATTGATGTAACCTGGGAACTGCCTGTACTGGAATATATAAATAATGAACAATTATTGAACAATTTAGATGGCAAAATACAGTTCTGCTGACCTCCAGTTCTTATCTCAGACTGTTCTGAGATTTCATCTTCAGTTCTTCCATGAAACATCTCCTTTAGTAATCTTAGTTTCCCTTACTGCTTAATGAAAAACTCACTACTTTATTCACATCCTGTCACCTAGAGCTGATTTGAAGCTATTCATAATAGTTGTTGAGAGTGACAGCAGTAATAAAGGACTTCACATGCTTTCTGATTGGAAAATTGTCCCATAATTCTTCATCTCAAGGAACACTTCTAGGCTATGTCTACACTGCAGTCTTCTTGCACAAGAACGGCCATTCTTATGCAAAACCTTGTGGAGCATCTACACTGCACGCGTGTTCTTGAACAAGTAAATTTACAGTATAGTGTAGAACAGAGGGCTTCTTGTGTAAGAGTTATTCCTCTCCCCATGAGGAATAAGCCTTCTTGATCAAGAGCTAAAATGGCCATTAGAGCTTTCTTGCACAAGAGAGTGTCCACACTGCCATAGACGCAAAAGCACATTTCTTGCGCAAAAGCACATGGCAGTGTGAACGTGCTCTTACGTAAGACCTTTTGCGCAAGAACTCTTACACAAAATAGTTCTTGTGCAAGAAGCCTGCAGTGTAGATGTAGCCCGATAGTTTCAGTCAGATGAAAGGTAAGGATTTCCGTTCACTTAGACATTTTCTAGTATTTCTTGTAGAAGTGGTTTTCAGATATGGGCCATGGAACTTCTCTTGTTGGTGGTCAGAATTAAATATTTTGAAAACCAAATACTGGGAAACTGTAAGTGAGGTTGGAAGAGGAGTTGCTCCATTAAACTCACTTTCTCATACAAAATATATATATTATGCTGATCTTCTATACTTTGAATAGTATCTTGCCCCATAAGTAATCCCATAGAAACTAGCATTTGTGCTCAGTGTGAGTAATGATATTGGAATCTGGCCTAAAATGTTATCCACTGCATGCAAATGTTAAAGCAGCATAATGTATTCTAGTTTTCAAAGACTCAAATTTGATCTTATATATATAGGATTTTTAAATGCTCAGCTGTATTTATGTCTATTTTTCAATTCATATTAGCAAACTTTGCATAACAGAAAGAAAAAGGAAAGAAAAAAATGAAATGGTACATTATACATGAATTTTTAAATGCTTTCAAAATGTGCTTAGACATAAAACATTATTAAAATGACCTAAATCACACCAATCTTCGTCATTTCATCATGAAAAATATGATTGTTTTCTTGGTGCTTTTTTCACATTTTATCTTGTTACAGACTGAAAATCTAACAAGAATTATGATGGAGTAAGAAGCTTTTTAACATACAACTAGAGACAATGTGCTCTGGGGGTTTTTAACACAGGGATGATATTTGTGTTGTGCAGAATGGGCAGTTCCTAAAATGGTCAGTTATCCCAAGATCTATGCAGATACTGGGAAACTTGAGTCCAGAAATCCAATCACTAAAAACTACTCTCAGGGGCGATGACAATCTCTCTTTCTAATTGAAAAACATGCCAAAAAGAGTAATTATTCTGAGGTTCTTCATTTTTCTGCTTCCAAGACTCTTCACCATAGAACCGCATATGCATGGAACACAAGTAGTGGGCTCTTCCTATTGTCTGAGAGCATGCCACAGCTGCTCCCTCCCCAGCAAGTTTGGGGCTTATTTTGTCATGTTTTGTAACTTATAGTGAAGTTAGCTTGTGGCCCTGGAAGTGCCAACCAAAAGGCTATCAATATGCAGCCACATTTGGAAGGTGGGTGAATCAAGAGATGAATCTATTTTTCCCAATGAACAATTATGTTGGCTTAATATTTTAATTTTCATGTTCTGTAATTACATCCCTTGCTGCAGGACAAATGAAAAGTCAGAGCAAACAGGAGTCAACATTCCTCTTTAATAATATTAATATTAATACTATAATAAATAAAATAAGTAATAAATAATAAAATAAACGTATTTCCTATTTTGATTGAATTTTATGTTGTCAACATACTGTATATGAAGCCGCAAAGCATAGCATTACTGTCACTGTAGCATTTTGATCATAGCAGTTTGGCATGATTCTTCAAAACATTTTTACTTTTAATTGCTGTCTGAGTATCATGCATTTTGAATTGAGCTGATTTTTGTTAGAAGTTGTTTTGCTGAACCAGCACCCCAGCAAATGTGCTTTATTTTTACATACGATACATAACTTTGTTGGTTACAACACTGCTCCTTGAATAGCAAAATCTTCAAAAGCATTTTAAGTTCTCCTTTCTTTTTCCTTGCATTCTCAAACTTAGATTAAGATTAAAAAAATCTCTCCCCCAACTCAAGACAGTCTCTCTTTATTAAAATTGCATGTAGATTGTTTTCAATGTCAATGAAGTCTCAGTGATTATGTTGTTGGACAAGATCTATTTAATTAGTTTCTGGTGGGAATTCTGTAATATTTTTCAGAGAAAATAGTTTCTTTGTCTTCATGTTCAAGACATTATGCAATAATTTTACCATAAAATCTGTTGGGGCTTTTGTTTCAATGCCAGCTATTTTTACACTTTTGTCTGTGATTTTCTACATTTAGTTCTACAAGCATGTATTTTATGGCACTTGCTTATCTAAAAATATCATTGTCTGCGTGTGAGTTTGGAGTTTCTTACTTTATCCTCAGACCCACTACTCAGTGATTAGGCTGCAGATTTTATTTTCCATCGATTACCATTTTGTGAGAAATGTATTGTTTGCTGAAAGTTATTCAGTTCTGTTGTTTCCAGCTGGCATTAAAGAACTAAAAGCCAGATCAAACTCCTATTGAAATCAACAGGAGGCTTTTTGTCAATTTTAATGAGAGTTGGATTGAATACTACATGAGTTTTCTTGGGCTCCAGATCTTACACAGGGACCCATCCTTATTGATGGGGTCTGTACTCTGCAGTGATTCCTTGTCAGGTGCAGGGTTGCTTTTTTGTGGGAAAATGTGTGGGTATATTTGCATTGTTTGATTGCAGTCATATTTCCCCTCCCTCACTTTAGTATGATTAATAAATTCACAATTTTTGTACACCCTACCACAGAACAGAAACAATTTTTTTTCTGGAATTTCTACCACCATTCTACCACTATTTCTACCACCATTCTACCACTCAACAGTCTTAATGTAAATTTCACAATAAAACATACTTAGCACAAACACTTTCTGATAAAGAAATACACAAAAAAAGGCAGTCATTTTGGATTGGCTGTGGAGAGGCTGCTGCCTTGCATACTGGGATGCTGCTTGTTCTTCTCTCCCTTCCCCTTCCCCTCACTATCAGAGAGCAAGGGGAAAGTACATACTATTTGTGCATTCTTCACTCCCGGCTGGTAAGGGATGGAGGCAAAGGAGTAAGTGATGCAAGCTGTGTATTTTCTTCATGCTCTCTTAGGATGCATCTACGCTGCACCCGTAGCTCAAAATAAGCTACAGAATTTGAGCTATGCAAATTATGTAGCTTATTTCAAGTCAATTTTGAAATTTGAAATTTGGTGCTGTCTACATTCGAAATAAGGTGCTATTCCGAAATGTCCCTTGCTCCTCATGGAATGAGTTTTACAGGGATGTTGGAATAGCAAGCCCGTTATATTTCAAAATAATGGGTGTGCTCAAAAGACATGGAATAGCTTTCTTGGGATACCTCCAGTATCCTGAAATAGCACTGCAGTGTAGATGTAGCCTCACAGTAAGGAGAAGGGGAAGAAGAACAAGCACCGTCCTGGAATGCGCAGCTGTAGTCCTCATCTTCTTCCCCGAAATAGTGCCATTGCATATACATGACAGATTTACACATGACACCCATAGATCAGCTTAAATGCAAGTCCACAAGCATAGATAATTAACCTAAACAATAACAATATGCACTTTTCCTATTACATCATGTGCACAATACTTTTCTCAAAAATATAAGAATTGTACTAAAAATGTCTATTGTCAGATTATAGATATATTTTCTGATACCTCCTGCTTCCTAGTAGCTCTTAAAAGAAAATGTGCAATTATCAAAACCAAGAAAACCAAATAAAATATTAAAAGAATAAAATACAATTTTTGATGGGTCAGAATTAAGGTCCTGGTCCTGCAGCTAGAGTCAATGGTATGATTTCTGTGAGTTAAGTGCTACTGATCATGAATGGGAGTTCCGTAACTGGGTTCTAAGACTCGTGCTTCCTTCACCCTTGGAAAGAATAATTGTCCAGATCACCCACAGGAGTGAGGAGCAGGATCAATTATTTTTGCACCAATCCTCTTTTTGTAGCTCTCCTCACCATATTGATCAGTTAAGGGTACCAGATCTGGTTCCAGCATTGCCTCCCCTCAGCTGGACCCTCAATCAGTATAGAGTTAGTGAAGACAATTAAGATTCCCTACCCATAGCTGGTCCTGGGATGGGCAGAAGGAGAACATTGGGGTCTGTGGTTCAGACTGTATTATAATTTCCAAATAAGTTCCATTGGGCCAGACAAGGGATATAATATGTTCATCCTATTCTTGCTAATACCTTTCCCCAGCTCATCCAGTCTCATCTACTCATGTGCTCAGTGAAAACCCCAGGCATAGGGAAAAGGTCTTCATGGAATACAGACATGAGAGAATAGTGCCATCAATGGGGCAGCTAACATTTACTTATGAGACTTTGAGGGATACTCACATGAGCAATCACACACCATCCTGAATAAGACGTTGGCAACGATTCAGGCCAATTTCTTTGTTTATTACAAGGGTTATGTGAAATTTATGTCCTTAACTTATTTACTTGCTTTTGAGGTGCTTGGGTTTTGTAGACTGTAAGAAGTAAGTACATTGTTGTCATTTAGTAACCTTAATTTTTGTTTGAAAGAAAGAGGACTTGATTGTGGAACAATAGTATTAATTGGTTGTGTGGGTGTTATTAACTTTTTACATTACAAGACAAATACTTGGAAAACATTCTTTCTCCAAATGTAAGCTTACAGAAATACTTTAAAGATATCTTCCTTATATAAAATTATTAATATTTTCAGTGCACTTTATTCCATATGTGCTGTACATAGAAATGCCTATGGTCAAAACAAATTATGAGCAAGATTGTGGTGCTTTCCCTGGGGAACATTTACTTATGAGACTTTGAGGGATACTCACATGAGTAATCACACACCATCCTGAATAAGGATTTTAGTATAGTCTTGTATTATTTATTAGTTTGTGTCCCAGCTGTGAAACTAGGCTTTCTCTTAAAAAAAAGTTTTACTCAGCTTGTAATAAATTGTAAAAGACTTATTATAATAAACCACATTAGTGCAAGGGTAACTTTTGTATTCTGTTAAACAAAGCTGCTATTAATATAAATGAATCTGTAAGTGATTGTGGGAATATATTGCTATGGTAACAGTGATCCACAACAGCAACAGCTTGCTTTTCATTGCTACTGCATGTGAACAGATTTAAGGATGACAATCTCTTTTTTTTCTCTCCAATTTTAATGTATCCAACCTGCAAAAATAAACAAACACACACTCCCAATGCTACACACAGAAAATGAAGCCAAGCTACAGTTTACATTTATTTAGCCTTTGAAGGTTCACGGTCTGATGAAATATGTCAAAAGTATTCTTTAAAATTGTTTAGACTGCTTCAAATTAATAACATTTGAATCTGCATACTTTTTATAATAAGACAATCTTGAAAGAAATTTGAAAAGCACTTATATCATATCTTAACCTTATGTCTGCCAGTTAACTTATTCCAAGTTGTGTACACAATTTAATAAGAATGACTGCTATTTGAAATACAAACATTGTAATACATGTAGTTTTTTCTGTTAATTTCTTCTGTCAGTATTATATTAAAATCAAAATAAATGACTGCATCCCTGATCTTGCAAACACTTATGTGCTTCGTTAGTTTCTTCCACTATTTGATCTGAGGAAGTGGGTCTGGTCCACGAAAGCTTGTTAGTCTTTAAAGTGCTACATAGTCCTGTTTTTTGTTTCAGCTACACCAGACTAACACGGCTACATTTCTCTCACTATTTTATGTGCTTAGTGTTATACACATGATGGCTGTGTCTAGACTGCATCCCTTTTTCGTGAAAGGGATGCAAATTAGACATATCGCAATTGCAAATGAAGAGGGGATTTAAATCCCCCCGCTTCATTAGCATAAAAATGGCTGCCGCTTTTTTCCGGCTTGGAGCTTTGCCGGAAAAAAGCGCCAGTCTAGACGCGGATCTTTCGGAAAATAAAGCCTTTTCCGAAAGATCCCTTATCCCTGGATCTTTCGGAAAAGGCTTTATTTTCCGAAAGATCCGCGTCTAGACTGGCGCTTTTTTCCGGCAAAGCTCCGAGCCGGAAAAAAGCGGCAGCCATTTTTATGCTAATGAAGCGGGGGGGATTTAAATCCCTGCTTCATTTGTAATTGCGATATGTCTAATTTGCATCCCTTTTACGAAAAAGGGATGCAGTCTAGACACAGCCGATTAGTCTATGAGATTAACCCTTGCATAAAATTAAGCATGCAGATTGGTATATACAAAATTCGGGCCCAGTCGGGAATAATATATTTATATTAAAGACAATTGGATTTGTTGTTAGTTGTGACCCATAGCCCCTCAACGCTAAATGCCAAAGGTCCTACCATATTGAAACTCAGGGGTGGGCAAATACCAGCCACTGTGCTAGATCCAGTCCACCAGGATTAGCTCCTGGGGGACCCCCATGACTATATTTACATGCACAGCTGCAGGTACCAGTGATCACAACTCCCATTGGTCACAGATCACCATTCCCAGGCAATGGGAGCAGCTGGAAGTAGTTTTCCACTCAATGTCACTTCCTGCCACTCCTATTGGCTGGGAACAGAGATCCACAGCCAGTGGGACTTGTGATCACTGGTACTTGCAGCCGTGCAGGTAAATATAGTGGTGGCAGTGTGCCAGGGGCTAAACCTGGTGAACCACCGCCATGTTATTGCCCACCTCAATTGTAACTCATGTCAGGTTTGATACATTCACTACATCCAATACACTGGTGTCCTAATATATAACCAAAAAAGTAACTTATAAGGTCTCATGTATACTGGAAACTAGCTCTTCTGGGATATCATTGCATGCTGTATTATGGGTTGTGTGTAAGTGCTGAAAAATATATTCTTAAGATGTGTTTTGGAGACAGTGAATAAATCAAGCCTGCCTTTGACAAAGGAATATTGATTTACCTGTCTGACTGGCTTAATTACAGGCAGAGGACAATGAAAGTGCATTTACATACAGTGTAAACAAAGCCATCAAAATAACAAACAGCCCCTTAGTGAGGACACCAGGAGACAGAGTTTGAACTCCCAGCAGATCTTCCTGTCTCTTGAGGTAAAAACAATGATCTTTGGGAAATATAAGGGAAGCCAAAGATATTCTAGTTACCAATCAATTAGGGAACAAAGGTGGCAGGACCTTCTGTTCCCATTAAGACTGAATCCTATACTAGGAGTTGCTGAAGATATTAGCTTGATATAAGAATAAAAAGCTGCATAGACAAAAGATGTAGCTTGCTAGAATTACATGTTAGGCTTTGAAAATGTTATTTTTGTTTTGTCTGAGACCATACTTATCTCTTTTTTCTTTTCTTGCTTAGTATCACTCACATTTCTGTTCTTTATTCAATAACTTATTTTTAAATTTTACTATAAACCATCCCAGTGCTGTTATAGTGAAGTAAAGAGTGAGTCCCCTGGTAACCTAGCAGACTGGCATGTGCACTGTCTTTCTGGTGACAGCAAACGTAATAATTTCTGTGAGTGCCCAGTGAGAGTGGCTGGACACTTCAGTGTGATGTCTCTGGGGACCTTGGAAAATGAGATTCACTGTTATCTGTGAGATAAGCCTGAGAGTTGCAATTGTGAGGATTTTGCTGGTGAGGCAGACAGACTGGTGTGTTAGGGTGCTGATTCACAGTGTAAGCCCCAGCAAAGCTCTCCTTAGCTATAGCAGAGAGATAATACAATGGCTTATGGTTCTGAGTTATCAGAGGAGAGTGTTACTATAATATTATATCCCCCTTTATCAGAAGGGAGTAACAAACAGCTAGGCTGCGTCTAGACTGGCAAGTTTTTCCACAAAAGCAGGTGCTTTTGCGGAAAACTTGCCAGCTGTCTACACTGGCCACTTGAATTTGCGCAAGAACACTGACGATCTAATATAAGATTGTCAGTGTTCTTGCGCAAATAAAATGCTGCTCCCGCTTGGGAAAAAGCCCTCTTGCGCAAATGCTTTTGTGCAAGAGGGCCAGTGTAGACAGCTAAAATCTGTTTTGTGCAAAAAAGCCCCGATGGTGAAAATGGCGATCGGGGCTTTCTTGCGCAAAACCGCATCTAGATTGGCACGGACGCTTTTCCGCAAAAAAGTGCTTTTGTGCAAAAGCGTCCGTGCCAATCTAGACGCTCTTTTCCGCAAATGCTTTTAACGGAAAAACTTTTCCATTAAAGCATTTGCGGAAAATCATGCCAGTCTAGATGTATCCCTATTAGTACAGTCTTCTTGGTAAGGTTTCATGGTCTGGTTCACAGCATTCCATTGCTTTAGCTGTTTAGCAAAAAAAAAAAATCCTATTAAAAATTTTGTCATGTTATGGTTATAGAAGTATAGTTAAAACTTTACCTTTAACATGACTTGTACTAAAATGAGTACTGTTCTATGATGGGGCATTTGCCTCAGACTGGCCCTATCAAGGGCGGGGGCTTTGGAGCAAGCAGCTGAGCCATATAGCAGCTAATTAGGGCCTAGTGGGGACTGTATAAAGAAGGGCTCCTGGAGAGAAGGGAAACAACACATTCTTGCTCCATCCTTGGAGCTGGAGAGACCTGGCTTCCTGAGACAAAGTACTGCTGGGGAAAGGCAGGCAGTGCTGGGGACCCTTCACTCCCAGGCTGAAGGGCCTAAGACAAGGCCTGAGTCTACTGGGGCTGCAGGGAAGCAGCAGGTCCACCTCCCAGGTTTTCCAATAAGGCCAATGATAAGTAACCATTTCAGACTGTAGTTTGCCCCTGTGTCAGGGGCTAGATGATGAGTGGCAGTGGGTACCCAGGACAGGATAAGGTATCTTGTCCTGTATAAAGGGCAGGTGGTCATATAGTGCTGGTATTCTCTGGAATGGAAGGACCTTGGAGTGGAGGGGTGCTGCTCTTGGGCAGTACTGTGAGGAAAGGACACCATGGGCTAGGAGGGACATAAGACCTGAACCATGCAGAAGACAGGTAACTGAGGGCAAGACACCAGCTATTGAAAGGCTCTCTGAGGCTGAAGTGCTAATTACTGAGGAGACCAGCAGGAGGCTCCATGGTGGTGATTCATGATCTGTTGTTATATGCCCCAAAGATTCAGAGAATTCAAATATAAATTGAGTCCCAAGACTCTCAGAATTGAATACAAAGGCTTTTCACAGATTCAAAAAATCAAAATTTAATTGCCCCAAGATTGATTTTCTAAATACTTAGAATTTATGAAGTGATTGCCCATCCTGCTATGAATCTACATTCTGGTACTTCTATTCCGATAGGCACAAAGAATTACAATTGTATTCCCCTAGCCAGAGGGGTGTGAGGGGGAAGGGTAAATTAAGGCCATTAACTACTTCCTATGTGCTATTGTCTGTGCTATAAATACAACCCTTCTGCCAAGTAGTGCCAGCATTAGCCAGAGCTGGGTTCAATATCTAAGGGTTCCTCTCCATCTATCCAACACAGAACTGGCTCGAGCCCCCACCTAGTTGTTAGAGAAAAGAAACTGCTCCCCCAGTAAAAAAGTTTGGCCAGGCTGCTCTTGCTATAGTGGGCTGCAGGACTCCTTGAGAGAAACTGGCCGCACCCTTCCTGCATACCATTGCCTTTAGAAAAAGGGAAGGTGTGAAAAGGGGAAAATAGCCTCAGACTCTCCCACCCATCACCTTGGCATGAGAACTGCGGGGCTTACCTGGTCGCATGAAACCTGCACAGTTTCGGCCCTACCCCTGGGACACAGACCCCCCCACTTGGTGACCATTGGGCCATATATGGTAATATGCAAGCGCGGGAAAGCAATGTGCAGATTTGGGGATAAATACCCATCACACAGTTCGCTCTAAGAGGTCTTCGCAACACACGTACCACCGTGCGTGTGCCTTCTCGTATACTTCAAAGCGCTGCCGGCCTGATCAACCAACCAGCCACCTCCCCCGACTCTCGGGTGTAACCAAGGCCTTTGCAACCGAACCGATATCTGTGAAATGTTCCATGTGCTGTCTAAGTTGGTATGTATGATTTGATTTTTTCTTGTTGTATAAACTTAGTGTTGTAGTTGCTTTGGGTAGTACATAGAGTTTGTAGTTGTCACTGTTATTTAATTAGTGTAGCTGGATATTTTAAGATTAGAGACTATTCCCCTTGCCGTTCCCATCCTTATATCTTTGACACGTTTAACTAGAAATCATAGAATAAATATAATAAATACTGTAAATTCATTATTAACACGGTCTATTAAAAATCTTAGAATAAATACTATAAATTCACCATTGTCATAAATAAATATTTTTTATTTGATAAAACTGTCCACCTGGTTCTGTCCTTCCCCCCTTGGGTATTTATCATCGGACCTGTGATTCTCGCGACACTAGTAACCTGGGAAGTTCACACAACACTTCTGGGTGCCTCTGAGAGGCAATGTTTCCCCACTCACAAACACAGAGTATGGGTGTAGAAAAAGAGATTTTTAATAAAAGGGGAGGGAAGTAATTAATTTGGGAAAACACCATAGAGTTCATAACCAAAACCATAAGTGACAATCCCACTCCAAGTAGGTTGGGCAATGTTCTTTTCCTCTTAGGTTCTTAAGTCCAGCAATGTAAATGTTCTCTTTACATGCCCAGCCCTTCACTGCACTCCACTCACAGTTGCTGCCGTTGGTCAGGGGAGACCCAGAGTTCAGAGATACATCTGTAGAAATCACCTCCCATCCTTAGTGTGGGGGGGGGGAACTAAAGAGGCATTTTACTCACTTCACCGATCACTTGCCATCCACCTGCTCACTGCTTTCTTGCACCTCCATTCGTCTCACCTCTCTGCCACCACCCTACTGGACACTCATTAACAGGGCTCGACAATTAGGGCAATCTCCTCACCCGGGGCAAGTAGATTTTAGCCTGGCACGGTGCCGCAGAGCGATCAGCGCATGCGCAGCGTGAGAAACCACGTGGCTTGTGAGCAGGGCTCGCCACCGCTTGTCAAGCCCTGCTCATTACGCCTCTGCATCACTGCTCTGCTGGCTGCTCATCATGCTGCCACCATTCTGCTGGCCACTCGCCACATCTGTCCACCACTGAGGTCTCAGTCACCGTCCACTCACTGCTTCTGCCAGCTTGTGGTGGATTTGGCTCTGGGACAAACCTTGTGATTTCAGCCCTTGGTGATTTCAACTCTTGGCCCAAAGCACAGTCCAGCCACAAGAAATTCCAGAATCCCCTGAAATAAATCTAAACAATAGAAAAGACTCCTTATGGAGCCTATCTTTAGCTCTATCATTGAAAGAGTGGGGAGAAACAGGTTGTACCAGTATTATAGCTCATGCTTGGCATGCATGTAGCTTGCTGACTCAGAGTCCTGCCCCAGCTTAAACTCACAATGTTCTGGAAGTGGAGCCTGTGTCCATCCAAGTTTATTTACACTGACAGTGTCTCTTTTGTTAAACATAAACTTTCTTCTTTTGTATTCCCACAATAATTACAGACATCGCAATTAGTCTTAACACAATTTGTGACCCACCACCAGCCAAGCTGATTACAATGATCAAAACACTAGTCAATTACAATGAGCAAAACACTATTCCATCAGCTGAATATCTAACACATCTAAGCAAAGCAGGGGCAAACTGTATTTACATAGACACCCCCAGCGTTTCTCTCCCATTCCAGCTGGCTGTAATGGAAGCATTGATTCAGACTCTGCTTACATAAGGATAGGGGAAATAAGACAGAGAAAAATTAAGGATCCTATTGAAATCACTAGTACTGCTTGTAGAGTAAAATACAACTCAACTAAGTAAGAGTCATAAAAGGAGTCAATTTTAAAAAGTGAAAGGTAAACCCTAGACTTTGAGGGTACCTTGTCTTGTACTCCATCCAGTAGAAAATTGTCCCTTTGAAGTTATGAAATGAAAATAAGCTATTTAATCTAACATTATTACTAGTGTCTCAAAAAAAAATTGGAATAAATGCAAATATTCGAAAGTTGTTTACAGAACATTTCATTTTAAAGATGTGATCTGGAGCATAAGTGGAAGGATTCACACACGATTTCATATCAATTTATTGACAAGTTTTTCTACGAAGCTAATTGACAGTTTCCTGCCACTGAGATGAAGTTGCTAAAGGATGAAAACAATTTCTCTTTATTGAACTTTTATAAATTTCAATAGTATGAAATAAACTCAGATATGGGTCTCATTAAAATTAAATTAAATTGGAAGAAGTGAAGAAAGAGTTGTTGACTCTAAAAACTACTCTTTTCATCAGAGTAATGAAATGCAGAACTTGACTTAGAAAGTTAAAAATAGAAAATTCTACCACAAAGCACTCTATCCCTTAATAGTTGGGTTCCCCTGCCCTCTCTTTACATCTGGGCTTGTTTCTTATGGAACATCTTGCACAGACTAAAGAGAAATCTTTTAAATGGGCTTCACTTGCATTAATGCCCTTAAAGCTAGTCTAGTTGTTATAGTTGAAAGACTGTATTCAAAGGGAAAGAGAGAAAATAAAATGTGTCATCTTGTTATACAAAACATATGTCACAACAATGTACAACAGCTAATAAAAATGATAGTATCTAGAAATATAAACCTAATTAAAAACAGATTACAATAAAAATGTGCTAAGGAAGTATAAGTTTTTAATTGAGAGTTGAAAATGAGACAGTTAATACGTTACAGACTAGCAGAAAGACACGGATGAAACAGTATGTACTAAATAGCTAAGAGATTCAGCTTTACGTGTGTAATGAGAAAGGGCATAGTAAGGAGAATCAGTCTTGAGCAAAAAGAATAAAATGTGAAGAACAATATAGTCAGAACATTTGACTATTAGTTTTCAGATTCATTCATGAGCTAAAGTTCCTGTCTGAGGCTGATAGGCAAGTACTCTTTGGTGTCATTTTAACTAACTAAGGACCCTTCCAGTTCTGCACTCACCCCTCGATTCCCAGACCCTTGTGCTGACTGCAATACAGCTCTGACCTTCAGCTTGCTTGCAGACTCTGACTACAGTCCTGATTTGGCTTGTGGATGGACTTTGACCCTGGTTCAGACCCAGGGCCTGGGCCCTACTCTACATCTTCTTCAACTCTTGGCACCTGATCTTAACACCATTCCAACCACCAGGCTTGACCACCTAGAATCCATGACCTGGAACACTGGAAAAGTTCTTGATGCCAGGGTTTTCTGATTGTTTGGAGTTGACTTTATTTAATAGAAAGGTTGAGAAACTATTCCCACCAAATGACGTTATCATAAATGGAATTACCATCCCCACTATTATCCTGGGTGACCCCAAGTACCCCTTTTCTGCATTGGCTTATGAAACCATATCCTGGTCTCAGAGGGCCAGGCAAAAGAAGGTTCAATTATACTCTCAGTAGGTGCTGAATGGTGGTTAAAGGTGCATTTCACTGAAATGCTTCTGGCTTTGTTTACAGACATGTTTGGGTGCCTGTGTCGTCAGTGCTGTCTGTGTTATTGTGGCTTGCTGTGCTCTTTGTAATTTGTGAAAGTGAAATGGAACAAGGAAAGTAATGGACTGCTGAACCCGCAAGCTTTGCCAGTAAACATACCTATCACAGTTAGAGCAGAGTACATGAAGGCAACAGAAATAAGAGCTGCCCTATGCCCTACATTAGGGGCTGGCATAGGCCAAAGAGAGGGAGAGTAAATGTATGAATCTTTTTGTACAGCAATGTTTGCAGTATATGAGGTACTGTCACCTCACACAGTAAAAGGGCAGGGGTCACTGTATACAGTGAATGAGGGGGTTGATGGATGAGATGACTGAATCTGAAAGGGGGACTGTGCATTTACATTATGGATTGTTGCTTAGAGATGTATTGAGAGATTGTGTTTGGACAAAAGTTCCTCATTTTGCCTTACCATTTGTTTTATCCATATGAATCAATATACACATTGTACGATGTGATTTGAGAAAGTGCATTGCAATCACTACATAAGTAAAAGCCTTTGTGAGTATGGATGTGTTACCAAAAAATAAAAAGATACTAATGGCAGGCCAGCTGCCACTAGAACTCCAAAACAACACTAATAAACTAACACCCAGAGCTGTCCTGTCCATGGGATGAATGGGGTTGCCCCCCAAACCCCATGTGGTTAAGGGCTTGGTAGCAGCTGCCACAACTGTGCAATGAATGGGAGGGACCCAGCGGATTATGGGGGCCTGACAGGGTGGTAGTAAGGGTCCACCTCCACACATACACACTCATCACATGGGCTGCAGGAGTTGGAGTGGCCTGGCAGTCTGCTTTTTTCTGCCCTCTCCTGGCCTACTGTGTGAGGGGCAGCAGACCTGGAGGGTGGTGCAGTAGGGCAGAGCAGGCTGCCAGGCTGCTCTGGCTCTGGCCCCTCATGTGGTGAGTGGGGAGGGGGGGAGGCAAACTCCGCTGCTGCTGCGCCAAACCCTATAATCCCCAGGGCTGTGTTGCGCGGGGGAGGACATAAGGGACGGAGTTTGAGAAGGAGATTAAAGGATGGAGGCAGAGCAGGGCCTGCAGCAGGGGTGGAGGTTGCTCTGGGCCTCCCTTGGGAAGACCCTGTCAAAACCAATAATAAAATAAAAGGCGTAAATGAAACATTAAACAATGAGACCAGCACCATTAAAACAATTGCCTCGTGTTGTATGTCCTCGTGCATGTTCTCCTTTCCCTGACCCGTGTACTAAGCATGCATTTGGTTTCATTGCACTGGCATAGAAGCCAGCAGGGAGAAGGGGGTCAGCCTAGAGTGGGGGGAGGGGGAGTTAAGATACTGGTGGAGGACAGTATGGGGTAAATTTGCCCTGTCCAGCTACTATTAAGTCCCAGTTGCATGTGCCTTCTATCATTGCAGACATTCCACATTTGGGAGGACATAATTCTTATGGTACCAAAATGGCAAAAGGCTGGTTTTTTCCAAGTCATCACTGGGTAAGCTGGCCATATATGGCACATGTCACGTACCAGTGTAACACACAAAAATATGCCCTTCCACGAAATGTGATTACCAGTCTGGGAAAAAGTTTGCAATTTTCAAAATCTGGCTGTGTTCCTCCGGCACAGGAAGCAGCACACTTGGCAAATAACTTCTTGTGGCTGGTGGCCAGTGCAAATGGTTCGATGTATTTGCTGCTCAGCAATCGGAATTAAATGGAACTGCTAAGCACCAGGCTGCTGTACCCAAATAAAAGGAGTTGCTTCCTTGTCCTGGGAGTTAATTGGCTACTCTTGGGGGAGGGAGGACAAAGAGAACCATCCCATGGGATTGTGGACTAGCACGGTCAGTCTTTTAGGGCCTGAGTCCAGGGGGCTTGCATATGGGGAGAGGGCAAAGGGATCAGTTGCCAAAGGGCCCGGCAATTCAAAAGGGACCAGGGCTCCCCCAGACTCCACCACTCAGGTCTCTAAATTGTCACCGTTGTGCCACATGCTCCAGGCAACTCTGAGGGTAGGCTGTGGGGAGAGGTGGTGGGAGGGGTGTCATGGCACACCCTGGGTGCTGCAAAGGGCTGGCTGCCTTCAGCCTCTCACCTTTCACCTGAGACCGTACTTGACTTGCATCCCCTAAAGGTCATGTCTGTTGTCATAAAACGGTCCAGCAAGATCAAGAGTATTGTCTCAGAGTTTCATTATGTTTTTAGACATAAGTGAGACAAAAATGAATGAATAAGGGGGAAAGAACAATAGAAGTAAAGAAATTAATCATCATTAGTATTAAAATTGCTAGCACAAAATATTGGCAGAAAAAAAAGCCAGTTATGGAACAATAATCAGAAAACTCATTAAGTAAGACAGAAATAGGTTTACACAATCACAGGCTGGTCCAAAGCCCATTGAATTGTCTGGTAATTGACAGCTAATTTAAATTTGTTAGAAAGGGAAAGCTAAAGGAAAAGATACCTTTAAAAATGGGAAAAAATAATGAATTTATATCTTAAAAAATGGCAACACAGCTACAAGCACTGCTAGAACAGCGATGGTCAAGAAGGACACAGGGGATTAACAGCTGAAAGAAAGTGTGGAATCTTCCTGCAAAGTTTCAAGCAAGCATAAAAATCAATGGTGTTATAAAACAGAAAATATTTCTTCCTTCTGTAAATGTTATAGTGATATATGGCATAGTTACACCTTTACACAGATTAGTCTACAGACTCAGCATTCAGGGTTGTCTTATGCTTGGTAAATTTAATAAATGTTCTTGAAAGTATTACATTAAATTAGTTTATTTTGGATTATGCAAGTTATTGTAGAACATTAATAATAGGAAAAAAGGTGTTAAAATGAACTTCTGCTGAAACAGGATCAGTAATCCAAAAGTGGAGGAACCAGCATGGGAACGAAATCATATCTAATTTTGTCTGTCTGTCTGTGAGTCCATTCGTTTAAAACTTCTTCCTAAATAGTAAGAGCTAGAAGTACCAAATTTGGTATGCAGCCTTCTCTTATCTTTTCTTAAAGCAGGGATAGGGTTTGGTTGTGCCAGAAAAAAATGGAAAGTGCCTGGAATGGGACTGTTTTCCATAACATGGAAAGGGAGGAGGCTGATTGGGGGACAGCTATACTGCAGAGTGACCACTGGAATCATGCCACACCAGCAGGAGAGTGGCTAGCTTGGGATGGGGATCCACATAGTCACCACCAGAATGGGTAAGTAGCCCCCCTACCCCAAACAGTGCTGCAAACAGAAAGCCCCATCGTCACAGGCCCCCTGGGACCACACCCAGGGCTGGGCAAGGCAGCCCGGCCCCTACCCTGGAGAGAGTCCCCTTCAAAGAGGGACTGGGCATTACGGCCCATATCAGCTACATCTTAGACTGCAAGCTACTTCTGGAAGAAGCTTTTCTGGAAGAGTTGGGGAGATTCCTGAATCTGCACCGTCCTTTGTGGGTGGTGAATCTGAGGAACTGTCCCGGATTGAAGTGTCATTAGAGGAGGTTTTGGAACAAATAGAAAAACTTAATGTTAACAAATCTCCGGGACCAGATGGCATTCATCCAAGGGTTCTAAAAGAACTCAAATGGGAAATTGCTGAGCTATTATCTGTAGTTTGTAACCTATCCTTTAAATCGGCTTCCGTACCTAATGACTGGAAGGTAGCCAACGTGACACCAATATTTAAAAAGGGCTCTAGAGGCAATCCTGGCAATTACAGACCGGTAAGTCTAACTTCAGTACTGGGCAAATTAGTCAAAACAATAGTAAAGAATAAAATTGTGAAACATGTAGAAGAACATAATTTGTTGGACAAAAGTCAACATGGTTTCTATAAAGGGAAATCTGTCAGCCGACGGTCAGGGCAGTGAGTCCATTATGACCGGCTGAAGTTCTTTTAAATTGTGCTTGGTTCTGTTACAGCAACTGAAGGAGTCAGGTTAAAGCTTAAACAGTTACTATTTTATTGTTACAGGGTAAACTTAGTTGTTAAATGCTACTGCTGTGTTACAGATAACACAGCCACTACAAAGGACAGGACAGAAATTACACTAATAAGTCACTTACAGGTACCATGAAACCCTTTTGGTTCTCTGAGCTCTTATTAAATGCATGCAAAATAGACACCTAGCAGGTATACATTCTCACCCCTGCGTTCCAGACTTGGCGTGGACAGCGTCTTTCTCTCAATCCCTCGGGAAGAAGTAGGGCGAGGTTGGGCGTCCCACAGACCTCAGGAGACAATCAATACCTGCCAGCAGGTGTAGATGATTGGAGCTCAAATGGGGTGGACTACTGAACCTCTTTTTATACTCCTTGGGTCATGTAGGCTTCTTCCTGGGCTCAAGTGGCCAATTAGGAAAAATGGCTTTGAATGCCAAGTTTCCCACGAAGGGTGCAAAGCATAATTTACACCTGGGAAAATGCAGACAATGGGCACCTCTGGTATGTGATGGGCGAAGATTCCTCTCCTGGGACAGTGCAGGCGTGTCAATTACTGGTACTAGCCATCAGGGCGACGGGAGGCCCCGGGTCGTCAGCTAGCCCATTTACTGTCTGGTTTCTGTTTATGGTAGAATCAGGGACAGGCAGCACACCTGCGTTCCCAGGGCATCAAAGGCTGACTGCCTTTCTCCTGCTCTCTGGGGGGGGGGGGGGGAACAAGATGGGGTTTGTGGAAAACCAAGATGGGGTTTGTGTCTGGCTACAAAATCCTGTCTTACTAATCTATTAGAGTTCTTTGAAGGGGTTAACAAGCATGCGGATAAGGGAGATCCAGTAGATATAGTATACTTGGATTTTCAGAAAGCCTTTGACAAGGTCCCTCACCAAAGGCTCTTGTGTAAATTACATGGCCATGGGATAAGAGGGAAGGTCCTTTCTTGGATTGCGAACTGCTTAAAAGACAGGAAACAAAGGGTAGGAATAAATGGCAAATTTTCAGATTGGAGAGGGGTAACTAGTGGTGTCCCCCAAGGGTCAGTCCTGGGACCAATCCTTTTCAACTTATTCATAAATGATCTGGAGAAAGAGGTAAGCAGTGAGGTAGTAAAGTTTGCAGATGATACAAAACTGTTTAGGATAGTCAAGACAGAAGCAGACTGTGAGGGACTCCAAGATGATCTCATCAAACTCAGTGATTGGGCAGCAAAATGGCAAATGAAATTTAATGTGGATAAGTGTAAAGTAATTCACATTGGGAAAAATAACCCCAACTATACGTACAGTATGATGGGGGATAATTTGGCTACGACAAATCAGGAAAGGGATCTTGGAGTTATCGTGGACAGTTCTCTGAAAACTTCCACGCAGGGTGCAGCAGCGGTCAAAAAGGCAAATAGGATGCTAGGAATTATTAGGAAAGGGATAGAAAATAAGACCCAGAATATCTTACTGCCCCTGTATAAAACTATGGTACGCCCACATCTTGAATACTGTGTAAAGATGTGGTCTCCTCACCTCAAAAAATATATTTTGGCCTTGAAAGGGTTCAGAAAAGGGCAACTAAAATGATTATGGGTTTGGAACGGGTCCAATATGAGGAGAGGTTAAAGCAACTGGGACTTTTCAGTTTAGAAAAAAGGAGACTGAGGGGGGATATGATAGAGGTCTATAAAATCATGAGTGGTGTAGAGAGGGCCGATAAAGAAAAGTTATTTATTAGTTCCCTAAATAGAAGAACTAGAGGTCACCAAATGAAATTAATGGGTAGCAGGTTTAAAACGAATAAAAGAAAGTTCTTCTGCACACAGCGTGTAGTCAACATGTGGAACTCCTTGCCAGAGGAGGCTGTGAAGGCTAGGACTATAATAGAGTTTAAAGAGAAGCTAGATAATTTCATGGAGGTTAGGTCCATAAAAGGCTATTAGCCAGGGGATAAAATGGTGTCCTTGGCCTCTGTTTGTCAGAGGCTGGAGAGAGATGGCAGGAGACAAATCGCTTGATCATTGTCTTCGGTCCATCCTTTCTGGGGCACCTGGTGTTGGCCACTGTTGGTAGACAGGATACTGGGCTAGATGGACCTTTGGTCTGACCCAGTACGGCCATTCTTACGTTCTTATGTTCTTATGTAAGAGTACTTCCTAAAAAACTTCTTCCTGATTGGACACTATCTCTTATTTAAGCTGTGATTACTATGGATGGAGTGGCCACCAGGGCACCTGTGCTTTTTCCTCTTTCCTCTTCTTTCGAAAGAACTCCCTCTTCCCCGTCCATACACAACTTTTTCTGAAAGAGCTCTTTTGGAAAAAGGTTATTTTCCTCATAGAAAGAGGTTTACTGATGTCAGAAAAACCTCTCTGTTCCTCCAAATTTTTTTTTGAAAGAACTCGATTGCAGTGTGGATGTAAGTGATGTTTTTTTGGAAAACTCTGTAGCGTAGACATAGCCCCCCCCATCCCAAGGAAAGCCCCCTCATTCTGAGGAGAGAATGGGGGACAGTTAGATGCTGGGAACAGTCTGCAGGGCAGGAGAACATCTGGAGACCAGGCCTGGACCCCAGAGTCTCGCTCCCCCCAGACCAGCTGCAGGCCAGGGGGGAGCAGTCAGAGGCGAAAACTAACTCCCATAGTCTCACACCCACCCCAGACCAGCTGCAGGGTGGTGGTGGGGGGGGGGGGCAACTTGAAACTGGGGCCAGCGCTTAGAGTTCTGGTCCCCTTTGCACAATCTGGAGGCTGGGCCTAGCCCCCCAGCCTAGGTCCCCCAGCTCTGAGGGAGGACTTGCCAGCCAGGGAATGCAGCCCCAATCCCCAGGGAGAAGTCACCAGCTGGGAAGAGTAGCCCAATCCCCAGGGAGGACCTGCTGCTGGAGCACCTGCAGTGCCATCCTTGCTGCCACGGGTGGCCCTAGTAAGCTCCCAGCCTCTAATCCTGAATCCCCTGCCCTGCGGCCTGGATTTCCTACGCCCCTTACCGGAGCCATCCCCTACCCACCCCCGCACCCAAACCCCTGCCCTGTGTCCCCCACACCAAATCCTTTGCCCCAAGCCTTCCACCCCTTGACTGCCCCCATACCACACACCCTCTGTCCTGTACAATCATTTAAATAAAGCATGTACATTTTCCTTTTAATTAAAAAAAAGAGAATCAAACCTTACTACACTTAAGGACCCAACCAATGCTGGGTGCATTTGCTAGTTATAAATACTACAGTGAGAAAAGCAAAAATGAGATCACTACAGATTCATAATTATAGGACAAGGCAGCATGGGAGAGGGAAGAAATCAACTACTGGTAGGATGAGAAAGTGATGAAACTGACTGAATTTGAATTCAGTTAGGGTATGTCTACACTATAGCGTTAATTCGAGTTAACTTAATTCGAAATAGTTCATTCGAATTAAGCTAATTTGAAATAACGCATCTATACACAAAACCTATTTCAAAATAGTGTTTTGCTATTTTGAAATAGCACGTCCGCACTGAGAGGACCCTGAACTGAAGTTAAGGCTGGCTGGAACCAGTGCCGGCAGGGCATCAGGTTAGGACTTAGTGTGTGGGGCTGCTGCCTGAGGCTAAATGAGCTCCGTGCTTAAAAGGACCCAACCCCCACTCCAGACAGACAGTTCCCAGGGTTCCCCGCTTGCTTGTCTACCTTGATGAGGGACAGCAAAGCAGTCCTGTCTTGGACTTCCCTGAGTGCCCACACTGGGGACACCTCAGCACTCAGCCACATGGAGCCAGAGCTGCCCCTGGGCACGCCAGTGCATCTCGTGGGGTCGTTGTCATCAGCCTGACTGCACTTACTGCAGGCTGCCATCCGGGGGAGTCCATCAGGGGGCTGTCAGGATCTAGGAGGCCCTGCAGGAGAACGTCCACCCCGAGGAGCCCTCAGAGCCACCCCGGTCCTCCCCACCAGAGGCTCATGCCCCATTCCTCCCTCACGTCCTTCCACTTACCCCTCCCTAGCCCCCCTTCCTGATGTCAAATAAAAGACACATTCTTTCACAAACACGAACTGTCTTTATTTAACAAAACTGGAGAGGGGAAACTGGGGAAAGGAGGTGGGAGACAGGAGGAGAGAGGGTGGGAGCAGCTGCCTATGGCGCCAATCAATGGGGGGGTGCCTGATGGCAGCTGTAAGGGGCACACGGCATCCCTTACAGCTGCCATCAGGTGTCACGCACCCGGCTCCCGCAGCGTCATCCCACCCGCATACCCACGGCGCCGGCCAGCAACACCCTTCCCCCCACAGCCACAGGGCCCTACTCGGCCCGGGGCATGCACCAGCAGTGACAGCCGGGCCAAACTGGGCCGCGCTTGCACCATGCACACCGGGGGCAGGTGTTCGCACCCTAGCGGGGCGGGCCTGCTCCCCACGGGTGGGCCTGCGCATGCGCCGTGCGCCTGGGGGCAGCGCCGCACGCCTGTGCCTGGGGCACCAGAATGCCTCGGGCTGGCCCTGGGTGGAAGAAGGGAGGGGGAAAACTGGGAAGAGGGAGCTGGAAGAGGGAAGCAAGGGGAGGAAGGGTGAGGGGAAGTTCAGCGCTCAGGGGTGGGGGGGGGGGTCTCGTTGGGCCACATGTCTCCCAGCATGGCGGGTGCAGGGGCCTCAGCATCCCCAGGAGGATGGGGAGGAGGGTGTGGAGGTTGAGGTGGGGGATGTGGCGATTGAGGAGGAGGGTGAGGAGGGAGAGGTGGAAGCGGGGGCAGGAGTGGGAAGAGGAACAGTAGCTGGGGGTACAGCAGGCGCTGGAGTGGCACGGGGCAGCACGCTCTGCAGCAGGGCCTGCAGGTTTGCGCACATGGCACGGTCCTGGGCAAGCTGCTCCCAGCGGAGCTGCAGGTCCTCCTGCACCCAGCCCTGGATGGTGTGGTGCAGGGCTCGCAGGGCCCCCAGGTGCTGCTCTCTGTACCCCTGCCGTGTTGCAGTGGTCCTGTGGAGCCCTCGGGTGCGGGAGCATGTCCCAGGCAGGGTGGTGCTCCCTGCACATGCAGCTGGTGTGGCTGTGGAAAAAGAAGGGAAGTGGTCAGTTCTACCTGGGGACGCAGTGGATGATGCCCAGCGCCCCTTGCGAGTACAACCATGCCCTGCACCGTCAGAGTTGACATGCTTGCACAGAGGCCATGGTCGGGATGTCTGGCTCTCCCCGGGAGTGGGAGCTGCCCCAAAACCGCACCCATGCCCCTGGGCCGTGTATAGTGCAGCCGGGGCAGAGATGTCCCCTGCCTCTGTGTAGAGGGGGCGTGTGAAGGGAAGGCATCCTGCTGGGTCCCGCCCCGGGGTCGGGAGTGTGTCAGGTCTCTTCACACACGAGTGGCTATCGGGCCATGGCCACTATGTGGCACGCAGGTGGAGCCACCTGCCCAAAGGTGGCATGGCACGTGCCCACACATGAACAGGTGGCTGCACGATCCGTGGGAGGCATGGCCCATGCACGTGGTCCCTGGTCTCTCTCCCTGCCCTCCCCCCCGGGTAGGGGACAGTGATGGCACTTACCTGGTGTGTCCTCCCCTGATGACTCTGCTGACTCCAGTACCAGGACAGCTCGGGGGTCCTGCTGGCGTGGCACCCTCCGTCGTGGCCCCTGTGCCGCGCCTGGGTCAGGGCGCTCTGGTCCCGGCTCGCTGCCCCACGGGGTGGCGTGGACCGTCTTGCCCCCCAGGATGCAGTCAAGAGTGGGGAAGTAGGGGCAGGTGTCAGCCCCTGCTGCGGCGCCGCCCCTGGTGGCCCTGGCAAGCCCCTGCCGCAGCTCTTTAATTTTCAGGCACACCTGCTCCTGGGTGCACCTGTGGCCTTTCTGGGCCATGGTGGCCGCTACGTGGCCATAGACAGCCGCGTTCCTCCACCTGGTATGAAGATCATGGACATTGGGGGCCTCCCCCCAAACCTCTATGAGGTCCATGATCTCCACACCAGTCCAGGCGGGCACGCAGTGCCTACAGCCCCTGGCTGGCCCCTGGGTGCTGGGACACTGGGCTGGGGACGGCTGGCTGGCACTGGCTGCCTGTCTCATTATGGGACCCTGGGTCAGGGGTAGAGACTGCTGGCATGCCTGGCTCTGGCACATACCATCTGGCCAGAGTCTACCCCTTTAAGGGCTCCGGGGCTGGGGGAGAGGAGAGGAGTTTTCCTGGTTTGGCTCAAAGCGGCCACCAGGGGAAACTGGGAAGTGCTGGAGGCCAGCTAATTCGAATTAAGTGTCTACACAGCACTTATTTTGAATTTGCCATTAGAATGAGGTTTACCAAATTCGAATTAAGCGCTCCGCTATTTCGAATTAAATTTGAAATAGCAGTTTGCATGTATAGACGCTATTGAAGTTAATTCGAAATAACGGCTGTTATTTCGAATTCACATTGCAGTGTAGACATACCCTTAATGATAACTGGGAATTGAGGGACATGGAGAAGAGAAAGAAAGCATAAAAGACTTTAAAATGGTCCTGAAGACATGAGTTAGATCAGTAGTATAAAATGCAAACTAAAGGTTATGGAAATTTTAAGCAGCATATCCATTAATCACCATGGCACCATGACAGAGGAGATCATTTTGTCATGTTTGTCCAAAGAAAGCACTCAATCTTGCAAATGCTCTGTGCTCAGAACTCCTATTCAAGACAGTTGAAATCACATATCCAAAAACAGGATTATAAGAAATGTAGACTCAGAAGTGTGAACCTGATTCAAAGCCAACTGAAGTGCAAGTCCATAAAAAGGAAGAGAGGTTTACTTTATCCGCTCTCTTTCTCTCTCTCTCTTCCCTCTGTTTTTTTATATATTGTTTTGGGAATTTACTGAGCAATCTTGCTTATATTAATTTGACAGAGATCCAGAGGCCCTTACGGACTGAATGACACATACATAAAACATTATTTATTTCTTAATGTTTATTAATTAAAATGAAAAGCAAAGGAGGAATATTGCTGAACAAGGTAAAACAGAAATGTTGCAGTCTTTGACAGGACTTCTGTAAATATTGCTATCTACTTGTGTGGTCTATTTATTTGCATATTGCTGTACTGTAAAATGCTGTACTGGATAAAAGGTGTTGAGAAATGTACTAATTTTATTTGTTCATGGTTCAAGATACAGCCATATCTCAAGGTTGCTTTTTTATGTTTAATTATAAACTACATTTTGACTAAATTGTAAAAGTTTAATAGAAATGTCAATATGTTATCATGATGATTTATAATAAAATAATTAAAATAAAACAAATGTAATTGTCCTGAATAAGTGGCTCAAATAATTCTGAAAGTTAAAATATCTATCATATTATATAAGTGAATCAAATAGCAAATTCTTGATTAGAATCAAAGATTTCATTGCCAGTGGTATTTGTCTACTATTTCTCTCCCTTCCCCCACTTCATATTGTGATTCTTAAAGATCATGCTTTGACCAGGAGGGTGGGCTAGATGGCCTCTTGAGGTCTCTTCTAACCTGAATCTTCTATGATTTATGTGCCTGAATAGCTGGCTGGTCATAGTTAAACTTATTATTGATGCTCTAGATCTACTTTTCTTTCATTTGAAAAATAAACATTTTAAATATAAATACCTATTCAAGGTAATTTTGCATAAATAATATTTGATATCACTGGGTGCTCAATACCTTTGAAGAAAACCAGTGCATCTTTATTTAGGTACCAAAATTTAGGCATCAGGTTTTACAGTATTCTTAACTTCTATGGGACAAGATTTCAGGTACTGTAAGTAGTCATCCATTGACTTCAGTTGAGTGAATGTCATTTCCAAGTTAATCACCTTTGATTTCAATAGCAGCATGACACTTGACGCTAGCTGAGACCTCTTCTCACCTCTCATTTTTGTGCCATTCACTAAGCAACAGTAGAAGAAGGGGAGAACAAAAGGGCAGAAAAAGGTGCGAATGGAGTGGTGATGAACTACAAAGGAGGAGAATAGTGATAGAAATGTAGCCGTGTTAGTCTGGGGTAGTTGAAGCAAAATGCAGGACACCTTAGAGAAATTGTAAGGCAATTTCTTAGGGAAAAAAACAACAAATGATCTAGTAGCACTTTATAGACTAACAAAACATGTAGATGGTATCATGAGCTTTCGTGGGCACAGCCCACTTCTTCAGATGACCAGAGCCCACGAAAGCTCATGATACCATCTACATCAGTAGTTTCCAAACTTTTTGTCACCACGCCCTCTTTTTGATTTTTGAAAAACCCTCACGCCCCCCCTCCAAAAAATAGCAGCAAAACTTGTTGAGAGGGGAAAAAAAGGAACTTTGACCAGGGCTGCAAAATTTGATATGGGGGGGGGGGAGGGAAGGAGGCTGGGTCGCCTCGTGTCCCCCCTGGAATTTCTTCATGCCTCCCAGTTTGGTCACCCATGATCTACATGTTTTGTTAGTCTATAAAGTGCTACCAGACTATTTTTTTTTCTGTAACAGACTAACTCGGCTACCCCCTGAAGCTTCTGAACAATTTGTTAGAGTACTTCTACACTGCATGCTTATTTTGAAATAAGCTGTTCAGAAATAGTTATTCCAAAATAGCTTATTTTGAAATAGCAGGTCTACACTGCAGGGAAGCCTCAACATTAGTCCAAGGCAGGCTTCCCCAATGTAGACACGCTATCTCGATTTAGGCGTTGTTGAGGAATAACTTTGAATGGCCCTGATGAGGGGCTATTTTGAAATAGCAGAAGTAGAGCATCTACACACTCCTTATTTCGAAATAGCTATTTTGGAATAGGCGTTATTTCTTAAAAAATGAGGTTTATAGATTTCTCAATAAGCCATCCATTATTTCAAAATTATTTCAAAATAATGGAATGGCTGTGTAGACCCTCGCATTGTTATTTCGTAAAAAAGCTAGTTATCTCAAAATAATGGTGCAGTGCAGATGCACCCTAAGTGTCAGGAAATATTATTTCCAAACAGTCTTGTAGACATATAGTCTGTGTAAAACTTATCCTCAGCAAAGGAATGTCTTTTAACAGCCCATACAGCTCTTAAAATTTTACTCTGAAGAGTCTGAGAGTCACATTGCCATGGCAGACATCTGTCTGCCCATTGATCTTCAGCAAGCTAGTGGCATGTTGCACAATTTTCAGGAGCCTTATGGCCTCACAGAAATATGTTCCTATTTTAGAGACTGTTTTCAATTACCTTCATTTTATTTCAAAGGAGTTTGTTTTCATTATTCCTGTAATCAATGCACCAGGGTACACTCAGGGAGCTGCAGTCTCTGAAAGTCTAAAGGCAGCATTTTCAGACTGTAAATGAATGATATTGGTATCTGTCTTCTCCACAGCATTCCTCCTGGAAGGAAACACACCAGATAACTTTTGAAAACTAAAATAATTGAAGGAATGAAGAAGGAAATAGGACTGAGGCAATGTCATCATGTATTTAATTTGAAGTGCTTTGGGTTGAGAAGTTGTACTATTGGTGTCAAGGGTAAAATCTATCAAGCACCTTCCAATATCACAGTTTTTACTTTTTGTTTGCAGAGAATTTTAGCAACCTAATCACAGAAATGTAAATAATAATGCTTTACTATGTATAATGTACAATCTAAACAAATTTAAATTCTAATGGGTCAGTCACATTACATTGACACTTTGTGCTCTGCTTCCAGAAGCTCAGCATATGTGTCAAAGAAGGGATCACTCACATATCACCGAAATGCTGACTTAACTAGGACACTGGGGCTAATATCGCTTGGGGGGAAAAAATTTCAAAGGATCTTAAAGTAAGGCTGCAATTGTACAGCTCATCCAAATAATGGCACCTCCAGTAACAAACCCCCATATTCAGTCCCCTAATTCAGACGAAAGTGTTACCCACATTTCCAACAGCCTCTAGGTTTCCCAGAAAAGTTTCCCATTCAAATACTGAAGAGCGCCTGTATCATTTCTGAAATCTGACTCCAGATCACAGCCTGGGGTGGGATGGCTGCTGACATGTAAATGTGAAAACAAATACTGGTCTATTTTGTGATTTACAATCCAAACAAATGTCCTTCTAGAACTTGGAGGACATTGAAGGGAGAAGTAGTATTGTAAGGTATAATTCTATTGACTAAAGTGACGTATTTTCCAATCATTCACATTCCAGAGCCAGTTTAACAGCAGTTTCTCTTATCAATCATTGATACATCTTGCGCTAGACAGATAACTTAAAAAAAAGAGAAAAGGAAACAAAAAGCAATGGTCTGCCAAGTTAAAACATCAATAGATTCATCTTGTGATTTTGAATCAATTTCTGCAGACAAGGTCAGTTAAGTTACATGCTTTCAATGCTTTACTCTGGCTGACAACCTGCTGGTCATAATGCAAGAACTCAAGAGCTTAAATAGATTTTTCTGGCATGGAGTGCCATCTGGCACCAAACACAATCTTATAAATGCTGTTCCTTTGCTCTGCTTTTACAGAACTAGTGATGATATAATTGCAAGTCTTGTAAATTTTCAGTAACAGAGTTAATATGATAGTACCTGTCTATACAAAAGGTATTGAGGTGTATGTTGCCAGAGGCAGATCCTTTGCAATCCAAAACTTCAAATTATAATTGCAGCTCCAATACAGGAAAATTCTCTAGTATAGGAAATACAGTATAATTCCATTCCTTTTCAATACAATTAAAACTTAGCAGGATTCAGTTTCTTTGCTTGAGGAATTGCATTCACGGTTGGTTTGTCTCTTAGCATTTAGTGAAGTATTACTTTAAGTAACAATTGACTGGAGGTAGTGTTACTGGCCCAAATTCAGATCTAATTTATCGTGGTACAAAAGAAATTGGAGTCTGATTTTTTTAGACCAGTCTGCTTACCACTCTGCAGTAATATTGTGATGTGCACAGATAGAGCCCCAAATAAGATAATTTAATTATTTCATGTGTGGCCAAAGTCAGAAGTTGACCTCCAAAAGGGAAGGGCCAGTGACCCAGCCCATTGCACACTTAGTCCCCTTCAAGCATCTTTTCAAAGCTTTTGCTGAATGTTTCAGTCTTTGTGTTAAAAAGCTCCTTTCCTGACAGTGGCCTCATTGGGAAAACAAGATTGCAGAGATTCTGTAGTAAGGACAACATTATTAGTGAAGCAGCTTCAGAGATGTTTAAGCAGTCAAACACTTTTATAATCACAGGTTTGAAGCTCTGACACAAATCTATACTAAAGGATTCCATCACATTTATCTTCTACACGATTTAGCTGAATGTGCCTCAAAATGCCTCAGAAAAGAGCTGCTGATATTCTCAAGAGAAGTATGACGACTTTGGTCCAAACTTATTTTTGACACGGTAATGTTTTTGTGTCAGTGCAAACATTCTTTTAATACAGCACAACTACAATTAATTTCACAGTACACTTATGTGCAACAAATTTGAACGTACCCTACATTTTCACCATATTTTTATGCTTCTAGAGTACAAAATATTCTGCAAAAATTAAAGAAAGCTATTATATCAGATTCTGATTTTTAAATGGTTTGAAATCCAAACAAGCTCCACTGAAGTCAATGGACTTTGTGTAACTGGGAACAGAGCCTGGACCATTGATTATAGTGAAGGGCTTTCTAGTTGAATCTCCTAGAAGATTCTGAACATATGTGGTACTTTTATGGACATAATAAGTTGTACCTCTGAGCTGAGCCTTTTCTGTACAACACTATAATCCTTATCATTTAGGCAGTATTCTTGGCAAGTCCCAGCTTTTTGTAATTCTGCAGTTACAAAATTGCCATTCTGCCACAGAAACCTCCATGGACTGTTGAAGCAGGCTAAAAATGAAGGGTCATATGGTCTTAACAATACTCCAGCACACAAGAGAGCAAAGGCTCATTACTTGTCCAAGAGCAGGATTGGGTGGAGAGGGGGTTGGTCAGAGCAGTAGTCAAGACAGTTTAAGGAAATGAACTTTTGGCATAGCCATTGGCAGCTTTTATGCAACAAAAGTATCTCAACAAAGCACAGACTTGGCGTGAGAAATGTAATCATACAGTAACACTGTACATGGCTTGCTCCCCTTGGAAAACATCATAAATTGCATGGCAATACATAATAATAATGCTGAGCACTTATAAGTGAATATCATCTAAGCATTAAAAAGCCATTTACAATCATGAATAAATGAAGTCTCACAACATACCTGTGGGGTAGGAAAATGTTATTTTTGCTTAATGAAGAGCATGGCAAAGCCAGGGAAAGAATCCTGCTCTCCAGACTCTCAGGGTTGGGCTTTAAACATAAGAACATCATCCCTTTTGGGGCATGTGTTAAGGCTTCAGCATTAACTTTGCTTCTCAGGTTCGCTCACAACAGCAGACAGAGTTCAAGCACTCCTTTGGCTTGGGGGAATAAAAGATACCAATGTATGCAAGCCAATCCTGCTGCCAGTGCAAGGTGGGAATGAAAGCTGAATGTTGAAGTAGATGCTATGGTATGCACAAACTTATTTTTGTCTTCAGGGTTTAGTACAATGTTCTCTTGAACCCTCATGCATCATAGAGTTGAATAACCATTCCCCCTCCTACACCTGCATTGATGATAGTCCTGGCATTAAAATGTATGGTTTATTTCCTTTTCCCAGAAATCCACTGCCTTTCCATGTTTCTCCCTTATGGGTATAGCTTGACAGTGGCGGGGAAGGGAGGTTCGGGATACCAGAGGTATCCCGAAAAAACTCTGCTGCATCTAGGGAATGCATTTGCTCTTCTGCTTTTTTCTGTGGAAAAGCAAACACGCTTTTTCGGAAGCTCCTGTATTCCTCGTTCTATGAGGAAGAAGAGAGCTTTTGAAACAGGGTTTTTTTCTAACATTTGGCCCAGTCTAGATGGGCCAAATGTCGGAAAAGCCTCTTCCGACAAAAGAAACGGAAAAAGGTATGCAAAATGCGCATTTTGCATACCTTTTTCTAACAAAAACTTGTAGTCTAACCGCACCCTATTTGTGCTTTTTCTTGGGAAAAGATGTCCCAGCCTAATGAAGTCATTTCTGTCTCTTCACAAAACAGAGATGGGACCAAGGACTGGATTCTTCATTCTGCAAACATTCTGGTCGCTACCTCGAGGCTGATGTCAGAAATATCAGACACAACTCCAGCCAAATGCCATCAGCTTCACCATGGATTAAGCAAAATCAAGAAAAAGATGATGAGTGGTGGAGCAAAAGGCACTGTATTTCATAAGCCTTTAAAATTATACTGCTAGATTACTGAGCAACATGTTGGTACTTTTTATAGGAGAGTTAACCTTTTCCCCTTTTTTGCTAGTCCAGAGTATGTGTGTAAACTGGGGGAGGGGAGGTTAGGTGAAAGGGGGAGGCACTACAGGTTGACCCTCTCTAGTTTGGCACCCTTGGGACCTGACTGGTACCAAAAAAGAGAATTTGCTGAACATCAGGAGGTTAATATTGTCTAGCAGCATTACCAACAATCCCAGGGTATGTCTACACTAGCACCCTCTTTCGAGAGAGGGATGCAAATGCAACTGAGCAAAATTGCAAATGAAGCGCGGATTTGAATTTCCCATGCTTCATTTGTATATTCACGCTAAGGCGCTATTTCGAAATAGCGCTATTTCAAAAAAAGAAACGCTGTCTAGACGTGGTTATTTCAAAAGAAAACCCTTCTTCTGAAATAATCCTTATTCCTCCTACAACGAGGTTTACCAGTTATTTTGGAAGAAGTGTTTTCTTTCAAAATAACCATGTCTAGACAGTGATTCTTTTTTTCGAAATAGCACTATTTTGAAATAGCGCCATAACATGAATATGCAAATGAAGCACGGGAAATTAAAATCTGTGCTTCATTTGCAATTTCTCTCAGCTGCATTTGTATTCCTCTCTCGAAAGAGTGTGCAAGTGTAGACATACCCCCACTGCTTAATAGACCCTTAAAAAACATTTAGGGGTAAATTAGAACTAAATAACATCACAGACCACTGAGAGTCAGGACTGGTGATGGCGTACAACTTTATGTGACTGCGGGACACATGGCCACACCCACGATAAGTGGACATCTGGCTAACTAAAATCATGCCGGATCACATATATTGCTAGACCAGAGAGTACCAAACTAGAGAACATAAGAACATAAGAATGGCCGTACTGAGTCAGACCAAAGGTCCATCTAGCCCAGTATCCTGTCTGCCGACAGTGGCCAGCAGCAGGTGCCCCAGAGAGGGTGGACCGAAGACAATGATCAAGCGATTTGTCTCCTGCCATCCCTCTCCAGCCTCTGACAGACAGAGGACAAGGACACCATTTTATCCCCTGGCTAATAGCCTTTTATGGACCTAACCTCCATGAAATTATCTAGCTTTTCTTTAAACTCTATTATAGTCCTAGTCTTCACAGCCTCCTCTGGCAAGGAGTTCCACAGGTTGACTATACACTGAGGCTGTGTCCAGACTCAGGGGTTTTTTCGGGAAAAGTAGCCTTTTCCCAAAAAAACTTCCCCTGCGTCCAGACTCAAGCCGCGTTCTTTCGAAATAATTTCGAAAGAACGCGGCTTTTCTTTCGATGGCGGTAAACCTCGTTTCACGAGGAAGAACGTCTTCTTTCGAAAGTTCCTCTTTCGAAAGAAGGCGTTCTTCAATGTAAATAGGGCTTCCTCGAAAGAGAGCATCCAGACTCGCTGGGTGCTCTTTCGAAAAAGCGGATTGCTCTTTCGAAAGATCCGCCTGCAATCTAGACGCGATCTTTCGAAAGAGCCTCTTTCGAAAGAAGCCTGCAGTCTAGACATAGCCTGTGTGAAGAAGGACTTTCTTTTATTAGTTTTAAACCTGCTCCCCATTAATTTCATTTGGTGTCCTCTAGTTCTTCTATTTAGGGAATTAATAAATAACTTTTCTTTATCGGCCCTCTCCACACCACTCATGATTTTATAGACCTCTATCATATCCCGCCTCAGTCTCCCCTTTTCTAAGCTGAGAATTCCCAGTCTCTTTCACCTCTCCTCATATGGGACCCATTCCAAACCCCTAATCATTTTAGTTGCCCTTTTCTGAACCCTTTCCAAGGCCAAAATATCTTTTTTGAGTGAGGAGACCACATCTGTACACAGTATTCAAGATGTGGGCGTACCATAGTTTTATACAGGGGCAGTAAGATATTCTGGGTCCTATTTTCTATCCCTTTCCTAATAATTCCTAGCATCCTATTTGCCTTTTTGACCGCTGCTGCGTGGAAGTTTTCAGAGAACTGTCCACGATAACTCGAAGATCTCTTTCCTGATTTGTCGTAGCCAAATTATCCCCCATCATACTGTACGTATAGTTGAGCTTATTTCTCCTGATGTGCATTACTTTACACTTATCCACATTAAATTTCATTTACCATTTTGTTTCCCAATCACTGAGTTTGGTGAGATCTTCTTGGAGTCCCTCACAGTCTGCTTCTGTCTTGACTATCCTAGGGTATGTCTACACTACAAAGTTAGTTCATAGGCGCTACACTAGCGCTCCGTTAGTTCGAACTTAATTCGAACTAACGGAGCGCTTAGTTCGAACTAGGTAATCCTCATTCCACGAGGATTAAGCCTAGTTCGAACTTACTAGTTCGAATTAAGGGCTGTGTAGACCCTTAATTCGAACTAGTGGGAGGCTAGTCCTCCCCAGCTTTCCCTGGTGGCCACTCTTCAAAGTAGGAATAAGAGCCTCCGGAAAAGGGCGCTTTTTCCGGAGGATCGGGGCCAGTCTAGACGCTCTTTTCCGGCTTTTTTAAAAGCCAGAAAAAAGCGGCGGACATTTTTATTTAAATGCCGCAGGGGATATTTAAATCCCCCGCGGATTTCCCTACGACGACTCATGAAATTTACATGCCCCTTCCGGAAAAGGGGCCAGTGTAGACGTAGCCCCCCAGTTTTGTTCAATAAAGACAGATTCCATTTTTGAACACAATTGTCCTTTATTTTGTACATCAAGAAGAGGGGCTAGGGAAGGGTAAGTGGAAGGAGGTGAGAGAGGAATGGGATACGTGCCCCCGATGGGGAGGACTGGGTGGCTCTGCGGGCTTCTGGGGGTGGAAGCTCTCCTGCAGCCCCCCAATTGCCCCCTCTCCCCAGATGGCAGCCTGCGGCAAGTGCAGCCGGTCTGATGGCCAAGTGCTGTGATGTGCCCAGTGTGGGTACTCTGGGCACTCCAAGCCAGGACTGCTTTGCAAGTGGGGCACCCAGAGAACTGTCTGTCCGGGGTGGGGCTCGGGACCCTTTAAGCACAGCCCTCGGCTAGCCTGAGACAGCATCTCCACGCTCTATGTCCTCCTCTGATGCCCTGCCGGCACTGCTTCCTGCCATCCTCAAGCCTGGTTCAGGGTCCACTTAATGTGGACGCGCTAGTTCGAATTAGCAAAACACTAATTCGAACTAGTTTTTTAGTCTAGATCCGTTAGTTCGAATTAACTAATTTGAACTAAGTTAATTCGAATTAACGTTGTAGTGTAGACGTACCCCTAAACAGTTTTGTATCATCTGCAAACTTTACTACCTCACTGCTTACCCCTTAGTAGGTTCAACCCATACTGTTATTAAAAACTTAACATTTAAAAGACCTATTTAATAGCAATACTTTCCTGCCCCATTTAATAACCATTTAATGTATTGACTTCTCTATTTGATTTTAACACAAGCTCGCATAGTGCTTTTATGACTTGTTGGTATCTAATGTTCATGGAATGGAGAGTAGATTTAAATACAGCACTTATGGTAGCTCTGAAATGTGTGAAATTTATAATCATTTCAATATTCCTGTGAGATGAATCATATGCTCTATTCAAACATTCTGGCCAAGATTTTTTTTTAAAAGGCACTCAAAGTTAACATCCTAAATCTATATTTAGGCAGTTGAATAAAGAGTCTCATTTTCAAAAGCATTCAGCAGTTCCCATTGAAGTCAGCAAGCAAGACAAGTGACAAGAACTGGGTCCCACTGTTTCAAAGTGATGTCACTGTTTTAAACAAGTGTCGCTGTTGGATTTACATCATACATGTATAAGAAGAAAAGCAAGCTTAAACAGGGAGGAAATTGCAAATGGTCCAAAAACAATAAGTTGTTTTATTAATCTAACATATTTTTATCAGGCAATCATCCATTTTTTGTGTGTGTTATTCCCCTTTCAAGGTTTTTCCATTGAACCCCTTTGGATGGAATCTTCCTGACATGGAAAAATAAACAGTGATTTTTAAATCACCTCCTGTTGTTCCACAGAGTTATTTGAAGAGTCCCTCCTTAGAATTCTGGGACACATTCAGGAAAGAAGAGTTAAATTTGAAGATTTTACAGAAGCTTTGTTGGCATTGTGTATATTTTTTCCTGTTTTCTTTTGAGATGCTAGGAACATAAGAACACCCATACAGAGTCAGACAAAATGTCCATGAATCCCAATATCTGAGCTTTGGAATATGCATTTGATTCACACTTTCAAGTTTTTTGCCACAGCCAGAAGAACTAAAATCTTAATTTTGTTTTTAAATGAAAAGGAGAAAGTCTCATAATCACATAACTCCATGAATGCCAGGTACTCCAGAGGTAATGAACAGGAAATCATCAAGAGGTCCATCCTCTTTCACTCATTCCCAGCTTCTGGCAGGCAGAGGTTGAGGACACTTAAAAGCATGGTTTTGAATCCTTGAGCATCTTGGCTGCCATCAACGTATCTCATTCCTTTTTTAATCCTATTATAGTCTTGACCTTCACAACATCTACTGGCAAAAGAGTTCCATTGTCATATGTCAAGGTTCTTCCTATGGAAACCTTTTGTTTGACAGTAATCTTCAAAAGAACTTGTGAGAAAATACTTAAACATGCATGCAACGTTATAATTGTAGCCAACCACCACAAAGAGAAATCTACTGGCTACTTTTTGTTCAGGAACTTGCCAAAATCTATGGTTTGCTTTGCATATTAATACAAGGAGTTGAAATAAAGCTTCCATCAAGCATAAAAAAGAAGATTTGTGTGCAAAATGGCTAGGGCATCTGGTTTACACACTTAACAGTTGTAATATGGAATCTCTAAATCGTATCAGCAAATTACTCTTTTCATGCCCAGAGTTAGAGAATATAAATTAATCCCCAAACAAATCTCAAAATGTTTAAAATGAATTCTGTTTATCTGCCTAGCTACTAGTTTCGTCCGATCCCTGTCACATCTGAGTTCCTCCTTTAAAAGCCAAATGCATTTAAATGGACTTCATCTAATATCCAAAATAGTATTTCATTTTCTTTACAACACTCTATGTTAAAAAATCAAATTAAGCCTTTAGGGATCCAGACAGTTCTCTATTGACATATATTCCTTTTTCATCCTGTCTTCTGTTACTCTGACCAACCACACTGTCCAGAATACCTCCACCCTAGCCCAATATATGGGGTACTAGGCCTAGGATTTTCTTCAGCTTGTTTGGAAAAATGGCAAACAAAAAATTACTTGCTTCGGCCAGAAAAAAACAGCATGTAGTTCTTCATTTACAAAGCATCTTGTAAACAAGGAGTGCTTTCTGCTGCTTCTTTGCCCCCAGCCCAGGTCTGTACTCAGAGGGTGCATCTACACTGCAGGGCTTAAGCTACATCAATTGTGTACTTATTTCAAAAGAGTTTATTTTGAAATAGGGAGCATCTACACCAGGGGTGGGCAAAAGCGCCTCCGCGGGTTGATTCGGCCTGTGGAGGCCCTGCCACTCCCCCGCCCCCAAGCCAACTGATATGCACTCCTCGCAAGGTGGGAGGAGATGTCATGGGCTCCCTGCCCCCAAGCCCTGATTGGCCTGGGGACAGGAGGACCATGTGAAGTTTCCTGCACCCTCCCCACCCCCTCTGTGAGAAGCACATGCCACTTCAGAGTGCTGTACACTCGTGCAGGGCGGGGAGAGGGGGGAGGCAAAGGGACTCCCCATCCCCAGACCAACCATGGTCTGTGGGTGGGGTTGCCCAGAAGTGTACTGGCCCTGCCCCTTCTGGTTTAGACCCTGCCCCTTCTGGGCAGCCTGGGAGCACTTAAAAACTTTTTGAAGTGGCCCTGGCCAAAAATGATTGCCCAGCCCTGATCTACACAGCACTTATTTTGAAATAGAGCTATCTTCCTCCGATTTCCATTATTCCTTGTACAATAAGGGTAATAGGAATTGGAGTAAAAAGTCCTTCAGCTTGACAGTATTTTGACACTATTTTAAACTAACTGCCTGCTGTGTAGATGTGGTCCAAGTTATTTCAGAATAGTGTTGCAGTGTAGACACACCCTGAGTCTGTTTCCTCCGTGAACTGGGCAACTGTAGGAGAGACAAAACTTCCTCTTCCTTCAGAGACAGTCTCCCAGCTTGCCACTGACTTCTCTTTGGCTATGTCTACACTACAAAGAAAAGTCAGAAAAAGAGACACAAAGATACTCCTTTTCTTTCTAAAGAGGCTTTTCTGAAATTTGGCACATCTACACGGCACCAAATTTCATAAAAAACACTTCGTCACATCCCTTCTTCCTCGTAAAATGAGGTTTACAGGGATGGCGAAAGAGCATATCTGCTTTTCTGAATTTTTTTTTGGAAAAGCAGACGTATTCCTTGGAAATGGCATAGCTTTTCTGGGATATTTCCTGTATCCCAGAAAAGAACTGCAGTCTAGAAGTAGCCTATATACCTGTGATCTGACAAGCTCCTACTTAATTTTTTCCCTAATTACCTTAGTGTGGCTATGTGCCTTCCCTCATCACGAACTCTTTATATGACATATTATTGTAATTTCCCCACAAAAAATCTCTCTATTCCTTCACCCTATAACATACGCACATGCACACTAAAAGGCACTTCTCAGCAAGGCTACAGCACAGTTTTGCACTTGATAGGCCAAACTGTTTTGGAACAAACCTGAACAAATTAGTCAAAGGCTTTAATCATGACTTCAAAACACCTTTGTTGATTTCCCCCCAACATTTCCAGAAAAAAAAAATCCCACCCCGGGATGAGATGTTACATGTGAAATTTCTGAAGGATCTGTTTCTTTCTAGGCCCTGGTCTATACTAGGGGGTTATTTTGAAATAACACCCTCTTAGGTTGAATTTATAAACAGAGGATCCACACTACCAAGCCCGTTATTTTGAAATGTTTATTTCAAAATCTGTACTCCTGCTTTCCTCAGGGAATAATGGTTATTTTGAAATAGTTATTCTGAAATAGCGTTAGTGTGGATGCTCCAGTGCTGCTAATTCGAAATAACTGGCCTCCAAAAGCCTCTTGCAGCTGCAACTCTGACTGCTCTGGCCACATCTGGCATCTCCACTGCTCCCTTCCTCCTGCAGAACTTTAAAGTCCTGGTAGCAGGAGAAGAGCTTGTCCCACATGGTGAGCTGTGAAATCCCCGTGTGAGAGAGCAGATACCGAGGCAGCTATGAACAACCCCAATGTTCTGGAAGACCCTCCCATAGCTGCCAACACTCCAGCTGTTCCTTTGGCTGCCACAGGCCAGGGACACAGGAGAACTCCAGCCTGGACTGGTGCAGAGATCCTGGACCTCATCGAGCTCAGGAGGGAGGGATCTCTGCATCAAGAAGAGAAATACCGAAGTCTACAGCTGGATTGCTACCAGCCTGGCTGACAAAGACCACACCCAGCCACTCGACCAAGGCCAGATGAAAATAAAAGAGCTCCAGCAGGCCTACCACAAGGCCAGGGAGCAGAGCGGATGCTCTGGGGAGGCACCACAAGGCTGCTGCTATATGGCCAGCTGGATGCCATCCTGGGAGTTGGGTCGATCGCATCCCACACCATCGTTTTAGAGTCTGGCCAGGACACACCTGGTATCAGCCTCCAGGAGGGCAGGGTGGTGGATGAGGATGAGGAGCAGGCGAAGGAGAAAAAGGAGGAGGAAGAGGAAGAGGCCAGCCAGGCAACCACGCCTGCCAGCCCGGACCTGCTTCTCACCCTGGAGCCAGTCTCCTGCCCCCTCTCCCCCCGATGTCTCCCAGGTGTCAGAGGAACCTGGGGAAGGCAGTTCAGGTGAGTTCCATTGCTTTCCATATACACACACAGGGGCAGGCAGTGGGCTGCAAGGGGCTGGGTTCTCCTCGCTCGGCCTACTAAGCCTGTGGGTTGCACAACTGCCTATGCATGTGGGTGCACATGGAGCGCCAGTCTGGAGCACTCAGCCTCATGGCACTCTCACTCAGGAACCCCTTTGTCCTTCTCACAAGGTTCTTCCTGCCTTACTCTGGCCGCTATAGTGGGGCACCTTCCCATGCAAGCCACCACTAAGGAGTCTAGGGTCATGGATTAGGCTGATCGGCAAAGGGAAATGAAGCCGCAGGTTTACCTGCACCAGTTGACAAAGGCTTCCAGACTGCCCCGATCTGCCGACAAACAGCTGATCATCAGCTGGTCGGCAGAGCGCGGCAACCATTTAAATTTAAATGAAGTCGTGATTATTTAAATCACGGCTTCATTTCCCTCTGCCAATCAGCCTAATCTACATGCCTCTATCGACACCCCTACTGTCCTCTGTCTGTAAGCACTGCCCAGCAGGGGGGCCCCCTGAGGGCACCCATGACAGTGACCAAACCAGTTCTATTGGTTAAGGGAAGGGATGGAACAGAGGAAGTGAGTGTTGGGGGAAGGGTCAGTTTCTGTCTGGAATTATGAAGGAGATGGACTAAGGAGGGGGGCTGGGTGTCTAAGGGCCAAGGCACCCCATCTAAAAGGGTCTGAGGAATCCTGGTCCAGACTCCTGTAGCCACGTCACGTCTAGGCTGTGCTGTATCCTGGAAAAGCAATAAACCCTCTCTATTCTACTGGCTGGAGGAGACTGTTCTTGCGGCTACAGGGCTGCATGATCAGGGGGAACCCCAACTCGCCATCACAGAGGGTCGTGCCCACATTCAGTCAGCATTCTCTCCTGGTTCAGTGCAGTCATGTGCAGGAGACTGATCCCATGCATGAGAACCTACAGGGGGCAAGAGGAAGAGGGGAACCCAGTAGCAGCATCAAGCGGCATCTGCCGTTCACACACACCTACTACAAGCTGGCTTTATTATTTGTTCTGTAGGGGTAGGGAAAGGGGGAAGGGAGAGGTGGGGGATGACAGACACACAGAGAATGCAGGGGCCCCTTGTGGAGAGGCTCGGGGGAGAGTCTCACAACCAGCCTTCCACACAACTCTCCCTCGAGGCCTGTCTGATGAATACTGCCCCTTGATGTGCTCTCTGAATGGCACTGATGTCCAGTTTTTCAAATTCCCTGGCCAGACGTTCAGTCTCAGCCCCCCACCCTGGCAGAAAAGTCTCCCCCTTACTGTCACATAGGTTGTGGAGCACACAGCAGGCCACTACCATGAAGGGGATGTTGCACTCATTGCAGTCCAGGTGGGTGAGGAGACTCCTGAGCTTCCCCTTTAAATGGCTGATCACACATTCGACAATGATGCGGCACCTGCTCAGCCTGCTGTTCAAGTGCTCCTTTCTGGGGTCCAGGCACCCATGTAGGGCTTCATGAGCCAGAGGAACAAAGGGCAGGCTGTGTCACCCAGGATGATGATGAATATGTCCACCTCCATGGCTCTGATGGTGCGGTCATGGGAAAAAGTGCAGATGTGCGTCTTTTGGAACAGGCAGGCGTTCTAGAAGATATGGGTGTTGTGTGCCTTTCCCAACCATCCAGCAACTGATGTTGGTGAAGTGTCCCTTGTGATCCATAAGGAGCTGCAGCACAATGGAGAAGTACCCCTTTCTGTTGATGAACTCCGAGGCCTGGTGGTCTTGGGCTAGCATGGGGATGTGTGTGCTGTCTATGCCTCTCCCTTCCCCCCCCCCCCCCCCCACACACAGTTGGGGAAGCCCATGGCAGCAAAGCCATAGACAATGCTGTCTGCATTCCCCAGAGTGATAGCCCTCCGTAGTAGCATGTGATTGATGCCTTTGCTACTTATATGAGCATGGCCCCTGACTGGATTTCCTCACATTGAACTGGTTCCTAATGGAGCAGTAGCTGTCTAGCATGGTGAGCTTTCACAGAGCAATGGCCATGCACTTCTTCATGGGGATGTCAGGTTGCATGCGAGTATCCTGTCACTTGAGGGTAGGGGTGAGCCATTCTCAGAGCTCCAGGAAGGTGGCCTTCCGCATATGGAAGTTCTGCATCCATGGCTAGTCACCTCATACTGGCAGGACTATGCAGTTCCACCAGTCTGAGGTCATCTCCTGCCACCAGAAGTGACGTTCCACAGTGTCCCGTGGATTGAGGGGTATGCACAGCAGCAGGAGTGCCAGGACCTGGGTGAGCAGAGCCAGCAGTTCATCCTGCAGGTTCTGGTCCTCGTCCCTCTGGAGCAACATGTGAGCAGTCTGGAAATACTGTGCCATGAGGCGCAGCACAAGACTGTGAACCTCACATTGCTTTGCAGCAGCTCTGGCTACGTGCTGCGGCATCTTCAAAGGCAAGCAGAGTGCAAGACAGCACATGCCCACTGCATCCCTTTTGTGTCCCATGAGGGGGGAGGCAATGGAGGAGTTGTGTGTGAGACCCAGGCATAGAGAGGAGCCCCTGAAAGCACGCATTGCAGCTTGTCTGACCAAGCAGCCACAGGATGTATCTGCCTTCCTGGTGCCCTCCCCAGAGTGCTTCCAGGGGCTGTAAGTCCGAGGCAGGCTCCAATTAGTGTGGACACGCTATTTTGGAATAATTCTAACTAATTTTGATGCTTCCCTGTAGTGGGGACATGCTATTTCAATTTTGTTAAATCAGGAGTTATGATGTTGATTTTAACAATTTCAAAATAATTTCCTAGTGTAGACGTGCCGTAGGGATGTTATTGGGAGGATTGGAAAAATCAGATTTACAGTGAGAAACTGTTACCACTCTATGAACCAAATAATATAGCTCCTCTCACACTTTTCTCCAATTATCCTAGACATTTGAAAATATAAAACATGGAAACCTAAAATTGCAGTAACATTACAGTACCCCTATTGTCAATCTGTATTTTTGCTGTATCTTTTCCAAATTCAGAGCTGCTGGCTAAAAGGGCAACAGTCAGTGAAGGCACGGGATACTTAAATTGGCAGTTTTTCTTCTTTTGAAATCCTTAACAAAATAACTTTAAAAAAAAAAGTCAATTAGCATGCAAGAGTCAGATGTAACCCAAAAAATGACTTTCTTTCAGAGCTAATAACTGTGACTTTTTCTCCACTTCTGGAATGCCTCCTAACAACAAAATGCCATATTCAAAACCAGATTTCCAAACACACAAATGAAAAAATCTGTGCCTTGCTGGCAATTTATTCCACATTCACTAAAAGAATCTTTGGGTCTGCACATTAACTAAACCTGGCAAACATATTTAATTATGTAACATAGCCGCATTCAAAGCTTAAAAAAATCTGTCTCTTTGTCATGGGGAATGTATGTAGTGTAGTATTCACAGAGGGTACGTCTACACTACAGCGCTAGTTCGAACTAACTTAGTTCGAATTAGTTAATTCGAACTAAGCTAGTTCGAACTAACGCATCTAGAACTAAAAACTAGTTCGAACTAGCGTTTTGCTAGTTCGAACTAGTAAGTCCACATTGAGTGGACTCTGAACAGGGCTTAATGATGGCCGGAAGCAGTGCCGGCAGGGCATAAAAGGAGGACTTAGAGCGTGGAGATACTGTCTCAGGCTAGCCGAGGGCTGCGCTTAAAGGGTCCCGACCCCCACCCCGGACACACAGTTCTAAGGGGTGCCCCGCTTGCAAAGAAGTTCTGGCTTGGAGTGCCCTGAGTGCCCACACTGGGCACATCACACCACTCGGCCATCAGCCCGGCTGCACTTGCCGCAGGCTGGCATCTGGGGAGAGGGGGCAATTGGGGGGCTGCAGGAGAGCTTCCACCCCCAGAAGCCCGCAGAGCCAGCCCAGTCCTCCCCATCGGGGGCTCGTGCCCCATTCCTCCCTCACCTTCTTCCACTTGCCCTTCCCTAGCCCCCCTTCTTATTGATGTACAAAATAAAGCTAATGTTTCTTCCAACATTGACTCTGTCTTTATTGAAAAAAACTGGGGGAGACTGGGAAAAGGAGGTGGGAGAGGGGAAGAGAAAGGCTGGGAGAGGGGAGGGCAACTAACATGATCAGGGGTTGGGAACAGGTCCCAGATGAAGAGAGGCTACAGAGACTGGGACTGTTCAGCTTAGAAAAGAGGAGACGGAGGGGGGACAGGATAGAGGTCTCTAAAAGCAGGGGTTGGGTGGAGAGGGTGCATTCAGAAAAGTTCTTCCTGAGTTCCCATAAAGAAGGACTAGAGGACACCAAAGGAAAGGAATGGGTAGCAGGCTTGAAACTAGTAAGAGAAAGTTGTTGTTCACAAAGCAAATAGTTAACCTGTGGAACTCCTTGCTGCAGGAGGCTGTGAAGGCTAGAACTAGAACAGAGTTTAAAGGGAAGTGAGATCAAGTGATGGAGGTTGGGTCCATGGAGTCCTATTAGCCAGAGGGTAGGAGTGGTGTCCCTGCCCAAAGTTTGTGGAAGGCTGGAGAGGGATGGCACGAGACAAATGGCTTGGTCATTGTCTTCGGTCCATCCCCTCCAGGGTCCCTAGGGTTGGCCGCTGTTGGCAGAGAGGCTACTGGGCTAGATGGACCTTTGGTCTGACCCAGGACGGCCATTGTAAGCTCAGGGCTCAGGGTCGGGGGTCTCAGTGGACCCCCTTGATTTTCATGCACACCTGGTCCTGGGTGGCCAGGCTGGCAGCTCTCCTGCCCTAGACGGCCACTTTCCTGTGCCTAGTGCGGAGATCGTGGACGAGGTCCACGATGTCCGCACTAGCCCAGGAAGGTGCCCGCCTCTTGCGGTCCAGGGCAAGCTCCCGGGAGCCGCCAGCCTGGTCCCGGCAAGAGGGGGTGGGCTGGGAGGCATCGGGTGGGTGGCTCTGTGCCGTGCCAGGTGCAGGGTCTGCTAGCTGGGTGCTGGCAGGCTTGCACCTGGCACGGGCACCGTAGCCAGCCCGTGCCCCTTTAAGGGGTCCGGGGCCGGGAGGGGGGCATAGAGTTTCCCTGGTGTTGGCCAGAGTGGCCACCAGGGAAACCTGGGGAGGGCTAGCCTCCCACTAGTTCGAACTAAAGGGCTACACAGCCCTTAGTTCGAACTAGCTAGTTCGAACTAGGCGTTAGTCCTCGTAAAATGAGGTTTTCCTAGTTCGAACTAAGCGCTCCGCTAGTTCGATTCAAATTCGAACTAGCGGAGCGCTAGTGTAGCGCATAGGAAAGTTAGTTCGAACTAACGTCCGTTAGTTCGAACTAACTTTCTAGTGTAGACATACCCAGACTGTTTCTGTATACTCCATGGAGGTCAGAAGGGGGTGGAAATAGCAGAAGAGCCAAACCCCTACTACAGTTTAAACTTCACTAGAAACCAACTGCCCAGAAACATCCAACTCTCCTCTTCTACAAACAATTTGTCACTGCAACCGAGGGCTATGTCTACACTGGCAGCTTCTTGTGCAAGAACATCTTGCGCAAGGGTTCTTGTGCAAGAAGTCTTGCGCAAGAAAACATCCACACTGCTGTGCGTTTGCGCAAGAGTGCCCATGGCAGTGTGGACACTCTCTTGCGCAAGAAAGCTCTGATGGCCATTTTAGCCATAGGCATAGGCGTGCACAGCACATTTCATTAGGGTGTGAACCCAAAGCATTTTTTAAAAATGTACTGTGACCCCCTTTAGGCTGTTCTGACTCCTGCCCTTTTCACTGCCCTCAGCCCTCCTGAGACCTGCCCTGCTCCATCAGCCCTTCTCTACCCCCTGTGCCCACTCCTCCAGTAGCCCCACTCTGATCATGTGAGCTATCCCTCCTCATCCCCTCTCCTAACACTTCCCTCTACATACCTGCCCTGCCTCTCTCCTCTGGTGCTGGTCCCTCCCCTGCAGGTGTTTGCCCTCTGCTTCACCCGCAGAATCCCCTGGCACCTGCACCTTCCCTTAGCCCTGGGTCCTCCTGGTGCCTCCCCCTTCCCTCACTATCCCTGCCCCCTTTTTCCCTGGTGCCCACCCCCTCACCATCCTCTGCCTCCATTCCCCTCATGCCCGTGCCCTTACACATGCCTTGCTCCATCCCTGCCTTCCTCATGCACACCCCTTCTTTCAAGCCTTCTCCCGGCACCTCTCCCTTGTCCTCTAGCCCCCAGTGCCTTTACCCTCACCTCTCCCAGCATCACCCTGTCCCCTCTTCCACTGACACCTCCTTTCCTGCCCTTTTCCTCATTGTCTCCTCTTGGCCCCCTGGCATTTGTGTCTCCTCTACCCTGTCCCTTGGTGCCTTCCCCTTTCTTCTCCTGACCTGCCCCCGACCCTCACAGGCCCCTTCCTCTTCCACCCCTTCCTTTTATTTTTCCCCTCCCCCTCCCATCCCCTCCATTACCTTACCTTCGGCTTCTGCCTTCCTATTTGCGGGGCTGGAGTCAAAGCCGGCCCAAGCTACAGGCCGGCCGAGCCCTAGCCCGGGGCGCCTCAGGGGCACCCCGCCATGCTGCCGGGCCAGGCGGGGTCACCCCCGGGTGCCTCAGGGCACCACGCTGTGAGGCCGGGCTGGGCGGGGGCACTCCCGGGCACCTCAAGGGCGCTGCGCCATGCTGCCGGGCCGGGCAGGGGTGCCCCAGGGTACCTCAGGGGTACCGTGCCATGCTGCTGGGCCAGGTGGGGGCGCTCCTGGGAGCATCAGGGGCGCCATGCCGAACTGCCGGGCTGGGAGGGGGCACTCCTGGGTGCCTCAGGGGTGCCGCACTGTGCTGCCGTGCTGGGCAGAGGTGCTCCCGGGCGCCTCAGGGGTGCTGCGTGGTGCTGCCGGGCCAGGTGGGGCCCAGGGTGCAAAAATGGCTCAGGCTAGCCGGCCCGAGACATTAGGGTGTGCCTGGGCACACATGGCACACCCCATGCCCATGCCTATGGCCATAGGGCTTTCTTGCACAAGAAATCCCTGCCGAGCATCCACACTGCCCTCTTGCGCAAGAACTCCTGCGCAAGAGGGCTTACACCTGATAAAAAAGAGTGTAGCTCTTGCACAAGAAGCCCTCTCTTACCATGCCATAATGTAAATTTCCTTGTGTAAGAGTGGGCGGGCAGTGTGGACGCTTTGCAGATTCTTGCACAAGAACGGCTGTACTTGCGCAAGAAGCCGCGAGTGTAGACATAGCCTAGGTGTTTGTCACTTCCTGGTTAGACTTCTACACGTTAGTCCATCTTGGAGTGAACATGAGTCCTACACAGAGACTGCAGTTTGTACAGCATTTTTCACTGCAGGACTAAATCCAAAGTACTGGTCCTCGTCTAATGATTATGTCTACACAGCAGCGTTATTTCAGAGTAACTAACATTATTCTGAAATAACATAGGCTGTGTCTAGACTACACCTCTCTGTTGACAGAGAGATGTAGATTAGGCATGTCGAAATTGCTAATAAAGCAGGGATTTAAATATCCTGTGCTTCATTAGCATAAACATGACCACCACTTTTTTTCGAAAGAGAGCTTTTTCGAAAAAAAAAAGCAGCAGTCTAGATGAGGATCTGTCGAAAATAAACCCTTTTTCAACAGATCCTTTAAATCTCATATTTTGAGGAATTCAGGAGCTGTCGAAAAAGGGTTTATTTTCGACAGATCCGCGTCTAGACTGCTGGATTTTTTTCGAAAAAGCTCCATTTCGAAAAAAGCGGTGGCCATGTTTATGCTAATGAAGCACGGGATATTTAAATCCCTGCTTCATTAGCAATTTTGATGTGCTTGATTTGCATCCCTCTGTCGACAGAGGGATGTAGTCTAGATGTAGCCATAGTGTGCATCTATACAGCAAGCAGTTATTTTGACTTAACGTTGAAATAATGGTGAGCCAGAGGAGTAAGGGAAGTCAGAGGAAGTGTGCTACATATTGACATAACTCAAGTTGTGTAACTTATTTCTGCTTTAGCTCTGCTGTGTAGTCATGCTCTAAGTGGATTAGGATCTGGGTATCTCAGGGTATGTCTACACTACAAAGTTAGTTCGAACTAACGGACGTTAGTTCGAACTAACTTTAATAGGTGCTACACTAGCGCTCCGCTAGTTCGAATTTGAATCGAACTAGGGGAGCGCTTAGTTCGAACTAGGTAAACCTCATTTTACGAGGACTAACGCCTAGTTCGAACTAGCTAGTTCGAACTAAGGGCTGTGTAGCCCTTTAGTTCGAACTAGTGGGAGGCTAGCCCTTCCCAGGTTCCCCCTGGTGGCCTCTCTGGGCACAACCAGGAAAACTCTTCTCCTCTCCCCCAGCCCCGGGCCCTTAAAGGGGTAGACTCTGGCCAGACGGCACTGGAGTCAGCCAGCCCTGCCAGGAGTCTCTGCCCCGAACCAGTGGCCCCACCATGAGCCAGGCAGCCAGTGGGAGTGACATGTCCCCTGCCCAGTCCCCCAGCACCCAGGGGCCAGCCAGGGGCCGTAGACGGCGCGCGGCCTCCTGGACTAGTGCGGAGGTCATGGACCTCATTGAGGTTTGGGGGCAGGCCCCCAACGTCCATGATCTCCGCACTAGGAGGAGGAATGCGGCCGTCTATGGGCGCATAGCAGCCGCCATGGCCACCAGGGGACACAGGCGCACCCAGGAGCAGGTGCGCATTAAAATTAAAAAGCTGCGCCAGGCGTACGCCAGGGCCACCAGGGGTGGCGCCACAGCAGGGGCTGCCACCTGCCCCTACTTCTCTGCCCTCAACCGACTCTTGGGGGGCAGGGCGGTCCGTGCCAGCCTGGGGGACAGCGAGCCGGGACTGGAGGGCCCTGACCCGGGCACACCGGAGGGGCCACCGCAGGATGTCCCAGCACCGGAGTCGGCAGGGTCGTCCAGGGAGACCGTACCGGGTAAGTAGTTTGAATTAAGTAGTTCGGGGGGGGAGGTGGCAGGGAGACCAGGGACCGCGCGCGTGGGCCATGCCTTCCACGGATCACGCAGACACCTGTACACGTGCGAGCACGTGCCATGCCACCCTTGGGCAGGTGGCTCCAGCTGCGTGACACCCAGGGGCCATTGCCCAATAGGCACATGCTTGTGCAAAGAGACGTGACATGCTCCCGACCCCGGGGCAGGACCCAGCAGGATGATTTCCCTTCACATGTCCCCTCTACACGGAGGCAGGGGACATCTCCCCTTTCCCCCCACCGCCCCGGCCACACTATACATGGCACAGGGACATGGGTGCGGTCTTGGGGCAGCTTCCAGTCCCGGGGAGAGCCAGACATCCTGACCATGGCCTCTGTACAAGCACAGCGGCTGTGACGGTGCAGGACATGGTCACCCTCACGTTGCGGAGTTGGGGAGGGGGCTGGGCATCATCCTCTGCGTCCCCAGGGAGAACTGACCCCTTCTCTTCTTTCTCTACAGCTGCACCAGCTGCTCGTGCAGGGCGCACCACCCCGCCTGGGACATGCTCCCGCACCCGCGGCCTGCTCCGGACTGCCAGCACGGAGCAGGAATACTGGGACCAGCACCTTGGGGCCCTGCAAGCCGTGCACCGCACACTGCGGTCATGGATGCAGGAAGACCTGCAGGTCCGCCACGAGCTGCTGTCTGAGGTCCGAGGGCTGAGCACCAACCTGCAGCTCCTGCTGCAGAGCATGGTGCCCCGTGCTGATCCTGCACCAGCTGTCCCCCCAACTGCTGTCCCTCCTCCCACTCCTGCTCCCCCTCCCACCTCTCCCTCCTCAACCCCCACAACCTCTTCCTCAATGTCCACACCCCCCACCTCAACCTCCGCACCCTCCACCCCATCGCCCCGGGGACGCCGAGGCCCCCTCCCTCGCTGTACTGGGAGGCGGTCGGCCCGGCGAGACCCCCACCCCTGATCCTTCAGTTTCCCCACCCCCTCCTTTCCCTTGCTTCCCCCTTTCAGCTCCCTCCTCCCAGTTTTCCCCCTCCCCTCTCCCAGCCTCTCTCTTCCCCTCTCCCACCTCCTTTTCCCAGTTTCCCCGAGTTTTGTTAAATAAACAGAGTTTCTATTTTTGAACACATGTGTCCTTTATTTTGTACATCAATAAGAAGGGGGGCTAGGGAAGGGTAAGTGGAAGGAGGTGAGGGAGGAATGGGGCACGAGCCCCCGATGGGGAGGACTGGGCTGGCTCTGCGGGTTCTGGGGGTGGAAGCTCTCCTGCAGCCCCCCGATTGTCCCCTCTCCCCAGATGGCAGCATGCGGCAAGTGCAGCCGGTCTGATGGCCGAGTGGTGTGATGTGCCCAGTGTGGGTACTTCGGGCACTCCAAGCCAGGACTGGTTTGTAAGCGGGGCACCCCTGAGAACTGTCTGTCCGGGGTGGGGGTCGGGACCCTTTAAGCGCAGCCCTCGGCTAGCCTGAGACAGCATCTCCACGCTCTAAGTCCTCCTCTGATGCCCTGCCAGCACTGCTTCCGGCCATCCTTAAGCCCTGTTCAGAGTCCACTCAATGTGGACTTGCTAGTTCGAATTAGCAAAACGCTAGTTCGAACTAGTTTTTAGTTCTAGATGCGTTAGTTCGAACTAGCTTAGTTCGAATTAACTAATTCGAACTAAGTTAGTTCGAACTAGCGCTGTAGTGTAGACGTACCCTCAGAGACTGTGCCAGCGTCCACAATGCAGCAGGAGAGCAGGGATCTGTAAATACAATAGGGTAGGGAGAGCCTCAGTTTACACTTTCACACAGCATGGGTAACGCATTGTCAGTGGAAGGATTCCAGCTGTGATCTTGGTAGAAGATGACACAGCACTGACAATATTCAGATGTAAATCCAAAGCTCACCTTTTTGCTAACACTTACTCTCAGTAACAACATTTCCTCATGGCCTGCATCCAACAGAGATGAAAAGTGATTTAAAAGAGAGCACAGAAAGAGAGAAGATGATAAAGAAAAAAGAAAAAGCTTTGTTAGAGCCAAGACTGTGTGACACAGTGAATCTCCAGTATTTTATGAATGACAATGACTAGAAACTAACACTTTATACCATTAGAAATCTAGGGTACTGTGATGCTTTATGCCAGAATGTTTTCAAGTTGCTTACTTTCAGGGAAAATGAGAATGAGGACTTTATTTTGGCTTTTACAAGTAAAGCCCACGCTAAAGGAGATCTCCCAGAAACATTCTGGCTTGCTCATTTGGGTTACCTCCAGGAACTCTGAAGATCACCCACCAGAGAGGAAACTGTGATTATGACTAAGTGCATTGTAATTTAACCTCTGTGTGGCTTAGTATGAGAGGGGGAGCAGCATAGCCACTGCTTCACCTAGCCTCATGTAGTGTGAGTTGCTGGATCTTGCATGCCATGATGACAGGGACAGAGTGTATCAGTCCCTTGCATATTTGTGCAGGGAGTAGGGCTCTTTTAGTGCCTTCTCTCTTTCATGCCCACCATACAATGCAAGCTACAACCTAACCCTACGCTCACACATGGTCTAATTCCAATAGCCCGTGGTATTTTGAATTTCTCATCCCATTTTAAGGCAGAGGAAAATAACACCATTTTCTGAATGGTAGAATATTATTCCCCCATAAATTATAAGAGAGAAGCATTATACATTCTATGCAAATGCTACCAGAATAGGTGAAAACATCTTCATATATCTTTTGGAGATCAAATAGCTCCATTTATGCACAGTTTCATTCATCTCTGTGCTGTGAGAGTGGGTATACCTAGGGTTTGTCCTTAAAAGACTAGGGGCCTAATTCTGTACACTAGCTCAGAGAAAATTCTCAGTGAAATCTCTGGACTCTAAGATTTTGGTGTGTTTCAGGTTCCTGTGTAACTAATGTCAAGGAAGCTGAATGGATTTTAGCAACAATCCCTTGTTCTTTGTATTCTGTCGTTAGGCTGACAAGAAAAATTCCAAGAGCGCCCACAGTTTACCAGTGCATGGAATCCAAACTGAGCACAGGAGAGTCCATGAAGAACCCTGTGTACCATTCCCTTTCAGAGGTTTTCATTGTGCTTCGGAAATTCAAAGAATCTGGAATTTCTTCAGTGTGACGTATGTATTATTGCAAAGCTGAGTTTGGTGGGATGAAATGGATGACCTATTTAAATCCTACTGCCTTACTGCTTCAATGGCGATGTTTCGTTTTCCTCCCCTCCTTTTCCCTTTGTCAATGGCCTAAGAGCTTGGAAGATGGTTTTAGATTCAATGGTAGCTATTTTATATACTTGTTTGCTTTTTAAAATATGTACTCAGTTGAATACAAATATTTGGAACTGGCAATTTTTCATGGGGAAACCAAATATGAATAGAGTGTATGTCCCATCTCTATTTTTTTCCACAAGACTCTCGCTCACTAATGTGTGGTGAAGGCCTGCAAAGGGACTGTTTCCATAAAGTAAAGCTCCTTTCAGTTTGCAGCGTTACTGAGGTAAGGATGCTAAGAAGTTTTATAGTGAGTCACTGTGCAAATTTCAGATGGAAAAATGTGTTTAAAGGGATGCATCATGATGCAGGCACCACAGAATCCAGCCAATACAGGTCAGTACTTAGCAACTGTGTGTCATCTGTGCCCTGTTAGTACCTCAGTCCATGTTGTCTCAGCTTCATACAGGTGTTAGAAAACATGAGGGAGAAGAATGAGCAATAGGTGAGGACTCTGGAGGCAGGGGAATGGTTGCCCAAAACAACAACCACCCTATGTTCTTAAGCTCACAAGAATAAATGGAAAAAAGGCATGAATTCTCTGTAATTGACAATCTTTAAACTAACTTTGGATTTTTTTCTTATATGCTCTAAGAATTGTCTTGAGGACATTCTATGGCCTGAGTTATGCAGGCTACGTGATCACCACAATCCATTCAGGCCATGGAATCTATGAATCAGTAAGTTACAAAAACAAATACAATATTTCAGGGGTACTTGCTTTTGCTGAAGATGTTCTCGAATAAGATTCCCACCAGAGTACAATTCTCCACATGTTGCTCCAGTTGAACAGCAATAGCTCAGCAAGGGGGAAACCTCACTTGGAGGTAGATGTTCGTCACTAGTCAGCCTCATAATAACGGAAAGAACTCCAAGGACCTTGCCAAGAAGTGACAGTCTTGAAAGGCAGTAGATCAGCATGTTAGCAACTCCCTCAATGGGAACAGCTCACTAATAATGTATACATCTTTCCTTGGGAAAGTTCAGTCTCATGTGGCTACTTTTAAACAGGCACAATATAAAACACCTTTCCTTGAAAAAAAGATAAACCCATTTCAGTTTTGTACTTTTGTTGTCTAAAAAGAAGAAACCCACCTCCCAAGCAATGTGGAGTTTTTCATCATAGACGTGGCTGAAACAGTCATTTCTATAGTAGTCCTGAAGTGATTATTATTTAATTTAGTCTTTATAGAAATTCACTTATTGGTATCCACATTTTGTTAAGAGGTCAAGGTTGCTTACTGTGAGAAGCCAGCGTCTAGGTTTGCCACTGTGCTGACAGTGTATTCCTTTTGTTAAGTGTGCACAATGGGAATTCAAGATCAACTTGTGGCCCTGTTAAAGTTAATGATGGTAAAACTCCCATTGACTGCAGTGAGAAGAGTATTTGCCTCCCAGACTTGCAACTTTAACTGTGCACAACAATTAAAGAAACCTTTGCTTGCTAGTTTGCTGAGTAGAAGGGTATGAACTGGCTTCCTTCCTAGGAAGGTTTTCATTTGAACCCATGGCCAACAGCCATTGCTATAGCAACCAGAGTTTTAACAAAGGTAGTCACTGTCTCTATAATCATCAGGTGTCACTATAGCAACGGGAACCTCCAGAAAGAGAGAGAAAAAATTCTCAAACTGTCAGTTGGAAGAAAAGAGGTTTGTGAAAAAGGAGGTTGGGACCAAAAGAGCATAAAGATAAAACATGGCTTAAAGCAAAGACAAGTGATTGTCCGGAACTTGCACAAACAACAGACAAGAGAAGAGAGAGAATGAGAGAGCAGAGGGCAGAGACTGGATCAGAGATAAGAGAGACAGAGAGAAAGACAGAGAGAGAGAAAGAGAGAGAGCGAGCACTATAATGAAAGAAAGGGAAAGGGTGTCATAACATTTTAAAGTACAATATTTAGCTCCTTGGAAATTCATTATGGAGTAGATACAATTTGCTTTTTGGATATTTTTCTGAAGAATCTCTAAAGATTAACATCAATATTGAAAAATTACTGGGAAGGAAACTATTGAAAGGGTTATGTTCAAGAGTGATCATGTAGTACTCAATCTCATGTACAGATAGAGCATTCTAATGGAGTTCTCTATTTTATTAACAAATAGAATTGCTTTATATACAAATATACTCCATTATTCTGGAAATAATGGGTCTGGTTCTACTCTTGAGTCTCACCAGTGTAAATCAGAAAACTCCACTGAAGTCAATGGACTTACGTAGGGCAACACAGTACAATTGAAATCAGAATCAGGTCTGTGATTTCTTCACTAAAGACTCCTAGACGATTTTTCCAAAAGAGAACTGAGATCTCCTTAAGTGGGGTCAGGGATAACGCCACAGGAAAACGATCTCTGGCTTCTGGATAATTGCAGAGACAAAGTTTGATTGCAACTAAATTTGCGACTTAATCAAGCCAATGATTTTCAAAATGTTATCTTGTGACAACCCAGTATTGAATTTCCTGGTTTTATTTTAACTAGGCAGTGCATGTAGCTGGGGAGAAGAAAGAACGAAAGAAAATTTTGATAGGGTATAAGTGTTTTGCCCTTTTGTACAGGAAGCCCTAAAGCTTTGATATACCCTGCCCCAAAGATATTCATAAGAGAGGGCATATCTGAACCAAACAGTAGTACAGGGGTGAATTTTGGGGGGTTATTTCAAAAAGAAACCCTTCCTTTAAAATAACTCTTACTCCTTAAAAAGTGAAGTTTAAGGGTTATTTCAAAGGAAGGGTTTCTTTTTTAAATAACCCCATGTGGACCGCTGCCCGAGCCCCTCCGCGGCTTTGCTCCTCGTCTTCCTGGAGACCCCCCAGCAGACCAGGGAGACATGGAGCGAAGCTGGGGAGGATGCAGGCGGGACCGCGGCGAATCTCCGCAGTCCCGCTGTTCGGGTTTCCCTGGTCTGCTGGGGGGCGCAGCTAGTGCGCCCCCCAGCAGACCAGGCTTTTCTCGCCTGGGGTAGAGCAGCTGGGGCTGCTGGGTTGGTCCTGCAGCGCCACTCCTCGGCGCTACTGGACCAACCGGGCAGCACCCCAGCTGCTCTTCCTCAGGTGTCCCCAAGTCAGCCGCTGCTTAAACTGATCAGCGGCTGACTACAGGAAGAGTTGCTCTGCCCCGGGATTCCTGGAATCAGCCGCTGATCAGTTTCAGCAGCAGCTGACTTGGGGACACCTGGGGCAGAGCAGCTGGGGTGCTTCCCGGTTGGTCCCCGCAGCGCCGCCCCTGCGGGGACCAACCCGGCAGCGCCCCAGCTGCTCTGTCCTAGGCGTCCAGATTCAGCTGCTGTTGAAACTGATCAGCGGCTGATTCCAGGCAGCCCAGGGCAGAGCAACTCTGCCTCGGGCTTCCTGTAGTCAGCCGCTGGTCAGTTTCAGCAGCGGCTGAATCTGGAAGCCAGTTCCGACTTACATACAAATTCAACTTAAGAACAAACCTACAGTCCCTATCTTGTACGTAACCTGGGGACTGCCTGTAAATCGAAAGAACACGGCTTTTCTTTCGATGATGGTACTCCTCATTTCACGAGGAAGAACACCTTTTTTCGAAAGTGCTCTTTCAAAAAAAGGCGTTCTTGAATGCAAACAGGGCTTTTTTGAAAGAGAGCATCCAGACTGCCTGGGTGCTCTCTTTCGAAAAAGCGGCTCACTTTTTCAAAGAAGAGATTGCAGTCTAGATGCTCTTTTTCGACGTATCTTTTGAAAAAGCCTCTTTCGAAACAGGCTTGCAGTCTAGACATAGCCTAAGTGACAAAGCAGCCTAAGATCAAGCCTATACCAGGTGCACTCACTGATATTCAAACACCAGTATTCTGGACCAGCAAAGAAATCTCAGTGCTGTGGATGTAGCTTATATATGCAAAGCTGAACTTTTATAAATATAGTTATTCTAAAGTAAAAGAGAGGTAGCCGTGTTAGTCTGATCTTGGTAAAATAAAAGGAAAAAATTATGTAGCACTTCAAAGACTAACAAGGTAGTTTATTAGGTGATGAGCTTTCATGGGGCAGACCCACTTCTTCAGATCATATTCTAAAAGTGAATTGGCATGACCATATATAACCATATATATATATATGGTCATAGTTATTCTATGCACTCCTGTATGGTGCCCCCAGGGTGGGTGAACCCGATGCCCCGGGTCCGGCACTCTCTCCTTAAGTCTGACCGACCAGCTCCTCCTTAGCTAGCGGCGAAACTCGCTTGACAGGCATCTTGCTAACGTTTGCCTCCACCAGAGCCGGAGGAGAGATGGGGGCCTGGGCCCGCCCTCACTCGCGGGCCCCAGCCCGGGGCCCTAAGGACTTGGACCACGCAGCGGTCCTAGTCCAGCTAACGTGGTCGTGATCCTAAACGCGTTAGCCCACGGGCGTGGTTCGCTGCCCTGCCCTGGGCCACTTCCTCTCTCCCCCTCGCCGTCCTTCCCTTTTTCTCCAGTTTCCTGTCAGGTTGGTCCCTCCGGCCTTACCACTCGCTTCCTACTGGGCCTCCACAGGTGCTTGCCACCCCTCTCGCGGACCCTCTTCTCCTGCGTCCCGCGCACCTCCTACTCTATCCGGGCGGCTTTTAAATCTCCCGCTGCCCCAGACACCAGGCCGGATGTCATCGGCCTATCCCGGCCCTCCACGCCATCCTGCCGCAGGTTCGGTTCCACCCCCTTTCCGCAGCCGCGCTGGTGCTTTCCTAGCCATGTTGCGGTGCGGGAGCAGCTGGCACACCGGTAAGCGTGCCCCGGCAGCGCCAACAGGGCGCTTACCTCCCGGGGTCCAGTGCCCCATCACAACTCCCAAGAAAAATGAGCTAGTCCAGTAAAAGTCCAGTTCTTCCAAGACAGCTTCATCTATACTAGGGGCTTCTAGCAGTACAACTGTCTGCCAAGGTTCTTCATAACACTTCTTCTTCATACCCTTGATCAACGTGTTGCCAGAAAGTCAGTAGTATAGTTCCAAAGGGGATAGAGAGAGAGGCTGTTCTTTGTAGTGACAGATGACAGTATGAGAAGCAATGGTCTCAAGTTGCAGTGGTGGAGGTCTACGTTGGATACTAAGAAAGAATTGAATGGGTTACTCAGGGAGGTGGTGGAATCTCTATCCCTAGAGGTTTTTAAGTCCTGGCTTGACAAAGCCCTGGCTAGGATGATTTAGTTGGGGTTGGGCCTGCTTTGGGTGGGGGCTGGATTCAATGACCTCTTGAGGTTTCTTCCAACCCTATGATTCTGTGATTCTGTGAGTATAGACCTGGCGTAGGTCCCAGTTTCAAAAATTAGTTAGGACACCCCTACACAACAGATTTCTACAAGCATAGCTATGTTGTCAGGTGGAGTGAAGGGATGTGATCACTGACTGACATAGCTGTGTTGGCCAAAGGCCCAGGTATAAACAAAGCTGTACTGGCAACTGCACTTTTTTCCATATAGCTTGTTTCCTTTGCAGGAAGAGATAAAATAACTATATCAATAGAAGCAGAGCTCAGCCAGTACAAGTTGTCTCCACTTTCAAAGATCTTTGCAGTATCGTATGTTGGTATATCTATACTAGTAAAGTGCGCCTAGCATAGACATGTCCTTAGACACTAAGGAGCCTAACTCTCATTGAAAGTCAATTTAATGTCTCTTCAGAGCCAGATTTTTAAAGGAATTAAGATGCCTAAAAATGTGGATAAGAGCCTTGTGGGATTTTCAACAGCACATAGGTGTGCTCAAGGAAATAATAATTTTTGAAAAATGAGGCCTACCTTCTTGAATTACTTAGACCCACTGCTTGTATTTATTTCATGGCATCTTAAAGTTTTTTATGATACGTTTGTAAACAGGTGTTCGTGTGAAAACAGAAACAACTTATATTTGAATGGTTGGATAAAGACAGAAAGCATTTATTATTGCGGGTAAAAGCCTGAAAAAAAAATTCACTAGACCTTTGGAGCCACGTATGTCCCAAAAGATAGTAGGGAGCTCTACTCAGAAAAAATCAGCCTTTTAAAAAAGTCAATTTGTGTCAAAAATTGCTTGGTTCTGCGGTGATATAGCAGACCCTTCAAATGACCCCAAGGGCTTAATCTAACTTTCTTTGAAGTCAAGTGAGAAACTACCATTGACTTCAAAGCAGGATAAGTTTGGTCAGAATTTTGCACATAATGAAGAGTCATCCTCATAATGCTTGATGAAAATAGGTCAGTGGTTGTATGATGTATGCCTATATTTCTGAGATTAATGGCATGTAACTAATTACCTATCCCCGATGAGCACATGTTCGGTATATCTACACACTGTAATACATTTTTGCTTACTTAAACCACATAGCTTTTCTTTAACTTGATGAAAATATTTAAAGAGGAAACAGAAGCCAGATTTTCATATCACGTGTAAACAGAGCCCCCTAGTGGAAAATCATCTCCATTAAAATATTTTCAGACTGGAATTGTGCAAATGGAATAGTCAGTACTACTTACAAAATCCAAACACCTGCATACATGTTTTCCGGGCATGATAGTACTGTTCTAAATACTTTCCTGAGTACTTCTTCATAGATATGAATACTATTGTAGAAGTAGGTATGCATGATTGAATGTATTACTAGTAACACTTGCCTTTGAATTTGTGCATCCAAAATAATTATTTAAAGAAAGCAATGTATTACCCATTTTAAAATGCAGTCACTTGTTGATATCAATGGAATATAATTGTTTTTATATAAAACAAAGATCAGTAAAACAACATTTATTGTGCCATTTCGAGTGCACTTAGCTTAAGGCAGGAGTGGGGAAACTTTTTTGGGTCTAGGGCTGTTGACCCACAGAAAAATCAATTGGGGGCCGCACACAAGTGAGAAGCAAAGCAAAAAAGCCATTGACTAAAGAGGAGAAAGATAGTCCCCACATTCCTCTTGCACACCAGAGCCTGGGATGCCCACGCTAGTAGATTCTGTGTGCTCCAGCTGTGCAGATGTGTGGCTGAGGTGCTAGAGCACCAGCGTGCGTTCCCCAATGTTGAGTCTCGGGAGCCAGATCCAGTCAAGCCAAGGGCCGAGCCTGAGGGAATGCTTAGGGAATGCTGAAGGCAATGAAATACATTTCAAGTAGGTGGCACTCTTTAAAAAAATGTCAACTCTGTTCTAGATATTTGCCACTCCTTAACATTTGGGAAACTTATCTGTGATTGCAGTATACCCAGCACAATTGAGTCCATTCATGGGGCAGCATAACTGTTCATCTGCTCTTTGTTATATATCTAGTAGACATGGAGTTTTCTTAATGAAATCAAATTAACCAGATTTGGCTACGTCTACACTGGCATGATTTTCCGAAAATGCTTTTAACGGAAAAGTTTGCCGTTAAAAGCATTTTTGGAAAAGCACGTCTAGAATGGCAGGATGCTTTTCCGTAAAAGCACTTTTTGCGGAAAAGCATCTGTGGCCAATCTAGATGCAGTTTTCCGCAAAAAAGCCCCGATCACCATTTTCGCGATCGGGGCTCTTTTGCGGAAAACAGTACTGTGCTGTTTACACTGGCCCTCTTGCGCAAATGATTTGCGCAAGAGGGCTTTTGCCCGAACGGGAGCAGCACAGTATTTCCGCAAGAACACTGATGATCTTACATGAAATCATCAGTGTTCTTGCAGAAATTCAAGTGGCCAGTGTAGACAGCTGACAAGTTTTTCCGCAAAATCACATGATATTGCGGAAAAACTTGCCAGTCTAGACACAGTCTTTGTGATTGGAAAAAGTTAAATCGGTATCTTCTTCTAACTTGCTCTCAAGTGGAAGGATGGACAGATGCTTCAGTGCTTGTTTCCTGGTGGGAGGTTTTAAGTGAACTATGCAGTCAGGTTGGCATTGGCTAGAAAGGCACCAACATTTACATGTTTGCTTTGAGATTAGGGTGAGACAGACATTATAGGAAACAGTGGGATTCCTCCATAATTCTCCTTTAATGCCCAAGATGTTCTAAAATCTTAAAGAGATCTGTACTACTGCTCTCTCTAAATAATTATTGTGGATGTACAGATGGATTCAAAGGCAAGTGTTACTAGTAAATACATTCAGTCGTGCATGCCTATTTCTAGAGTAGTATTCATATGGAAAAGCACGCAGGAAAGAATTTAGAGCAGTATTATTGTGCCCAGAAAATATCTATGTAGGTGTTTAGTGTCTCACCATAATACTGTGCATAACTATAGTAAGGTCAGCAGTGAACATTCAGGACACCAGCGTTTCAGTCAAACTTAGGTGGTATGTATGATAGATCATGTGCTATCTGTCTGTCCAGATGTCATTTTAATTCTCAGTGAAGGAATGTGATAAAAATTGTTACACACACGTAGATGCAGGCAGGAGACTAACAGCCTCATGAGAATAATGTGGCATGGTTTTAGCCAAAGACAATCTGTTTTTCCTGCTGGTTGTGAGTGGCCCATCTGCTGGAGGCTACAGCTCCTCAAACAGGTCCCAGGAGTTTCTGTATTGTGATGTGTGCCTTACCTTGTGTTTCTTGTATGGTGTTTAGCCAAAGAGCAACAGATGAACTTTCTGATGTGAGCCAGATTGGTGACCCTCGGCAGTGCTGCCTCACTCAGAACGTTGAGGAAATAACACAGAAGCATATCATCTTTGCACTCACAGATTTCAGAGCACTTTCTAAGCATCATTTCAGATGGGAAAAAACTGAACAGGGAGCTTAACTTGTGTCCAGCTGCAAGTCAATAATAAAGCTGAGAATAAAGCCCATTTCTCTTTGCTCCCAGTCCAGTGTCTTATCCACTGAAATCTTTGGCCTTTATTTCACTGTGGTATAGAGTATGGCAATTTCTCCTATAATTTTTGCAGTCTCTTGCTGTTCTTTGAATAGCAACATGGATTAGTGTGCACCTTTCCAGAAAGATTTTCTAATGAGGTAGTGTTGTGCTACGAGAAATTTATAGAAGTCTGATTTTGGCTAGTGACATTGTTGGAAGACATATACTTTCAGATCTGGGGTCTGAGAGAATTGGACTTCAGTTCAGGTTGCAAGAGGGAAACTGAGAGTGAAGTCTGGAGTATCCTTGATGCTGGAAGGATGGAAAGGGAAGGTTTTGAAACTTAGTTTATCTCTGGACAGCGTATGATCAGTTTAAACCACCAATCAACAAAAACCAAATCAACAGATAATAACTCACAGAACATATCTGGTTCCCCACATATAAAACTGGCTATTCAAACCACACTGTGTAAAAAATTACCTCCATGGCTAAGTCTGCACAGAGGAGCTATTTCACATCTTAAGAGCAAGCCCATTATATTGAAACTAACCAATTAGCCCGTCATAAGACAGGATTTTCAGGGTCTTCTGTCCTGAGCTCTCTCTCTGTCTCTCTCTCTCTTTCTCCTCCTACTGCCTCCCCACCCCTCTCAGCTCTCCTCCGCCTCCTGCCTCTCTCTCCATCTCTTTCTTTCTCTTCTCCCCCTCCTGCCTCTCACTCTCCCTTTCTCTTCTCCTCCTCCATCTGCCTCTCTTTCCCCTCCGTCTCTCCCCACCCCCCTTCCTCTTCCCCTTCCCTCCTGCCGTGGCACTTGGCTGAGTGCTGCCTGCTCAGCCGGGCTGCCGCGAGGCAGGGGGGTGGGGCGGTGACGTACATGGCCAGGGGGCGGGGCTGTGTACATCACTGCCCTCTCTTTTCCTCCCACCCCAGGGGAGCCCAAACAGCCCCTTGCGCTGCTGGCTCCCCTGGCAGCCCAGCTGAGGGGCGCAGCACTCAGCTGAGTGCCACAGCGGGAGGAGAAGGGGGCGGTGACATACACGGCCCTGCCCCCTGGCTGTGTCCATCACTGCCCCGTCCCCTTTCCCTCTCTCTGTGGCGGCTCAGCTGAGTGTTGTGCACTCAGCTGAGTGTTGTGCACTCAGCTGGGCCGCTGCGTGGGAGGAGGGGCGGGGCGGGGCGGGGCGGTGACATACATGGCCAGGGGGTGGGGCTGTCTATGTCACTGCCCCCCCCCCCGCCGGCCAGCCCCACAGCCCCCCGGACACCGCTCTCCTCCCCCCGTCAGTGCTGCTTCCTTCCCCCCTTCATCTGGGCCTCCCCATCCTCCCCTCCAGCCCCACAGCCCCTGATCCCCCCCAGCTCTGCTTCCCGCCACCCTTCCGGCCAGCTCTGCCTCCCCTTCCCCTTCCTGAATGGTGCCCCGCCCCCCTTCTTCTCCCTCCGTGGCACGTTGCACCGCTCAGCTGGGCCCAGATGAGTGGTGGCCACTTGCCGCCCCGGGCCCAGAGGGACGCTTGCTGCCGCTTGCTCCCCCACCGGGGCCCAGCTGAGCAGCACAGCACTGGGACAAACCACCACAGAAGGAGGGGAAGGGGGACGGGGCGCTGACGTACGCGGCCAGGGTACGTCAGCGTTACAGACGCACAGACAATGGGCTACTATATATATGATATAATGGGCTCGCCATTCCGACATCCCTGTAAACCTCATTTCATGAGGGTTAGGGAACATTTTGGAATAGCACTGTATTTCAAAATTACCTCAAAATAAGCTACACAATTTGCATAGCCCAAATTGCATATCTTATTTTGAAGTAAGGGTGCTGTGTAGATGCACCCTGTGTATTTAGAAGGTGCAGAAACTTGGGATTTTAAAAAAAAATATTCATGCCAACATCACTATAAGTTGTAGGCAACTGGTGTGTTTCTTAACAGTGAAAATTAATTTTGCCAGAATCCTTGGGATTCATCAATTTAAACTTTAGGATTTCAAAGGCTGGCATCATAAAGTGTTCTCTCAGCAAAAACTATAGTTTCTCCAGGAGTGTTTAGGTTTCTTCCTTCCAAGATGGTTTATTTTAAAAAAAAATTAATAAAAAAAAGCTAAAATGCTTTGATATATTTGCATGAGTTCTGTGAAGGTTGGCTCCTGTATGGTAATTCAGGTGTGCAGAGCTGTGAATTACTATTGGATCACAAACAATAATATGTGTATCTTTGTTAGATAATAAAGGTTACTAGTTAATGACTGTAATTATGATATGACCAGAGGCATAGAGCTCATGTAACCACACAAGTGTTGGGTAGGGTGTACTGTTCTGTGTAGTGAAAGAGTCCACTTACAGTGTATTCTACAGCCTTAGCTGAGCACCAGATGGCTTTTAGGTCAGGCAGTAGACAGGCTCATGCACTAAGCTCCAGGGGTCCTAGGTTGGTTCTGCCTGTTGGTGTTACAAGTGGGGGCTCACCTGGAATTTCAACTGAGTCTCTGAAGCTTGGGATGAGCTTCCTCAGCTAGGGGAAGTATGTAATCCACACACTTACTGGGCGAGGTGTGCTGTCCCCTGTAGTGGCACTTAGACCACTTACAGAGAGAACAAATGAGTGTGCCTTAGCTGAGAGCTAGCTGGCTTTTAGCTCAAGTTATAGAGGCTCGTACACTAAGGTCCAAAGGTCCCAGGTTGAGTTCTGCCTGTTGGCATTACACTCACTGGTCCCTCTACTGTGGAGAAGGGGGAAAACCCAGCTTCATTTACATCCATCATGTTTGTCCATAATTCCACCTAGAAAATTGTATTGTTTGGCTGGAATTCATTTATGCTTTGATCAAGGAATGAGATAATATCATTACGGTGCTCATGAGAAGGCACAGGTCAATGGCCTACCCTGATTTGAGTAATGACTTTGGTTGAGTAATGACTGAGCAGCACAAAGGAAGGGAGAGGTCTTTATCTGTTGGATGGGGAACTCTATTTCAGGGAGCAGGGACTGAGCTCAAGGCTCTTGTCTGGCTCCTCCCCTGGAGATTCTGTTCCTTGTATGAAGGAGACTGCAGACTGGACAAGTGCAGCAGAAGAGGAGCTAGCTTTCCAGCAAGGACTAGCTGGGCCAACAGTGACAAGGGAAGAGAACTGACTCTTCAGCGAGGCCCGGTTGAATCAGTAGTAGTGCTGACCTGACTTCACAGGACCCTTGCCCATCTAGTTGATGGAAGGTGAAACCAAAGACAAATACCTTCACCTTAGAGAGGGACCAGAAGCAACCCAGGGTTCCCTTGGACTGCCACTGAGACTAGCTCAGCAAGTGAGTGGAGTTTTATATGGATGAGGTGTGTGATAAAACAGAGTTCAGAACCTCCAGGAACTGGCTGTATATTACTTGGGATTATCAAGTGGTCCAAACTCCTACTACACTGATTTGGGTTGTTCAGATTCTTCCTTGGAAATATATACTGGGATTTCATGCTTTTTTATTGTTTTTTCCCTTCCCAAAAAATAAAGAAGATGTTTGTGGATCCATGTCCCGAAAGGATTCTTGAGTGCTTGCAAGTGAAGAACAACAACCTTCAAAGGTGACCAGGGAAGTTTTATTTTAATTTTCAGAGCCAGAAATAAGAACTATTTGGGGGCTCGAGCCATGGGATTATTTATTTTAGAAATAACAAGCTGAAACCATCCCTTGTTGCTACCATTGGCACCTCGTAGAAGGTTGCATGTCTGGTTGCTTTACTGGATTTCTTTGATATCTCTTTTTTCACTATTACCCACTTGTGATTTTTTTTGTTTTTTGTAAAAGTTATCCTGAAGAAAAACTAGTCACATTCACGAGTTTCAAATTTTTCTAGAGGAAACATATATCTGAAAACAATCTACAAGAAAACGAAATCTTGCATAAAAGACAGTCACTCCCTAGTTGGGAGAACTGTACCACTGGTATACAACAAAACAAGATAACAGACAATTGTTCTTTTTCTGCTCCCATGGGCTGCAGCAATAACTGGAATCCATTGGGCACAACAAGCATTGAAGAAATAAAGTCTGGGGGGAAAACAATGCAGGGAATGATAATGTCTGAGAATTAACTAAAGGTTTGTCTGCCCTCAAAATGCTACCACTGTGCAGATGCACCCCTGTAACTATGCCTCTGTACTAATTCAGATTAGACGCTACCTTTGCCAATGGGAGGGATTCTCTCATCAGTGTAGATACTCCACCCTTTGAGAGGTAGTAGCTAGGTTGACAGAATTCATCCATCCTAGCACTGCCCACACTGCAGGTTAGGTCATTTTAACTATGTCACCGAGGGCAGTGGACCCAGCAGGTGGGGGCAGGGGACCATGACCCTCACAATTTTTGAAAGTGGATAGGCCTGGCCCACCCACTTTTTGCCACAGACTTCTCTGCCCTGTGCCTCCCTATTTCTCCAAGGCCTCCCCCTGGGCCAGGCTGGCAGTTGGAACCTGGCTGAAGAACCCGGGCATCATGGGGCACCATCCCTTGGATCCTCCTCAAGGCCCATGTCCCTTGCTGCTGCTCCTCACAGCTGCCTGGCCATGTGGCTCTACCGTGGGTGGGTTGCAGCTCCAACGTCCTGTCCCTTGGCCAGAGTTGGGTCACAGAGGGCTATGTAGGCAGTTGAGGGGAGATACAATCCCTCCTACCGCACTGGGCAGGGGTGACCATGGGGTGAGAACATGGGCTGGGGCTGCTGTCAGGCCCCCACTCCAGGCAGGTGGAAGGTCCATGTCTCCCAGGCCACTCCAGCTTCTAGGCTGGCCAAAGGCAGGGCTTAGGTAGAAGGGGAAAAGTGGAGCCATGGAGGAAGAAGGGGCTCTTGGCTCCTGCCCTCCCCTCCATTTTTGGGAAGGTTCCCCCACTGTTGCTCAAGGTTATGGGTTTTTCATTTCCCTGAGTGATGCACTTAAGCCAAATTTTCTAGTGTAGACCAGGACTAAGGAAAAAAGAGAAAGAAGCAGAGCATAGAGAGCAATGCAGAAATTAACACACCAATATGTCATTTTTTACAGACCCAGTTGTGAGACTCCTTTGCCTTACACAAGGTGAAGCTTAATGTACATATCTCAGTATTTTTATAATGACAGAAATGTTGCTAAAACATTGACTCCCCCCAATGAAAATCATGGGACTGTAATTACTAAGTGCATTTTTTAAAAATTGTGCTGCGTTTTCTTGCTTTTGATTTCTCAAAATGAATATCATTCTGCTGCTTTTACTAGCTTCTTGTCTTGGATTGAACCTCTGTAGAGCAATAGCAACTGTGGGGCTGCAGGCAGGATGTCTGCATCTGGAAATCTAAGGAGGGAGAAGAAAATCACTGATCTGTAAAGGTGGAGTACTTAAGGTGGTGCCTTTAAGGGACTGAAGAAAAGCAAGAGCAGAGCAGAAGTGCAGTAATTTAAAATGACAGTATAAAAGTGATGTGATGCCCAGGGAGATGAACTCAATAATATTTGTGTACGAAGCTGAATGTGAATGAGAACTTAGCAGATATAGTGAGACTTAAAACAAAATGCTCAGGACTCTGACTCATGCCAGGTGTATCTTTTGCTCTGGTATTTGATGTTTCTTCCTTAATCATCATCATTATCATCATGCCTGGGAGCCTCAGTCATTGACTAGGATCCCATTGTTCTAGGCACTGTACAAACTAGTGAAATTATTCTCCATTCAGCAGGTTGGCCACTTCTCAAGCCAAGTACATAAGCCTGAATTTCAATTTGGTGGACTCCTTTCTCATTTTGTCTACTTCCCCTACTTTCTGTGTTGGGAGGGATTACTTCACTTTGGGAAATTAATTGAATATAACAGTTTTAAAATAAGCATTCAAGTTCTTCCTTAATTAGAGATGTACAAAATTCTAGCTGCCCTAATATGTCCCAATAGTTTAACTCTATGAACAAAGTGTATATGGCAAAGAAAGACTGGTGAACTAAACACAGGGCTGGGAATCAGGAGACACTGACTGACTGTATGACCATTGGCTAAGACACTTACCCTTTCACAGTTTGGAGATGATAACTCACATGCCCCATTATAAAACATGTAAGTGTGTTTCCACTACCATAGGTGCTGACTCTATGGGAAAAAAGTGGGTGCCCACCAGCCACAGCTGTTCATCCATGCTGCCAAACAGCTGATCATTAGCCACAGCCAAGTATAACTGCGGAGTCCACACTTATTTTTAGCACACTGCCTCAGGTCTTGCTAGTGGGAGTCTGTCTACCCAGGCTGGGAGGCTCACCCCCTGCTGCAGCATAGAGGTGCTCTCAGAATGTTATGGCTGAAACACTACAGGAAATATAAGCTATTCTGATCCACATGCTAAGGATTATACTAGCTCTCTTAGTACAAAAGCACTAGTGCAGGGCAATCTGTATGATTGCTTTGATAACTCCATGACTCATATGGGCTACGTCTACACTGGCATGATTTTCCAAAAATGCTTTTAACGGAAATGTTTGCCGTTAAAAGCATTTTCGGAAAAGCGCGTCTAGATTGGCAGGATGCTTTTCCGCAAAAGCACTTTTTGCAGAAAAGCGTCCGTGGCCAATCTAGACGCGGTTTTCCACAAAAAAGCCCCGATCGCCATTTTTGCGATCAGGGCTTTTTTGCGGAAAACAGTACTGTGTTGTTTACACTGACCCTCTTGCGCAAATGATTTGCGCAAGAGGGCTTTTGCCCGAACAGGAGCAGCACAGTATTTCCACCGGAACACTGACAATCTTACATGAGATCGTCAGTGTTCTTGCGGAAATTCAAACAGCCAGTGTAGACAGCTGGCAAGTTTTTCTGCAAAAGCAGATGATTTTGCAGAAAAACTTGCCAGTCTAGACACAGCCATGATGTAATTTGGGTACAACTGTGCCAGTCTGGTCAGGTGAACAATCTCCAGCGTTGGATATTGCCTTATTAAACGTAACAGTCTTCCAGCCCATTCCTCCTTTTTGTGAACAGGGGAGAAGACTGAGGAGCTTGTGACCTCATATCCAGACTATGTTTGAATGGGCTTGAGCGTCAATAGAATGCTTTGGTCACCTATGATCTTCTGGCATGAGGCTCAGGGCTTTAACTCACACAACATTATTGTATACAATTGTGCCTATGTGAAACAGTGTCCATATTTAGATCCTATTGTATGTCTGTGTGAATGTGTGGAAACAGGGGAGGGACAGTTTTATAGACTCATTTATATTGTACCTCAGAAAAAAAATCTTACAGCAGTCTTGGCATTGTCTTCCCAATTAAACAGTAAGTATTGCAAACCCCATGCTGCCCAGTAAAGCTTTAATGAGTGCCTGTAGGCTTCATCAGTCCCGCTGCACTACACCTGTGGAAGGTGTCATGCTTAGGAGGAATGGTTAATAGAGAAGATCACAGCTCAGCTAGGGGTGAAGAGGAAAGAAGAGTAAGAAATAAAGGGTTGAAAGCAGGAGCTCCTTGAAAGACTGCTGTTACTGCCTCAACCTCCGTGAGGGAAGGTAGGCCAGCTCATAGGTGCTGACTCTGTAGGTGCTCTGGGGCTGCAGTGCCCATGGAGCCCAGTGGCAGCCAAATTCCCCCACCCCCTGCCAGCCCTGCTGACCAATTCTTCCCCCACATTCCTATGCTTTTGGAGTACAGTGAGCAGCTGATTCATGGCATTCGGGAGCTCCAGGAGTAGGGGAGGGGGAGTGGAATGGTGGCAGGGCAAAGGCCGGGGAAAGGGTAGAATGGGGGCGCAGCCTAGGGCGGAGGAGGAGTTGAGCTCACCTTCCCTCCCCCTCCCACCACATACACAGCTAGAGGGGAGGTCTGTGACTATGGGCCAGATGCAAGACCACTGTTACCAATGCCTTTCTTGTTGCTATTGGGTGAGACTGTGGTAGGTTAGTGCCCAGCCTGAGCAGGGCAGCAACCAAAGAAACTTCTTTTTGTTTTGTTTGATCTGATCTGATCTGATCATGTTGGGAGTGGTTTGTCCTGAGCTCAAGTGCCCGGGGTCCCAAGCACCAAACACACACTACTGAGGCATTCCTAGAGATGAGACTCTTGTGACCTGTCTCAAGGGGTATCTAATGCCAAGTAGGTAGCCATACTTCTAATTATAATAGGATGGTATGGGGAGAAGAGCAACATATAGCTACACAGTTCACTGCCATGGAAATGCAAGTTTAGTTCTGTTGCAACTTCATTAGAAGTCTTTAACCATGGATTATATAGCAGCTTTTCAGCCTTATATTCTGAAAACTTGGACCCTCCTTTTGAGTGGCCTACCTATGCCAAACCTGCACCAGATTGCCAAAACCACTTAAATTCTATAACAATTTATTACCAACAGCTCTTTTTCCGGGGTCATACTAAGCATATCAAGCTAGATGCTTGTTTACACTAGTACAAGTTTCAGTAACACTCTTTGCATCTGGATGACCTACAATAGCCGCTTGGTATTAGGTTTTGCTACAATCACTTGCTGAAGGAAGTAAAATAAAATCAATTTACCACAGGGAATGCAAGATATCTATTAGCAAACATTTTGCAGTGGATTTTCAGTTGATGTAAATCAATGTAGCTCCACAATCAGGGCATGATTTTGGATGGAGTAGAGTTTGTAAAAAAGTATGGAATCCTACCTATGCCAGTTTGCACCGGATAAGGATCTGTCCTTTTTTAAAACAATGGTGTGCTGATAATGACTTTTAACTAATTTAAAACTGCAACTTTTCCCTGTGTCCAGGGAAGTCAAATTATTTTATTGATATAAGTTGATAAAAGTTAAATTATACAGAAATAACTGAAAATATGGGTCAGCTCCTGTGTGTAAAACTGGCATAAAATAATTACATTGATGTCAGTGTTGGATATTATAGTTATTTCCTTGTTTTTAAATAGCCCCTTTCACCAAAGAATCCCAAAGCCCTTCATGGCATTTACTATTCACAATCTTAAATGTGAGCTAGTCTTATATACTGGGACAGGGCTTAAAATGTCTGTAGACATAAACTTAAGCTGGCTGGGTTGATGGTTTTCCACAGATGGAGGTGCATTGTGGCAACTAGTTGTTAAAGGTCACCAAACAGTATCCTGTATTTTTGAGCAGCAAGCATGTTGTAATTTGTTTTTATCACTTCTTCATTGTGCGTTGATGCTATGGCTGAATCAGATTGTTTTGTAGTTAGGGAGGTGTGGGAAGCAGGAGGAAGAAGACAGAGTTAGGTTTTAGGAAAGTATTCAAAACTTATTATTTTGTGAAGGTTTTTACTTCCTCTTCAAATTTCCTGGCGTTCTGATTTTTTTTTTTAAATTCAACATTCGCAAGGTTTTCTTCTTTAAATTCTAGCAGCGTACTGTATTTCTAGCTTTTAGTCCAGTCTTTTTTAGTGGACTGATTGTTAAAAAGGAAAAATGTGTGTGCCCTTACAATGGAGATCAATGTTCCCTCTAATTTTTTCCATCCATGTGCAAAATAAATTTTATGCACCCCAACGCACGTGCAGATGTTCACCACCAATAAAAATACATGCTGTAGGCACTGTGGACACTCTGCTAATCAACTGGTAGCATTTGAATCCCTCATGTGAGGCTGCCTAAGCACTTGCCTTACAGGGAATGCTGATGGAGATCTGTTTGTTATACCTATCAGTTTTCAGAACAGCCAAAGTTTGATAGATGATTAATGACCAAACTCTGGGACATCTGGTTTTTGCTGCATAATTGCTATGAAATTAATATAATATTTCTTTTATGGGATTTTTTCACTGTGTGTTCTAAATCACCTATTTTAAAAAGAGAAGTGGGGATAAATCCTCAGCAGTGTCTGATGGCTGGATCTCAGGTCCACTTGAATGACATAAATGATTGCTATTTTTAGTCTATATGATGCAGTCACTAGATGGAGACTTGACACACTTTCCCAGTCGGCTACTGTCACAGAGTGTGGGGCGCCACTGTGTCCTGCACCCCCAGACCCGACTGGCAGCCAGCCAGGTAGAACAGAAGGTTTATTGGTTCACAGGGACACAGCATAGAACAGACTTGTTAGCACAGGAACCAGGAGCAGTCAGTACAACCCAACTTGGGGATAGAGGCTCTGGCCCTGGATCCCCTTTCTCCCCACCCCAAGCCAGCTAGACTCCCTGCATCCTAAACCAGTGGATACTTACACTCTCAGCAGCAGGATTCTTGCCCTGCAGGCAGTCCCGCCTCCTCCTTTGTCTAGCTTCCTGGGTAAAAGGTGTCATCTGACTGAATCTCCAACCAAGGCTCAGGTTACAGGATAGCCTGAGCCATTATATATGTGCTGGGCTGGGCAGCTTTCCCTCAGTGAGTCTCACCCAAAACTTCCATCCCCCAGCTGGGCACCAGTGTAGTGCCCAGGGAAACTGAGGCACACACACAGAGTTACTACAGAACAGCACAGGACAGTAGGAATCACATGCAACATAACAAAGTGAACAGAGTGAATACAATCCCCACTAAAACCTACCCAGCTTTTTGCTAGACAGCAAGAGAATATTGCAGATCGAAACTTCTGACTCTAGCTCTGGGATGGGAGTGATGCCTACTGTTTTGAGAGAGGCTAGCCAACAAGCACCTAGTACATTCAGTCTGAAAGGCCATGTGGCTTAGTGGATAGTGTTAGCTTTGCCATATCAGACATATGGGGTCGAATTTTGGCCCCACTGAAATCAATAGGAATTTTGCCATTGATTTAAAGGAGGCCAGTATTTGGATGTATTCCTAACACTTCCTGAAATGATCTGCAACTTCAGTTTAACTGATTTGTGAAATGGGAGGAGCTATGCACTGCCAGGTAAGGTTTGGGCTTAGTCACTAATAAGGGAACAAAGTCCCTGGGAAGATAAACAGCAGTCAATAGAAGTGAGACTTGAATTCATGGTCTTCTATACTTTAGCCTAGGCCCTAGGGTATTTGGTGGGGGTGCCTTCTCCTCTCTCATCACCCTGCCTGCCCTTGTGGTGAGGCTGAACAGGCAGGCTGAAAACACCAATATGCAGAATGTCCCACACAGTCTACATGAGAGGTCAGCTTTATTACTTCCATGAATCTCTAAACTAACAATTATATCAAATATCTGGCTACCTTCTCACTTTTGCTGTACCAACGCATTTTCAAAGTTCCACTTGAAGGACTTTAAATGTCCTTCAATCTGGTCATTTCATGTTTAAGAAGCCTTCACACTTCAGAAAATCTGTGGAATCTAAAAGTAGCATTAACACTACACAACACCTTTCAGTTTCAGTCTCTTTCCCAACAAACCCTGTGACTAACCGATTTGTTTGGTTTTAAAATACTGCTGTGAAAAATTGACCGGAATGATGGAGACTTTGGAATACAAGCTCTCTGAAGGCTGTGGTCCAACAGCATTTCAAATCTAGACTAAGTTTTAAACTATCCTGATAAACCGCATAATCAGAATGGAGCATGGATCATCTGTGAGCAAAACATCAAGTCCATGTGTATCTAGGGTCAATCCTTGAAGGGCAGAGGAGGTCCCAGCAGGAATCAGAACTTTTTAAAAAATTAATTGTGACTTTCTCACTTAGAAAATTTGTAATAGCATGTTTATCGCCTCTACCAAAAAATCTGAAAACTTATGAGTAGAGGAGACTTAGCACAGGTTGCTTTATGCAGCAAGCCAGTCAGAGGGTGCATCTAGGCAGCCGTGCTATTTTGGGATACTTCCAGTATCTTGTAATAGCATTATCTGTGTCTTGACAGCGTGCCCGTTATTTCGAAATAGCGTGCCCATAATTTCAAAAGCTATTTCAAATGTCCCTTAATCCTCATGGAATGAGGCTTACAGGGACATTTCAGAATAGCATGCTATTTGGAAATTAACTTGAAATAAACTATGCAATTTGCATTGCTCAAATTGCATAGCTTATTTCAAGTTAAGGGTGCAGTGTAGATGCACCCAGAGAGATCTTGTGGACCGAGAGGCAGCTATTGACCAAAACTGACTTGAATAAATAAGGAAAGGGGAGTGGGATGAGTGAGGGGGAGCACCTAGAAAACAACAAACAAAAAAAGCTTAGTACAAAATTCTAGGCTATATTTTTGCTGGCTGAAAAATGCTTGAATTCAGGTGACCAGCGTGAAACCTAGTTTTAAAAAAAATAATTCATTAGGCATCATGGACATGCCTGCTAAAAATTGACAGTATGATGACTGAATTTCTCTAGCATCATATGAGGTCAAGGACAAAAACATATATGTTGCTTCAGGAAGAAATTATTAATAAAATGTAGAATGCAAAGAAGCAAAACACAGCACTTTTGGGCTGCACATCTGGATTTCTCATGATGAACAACTGTGACAGATGGCTGTGTCTGCACAGCTGATTTATAATTACGTCTTACTTTTCTGACAGGCTATAATCTCGGGGGCCAAATCTTTCCATGTGCTGAATATTATCTGGAGAGGTACTTATCCTCCTCCCGGATCCTGAATCCTGAATGAATAGCCAGCATTTCTGTCTTGGTCCTGACAGCTCCCACTTTGATTGATGTGATCTATTGCAAAAGCCCAGATGTGCTTTGATAGGTGTACTTCAGTCTAACAGCCCTTCCTAGGGTTGCTAAGAGACTGATGAGTAATTCGCTAACAGAGTACAGTTTGGCCAGAGGGAATGTCTCCAATCTTGAAATTGGACTCAAAACACTATAAATAAGACAGAAATATGATCTATTCTAACAAAGTACTCCTGTGACTGTAACTGTGACTGAAAGTCATGCCAGGTTGGTCTGCAACCAATGAGGCCGTGGTCTGCAAAGGGTATGTTTACACAGCAATAAGACACTTACAATTGTGTACACTTTGGGGTTTGGGCTGGAGCCCAAGTTCTCGGACCTTCCCGCCCATTGGGGTCCTAGACCTTGGGCTCCAGCCCAAGCTGAAGTGGAATACTCCTGCAGCCTGAACCTTAAGCCTGATTTGGCTGTCAGGAGCCAGCTGTGGGTATCTGGTAGCTTTGTAGACAGTCTCATAAACCCCCACAAGATTTGCTATAAATGTTGCAAGGAGAGTGAGGCCAAGGACTGCAGAAATGATTGTTAGCAAGCAGGAAACATTTCCTCAAAACATTTCTACATTGTCAAAATCATTCCACACAATAGTATTTAGTGTGTGCAACCATGGTTCAATAAGAATCCATGTATATTTAGGGAAAAAAAAGACTGTTTCAAAACAGAAATGTGGTTATTGTCAGAATCCTTTCATGTCAGAGAAGTTATTTGTGTATGGGGAGCCAACAGTCAAACAGCATCACTCTGTTACCACAGGAAAGGGAGATAAGACACCAGTCTTCGTGCATCACACTTCAGCGGGCCCTGTTTTATGTGCAAAAGTCTTGTACTTCAAAGTCTTGTACTTCAAATATTAAAGACACTAACACTTTAAATGCTTCTGTTTCCCCCCCCAAGATCACATGATTTATTGTTTTAGGTTTCTATATAAATGCATAATTGTAGAATATAGAATTGTGTTTCTTTTGACATTCAGAACATTAGTGATTTGCAATATAATCTACAGGCCAGATTCCGCAGTCCCACTGATTTGCAAAGGGTTCCTGCTACTTGTCGTATGTTTTGGCTCTATTGGTGAAAAGCAGCAGCATCAGACATGCACAGCCACTCTGCAGCTTTTTTTTTTTTTTTAAACAAGTGCAAGACCAGCTCATGAGAACATCTTTCAACTTGCCATGTAGAGAAAGTGGTAGGAGAGCTCTGTTGTTTCTTCTGATACATTGTGGCGCTTAGTCATAGTACTACAAACACTGTCATTTCTGAACTCGGAGAGTGTGCAAATCAAATGCCCCATCTCTCTCCCTCCCGTACACTTGACATCATTCTGCCCATCTGGCTGTAACATTCTGGGAGGAGTTTTGCTCCAGGAGTGTGATCAAACTCCCTCCACTGACTCCTCATGTATTATTTTGCTGTTCCCAATATAATAGATTATAAATATCCAAATATCTAATTTAAAAAACTAAGTTTTGTTTCACATTTACTTTTTCCTGTATTACATACTTATGAGGATGTTTAAACTGGTTTTGCCTATTTTTGAATTCACCCAGACTTCATGGGTTCAACAGATGGGCTTGAATTGAAATGTGCTTGTCAGAGCTTACATCCTGCCTGTGAGTGATCAGGAGAGGAAGAGAGCAGACGGAAAGAGAGAAATCCAAAGGAGAAAATAAGGTGCGGGGGAGAGGGGCAAAGCAAAAACACAGTGACTGTGGGGAATGGGGGATGGAATAGAAAAGAAGAGACGTGTGAATGGAAAAAATAACTATAGGGAGCTATATCATCCCATTCTACCAAGAAGCTCCCATGGAAGAGCGAACAGTGAAACTGGCTGCACATCATGACCAGGCCATTGATCCTTACCATAAAAATGGATTGAGGGGTTGCAAAATGGACAAGGAAACCATAGTCTTGTGTGGACAAAAACATCTGTGTGGAGCTGTGGACATTTTGTGCAGGGCTGGGACTACCCAATCCAGCAGGTGGCACTCTTATGCATTTGTTTTAAATTGCCTCACTTTAGACATTTATGGGGTTGAAAGTGCACTGTCTGTTCCAATTTGACAGCAAATGCAGGCTTGCAACTTGTCCAGAATCTGAGACAGAGAAATGCTTTACTCTTCTTTTTTATAATATTCCAGCGGTTGGAGGTGATTTTTAAACACATGAATATGCCTCTCTAGTGTCTATAACCCAAACTTTGCAGCATTGAGGTAGGACATGAGAACCTGAAAGTGAAATTTGACTAAAAATGGCTATAAAACTTGCCAGTTTATATGGCCTAAAGTAAAGGAAAATGGGCCAGCTGCATAAATGATTTAAAAAAAAACACA